>NC_056627.2:284692800-285292800 GCF_002870075.4 Lactuca sativa | reverse complement strand
ATAACACGTTTTAAATTATGTTAGAGTATTTAACATGCTAATATATATATATATATATATATATATATATATATATATATATACACACACACACACACACATCGGTGCCGGTAGATACCAACAGGCAGCGGTTCTGGTTTCGGAACCGGCGATTCCAAAGCGATTTCGGTTCCGAAAGCGGTTACCCAGTTTCTTCGCTCACCCCTATGTGTTACATGACCTACCTTTTTTTACTTGTATTTTAGATAGAAAAAAAATTAGGGCCTGCCGTATAGGATTGGACAAATAGAGTAAGAAAAAAATAAATAAAATAATACAATAGAATAAATATCATATTTGGTAGCATACAAAGAATCACACATTGACTCCATAAGAAGAAAGTAGTGGGAGAGTTTTCATCAAAAATAAGTGTTTTCTGTTACTCATTTTAACATCCTAGTCATAGTGACTTATTTCAAGGATAAACTGGTTTTAGTAAAAAAAAAAAAAAAAAAAAAAAAAAAAAAAAAAAAACTGATTTAGGCTCCGTCCTTTCACCATTGTTTTTTTTATACACATTGAAGCAATTATTTTTCCAATGAAACTTGATTTTCTCTTGAACAAATTTGGTTGAATCCGGTTAAAAAACTACATAGTTTTTACTATAGTGTGATAACCCGAAATTTTCTATCCTGTTCAGTCTAACACTTCTTTAAAAGTCAAACTCATTCCTGCTATCATTTAGCACAATTTGGAGCATATTTGAGTGTTCTAAGCCTTATACACTTAAGGGATAAGTGTCAGGGTTTATCTGGTGGATCTATAGTACAAAGAACGAGCCTGAAACACCTTGACCAGGAGTTCACGACCACCACAATGGAGTTTACGGCCGAAAATTCCATGTGGACCGTAAACTCCACCTTATATGATGAAATGTTGGCCATTTCTTCATTCCTTTCTTTTCCTTGGCTGATTTCCTCTCAAATCCTCTCAACTATCATCCCGATCTTCATTCCCGATCTTCAAAACTAGTAAGTTTCTTGTCCTAATTAGTTGATATCCTACTTGATCTAGTAATCTTACATGATTTCATCCGTGAAATCATTCCATTTGTGTAGATCTCCAAGTTTCACCAAGAACACACACTAGTATTCTTGGCCAAAACTGACCATTCAAGCTCCTAGATCGTAAGTACTCTTGTTCTAACTTGTTATGTACTAGGTTTAACATGTTTAGGCCTTAGAAACATCAAGAATAGAGGGTTGAATGGGAGTTTACGACCAAGGATCTCCCAAGGCCGTAAACTCCCTTTAAGGGTGCAATGATGCCCTCTTGTCCTTCCTTATGCTCAGAACTTAGCCTAGAACCAACCACCAATGAACTAGGGACATTAAACTTCGAGTTGGTACTTCATACCATGAGTTTACGGTCGTAAACTCATGGGGAAGTGGTCCCCAGGCCGTAAACACAAGTTAAGGTCAATTCTTGGACCTTAAACTCACCTAGCCTCTTGTTTATCCTTGGAACACTTAACCACTTAAGACATCATACCTTTAAGCCTCAAATTGAGACCCTTTAGAGAGTTTACAGCCAGGAGTAAACTCCCTTGGGCCGTAAACTCCATTAAGTATGGTCAACGGGCCATAAACTCCATAACAATGCCTTGCACTCCTTTGTTGCAACCCAATGGTCTCCTAACACTTTGATCAAAGTGTTTTCCACACATTAGGTTGCTTATACTTGTCTAATTAGTGTTATAATCACTAATTGTTTACATACATACGTCTTTATATGTTATTAGGATCTTTGTGTGTGTTCAAGTCTTCACTTGACACCTAGCACTTGTCCGACACTTCCATACGATTCACTCACTACAGGTGAGTTCATACCCCTTAATTAACCTTTTAAATGTTTATAAATGCTTTTATAAGGGAATACAAGTTGAATCATGCTAGTTATTATATCAATCACATGTGATTAATAACTAGCATACAAATGGATTTACTACACTTTTAGCTGTTTTACTAAACATATTACTTCAAATGACTTTCTCAAACGTTTTTACATGTTAAAACTCTTTATCAAACTGTCTTACATACCGTATGTTTCCTTTCAAACTCTGTTATAATTGTGTTTCAAACAAAGGCTTTTCTTATACTTAAAACTGTCTTATCAAACAAACTACTTTTAAATCGTTTTATAAACTGACATCAAGTCATCAATTCTTATTTATTAAACTTTTACGAAACTTCTTTTATACTTTTATATTGTCAAATGCATGCCTATATATGTATAATTATATAAGTAATGTTTAAAGGACTTAGGACTGCTAGCTCGCTTTAATTCCTTTTCCTTGTTTGGATGTGGCCTTAGGGTATCAGTTATTTGTCCGAATGTCGTCTAAATATTAGTTATATATTATGTATACTTATATAGACATAAAAGTTCCATCAGTCAATTCAGTACCTTTGGGTAGCAAAGGCATACTTTCGGTTATATACGTACATTACTAGTAACTATAATAGGTATAGTTAGGAGATACTACTTACTATTCCAAGTACAAGGAATCACAGAAGAGTCAGTTCATTCATGAGTCTATACTAATACATTACATACTATATGAAGAGATACTATTACATACTATTACCGAAGTGCAATTACAGAAATACTATTACATACAATTACAATAGATACAATTACAAGAGATGTAATTACAAGAGAGACAATTACATATATACTATTTCATAGATACAATACACGATAACATAAGAGAACACACAATAAAGAGAAATAGGGAGGAAGATACAATACACGATAATAGAACAAACATAATAAGGTGCTATAACATAGAACAATTACAGGATCTAACTATACCAATGAATCACTAGCGCATTGTTCTAAACAGAAGGTGATAGTTATATTGGGTATAAATGATCATAATCTTAATGTGGATGTTCACGGCTTGCAATTATTGCAGAGGTCGCGTTTGGTTCCCTGAATCTCTTGACAGGGAGAACGTTTAGTATGAGATCTAGCCATCACATTATACCTTAATACTAAATTTAAGGCAATTAGTACAATAGTAGTCACTTCATACAATACTACAATACTTACACTTTACAAACGACAAATGCACATCGACAGGTGTCTACGGTTGTATTGGTCGGTGCGTTACCACGCCGTGATTATCCTAGTACAAAAGGATACGATTTCAGTTATTAAATTATTTTTCTTATTACCTTTATTTTGTGTCACATTCACATAATCGATGTGGTATATTAGCTTTGAATAATAATAGTTGTACAAGGGACAAACTTTCTCTTATGTAGAGGTTCAAACCTTCAAAACAGTCGAGTCTTGGTAGAAGACTACATTTTTATACTAGTAGGAAATATGTGATTTTCTAGGGTTTTCATACTTATACAAACTTTTCTTCAAACATTCACAAGGCTTTTCCTTACAGTTTTTACAAATCAAAGACATTAAAATACTTATGAATTCACCAGCTTTATTGTTGATACTCGCTTTCAAAATAACTTGTATTCTCAGGTCACAAATAGACAGGTACGACCAGGGGCGGAAAATGGAATTTTTTACACGCTTTCAAGTATACGCTTACAAGTCTACTGTTCTTCAATTTAAATAAAATAAAATGCTTTATAATATTATTATTGAGGAGGTCTATAATCTCAACGCTAAACCAAAACAAAATTTTGATCATCATTTTTTATCTTGGTCGAGTAACCTTACCTTAGCTAAGCAGCTTATTTTTTTTTTCCAAAATCTCACTAAATGGGAATTTTTTACACGCTTTCAAGTATACGTTTAGTATTAACCAAGTGCTTTCTCTATGTATTACTATTTTATTTATATATATTACTATATTGAGATTGAGATGTTTAATTAAACATAAAAGAATAACCAAAATATTTATAAAACGTGGGAATAAATGCAAATAAAAAAACTGAAATTATAGTCTTAAAAAAGGAGAATGCACTCGGTAGGCCCAAGTTGGCCCAAGTTGCTTTAATGAAATAAATAAATAATACTCAACTTTGAGATATGTTAGGCCTACTCATCCAATTCAAGTTTGCCAACGAGTTGCAAATATTGGAACTTATAACTCAAAAAAGCAAGGGGGCCATGGCCCCCCTTGGCTATAACTGAGTTCCGCCATTGGGTACGACGACTAGGTTTTGTGAAGACGAAGCAGTCAAGACTCATCTTTTATTTTGATTATTCATTATATGTTGTTTTATACTATGAAAGAACACACTTGTATTTAAAATTATACTATTAATGCAATAAATGATGTTGTTGCTTGTTTACTACTTTACACTGTTGTGATACTTTACATGACGTCCTCTGCCTTAGAACGTTTCCGCCATTCTCGGTTTGGTGTGTGACATATAGACTCCGAATCAGGTTAAGATTTAACTAATGGTCAATGAGTTACACATCAAGTTACACTCAATCATATCAAATACAACAACATTGTATAAAAGATAAATATACTCCACATTATATAAATTTCACATCAAGTTAACACGTAGTTCTATAAAACCAAACACACACACACATACACACAAAAAAAAATGAAAAAAAAGAAAAAAAACACTTTAAATACAAAAAATTGGACTCAGATTTTGATGTTGTGATTATTTGATATTTATCTCTTCTGAAAATTGAATGATTTGATGCAATAAGCAAATATAAACCCAAAGACCACAACCAATCCCACGTGAACTCCGGCAATTGTGCCCAGAAAATCGTGTTTGTAGCCTAAATACCGATCCAGATACCCTTTCACTGTCTCACCGTTCGTAAGCACATCGTCATAGTCGCCAAACTGCGACACCACCATGCCGTAGATGGTCCACGCCATCGGATTACACCAGTAGTACCACCGCCACCACACCGGAATTTTCTGTTGCAATTGGAACAAAACCCTAACGATCAGCGATGAAGAATGAAGGGTTAATGTTATTCACAATTGAGATGAAAAGATTAAGAAACTTACGGGTCGTGGAATGATGAAACCAGAAAACAGGTTGAAAAACCCGTAAAACGAAGCTGCGATAATGGCGGCAATGTTGGCGTTGGGGGTGATTGCCACCGTCATCATGCCGTAAAACGTCATGTAGAGTAGACAACAGAACTGGAAGAAGAAGTAATAGAAGAATTTGGCGGCTGTCCATTCAAACCCGATCATGGCGTACACAATCAGACTATAGAAGGCGGTTTGTGCAAAAACGTAAGGTACTTCGACCAGAACCTACGTAAACCAGAAAATGTTCAGAATCTTGAACAGATAATCACTGGTAATCATTCAAGCCTGTTCCTTTTTTTTTCCCAACAATTTTTCTTTTCCCAATTAGGTCATTAAACTTAAGGAAAGTGGTTATTTGGGGTCATTTGTTAACAGGAAATTAGATTATCTAGTTACCAAGTACATAAAAATGTTAGTTTAATTGTTTAGTTGACAAAAAGTAACATAAAGATTATGCAAATATATATAGCAAACCGCCAAGTGTGATTTAGGGGTTGTTGATATGCGTCTTACTGCCTCTTAAACTTGTTTTTATACCACAATTAGAAGCCTCTTATTCGACCTTATAAACTCTTAAAGACTCTGGTATGCCTTTTTATTGGGTAGAAACTGGGTGATTTAGACCGACTCAATCAGATTTGACTTAATTAGTAACAATCAAACAACCCATTAATTGACAAAAAAATAAGTTCCGTATCCAGATTATGAGAAATAAGAGATGTGAGTAAATTAACCCTAAATAAAAGGTAGTTGGTATAATCACCTGTGCGAAAGCATATGGTAAAGCCGAATACATTCCTGCAGCTCGTTCTCGGTAAAAGACGGTGCGTTCGACATCCACAACAGGCTGCACTGCCGATGCATTTTGGACTCCTAGGAAGAGAACCGCCATGTACATAGAACCCATTGCATTAGTTAGCTGTTGTTGGGTTTTCCTGAATACACAAACAAAATATTGAACATATGTAACAATGTAACAAAAACAATTGATTAGGGTTTAGGGTTTCAGTTTTGGATTTTTACCGTTTACCACCAAGATCCCAAAACATGGTCCCAAACATGACCCCGATAAAGGTGGTGAAAGCAAAACGGACAGCAGTGTAAGGAGGGTTCCGCCAGTAGGACCACCGTTGTTTCCATAGGCATGCGATACACTGGACCATGAAAGGTTGCGCGAATTGGGTTGGGAAATAAAGATCTTTTGTATCGGGACGTGATATGCTTAGTTCAGCAATAAGAGCCTTGTTTCTCCTGTGAAGTATATGGCGATCTTGATCAGAAACTTCTGTTAAACTGACTAAAACAAACTTGTACTGTTTTTGACATGTGAAGTAATGGCAATCTTGATTAGAAACTTCTGTTAAACTGACTAAAACAAAATTGTACTGTTTTTTGACATGTATTAGACAGAAACCATGCTAATGGAAAAAAAAATTGTAAAAGTTTGTCCCACCAAAAAAGGCGGTAGAGGGACCCGCTCTCGATCTCTAGTCTATGCGAAATACGTGGATAACCTCTTTATTCTCATTATTGAAAATAACCCTAGGAAGTTTGTCAAAGTTGTTCTCAATGTAATGAATGAGGTTGTAAACATAGTGCAATTGAAGTACTCACCGATAAAGTTCGGAATTCCTATAGATTTCGGTGAAATCAACTCCAAGAGACAGTTCTTGAGCAGTGGTACTCACTTCCAACATCCATGTTGCAGGGTTATATCCATCTTTAATCCTACTTACCCCGTTGATATCCTAGTTCACAATAACAAATGGGATTTTACCACTTTAGTTGCATATCGCTTGTCATTAGCATATATACACTCGGTATGTTGAATATCTTACCTCAAAGTATCTTATCAGCTGGCAAGAATGACGACCCACAGGTCCCACGTATAGCTCTTGTCCTCCTCTTTTCATCAAGAATAGCTGCACAATATGATTAGATGATAAGCTAGCTGCTTAAACGGTAGTGAACCATATTTCCCTATAAAAATTAGGTTGTACTGTGTTTGACATGCATTTGATTAAGACTTGAGTTAATGAAACAAAAAATGAAGACAAAAATATGGATTTTTCAAATGCACCTCATCAAAAGCTTCAAATATATCGATGCTAGGCTGATGAATGGTGCACACAACGGTTCTACCCGTGTCCACGGTGTTCCTAACAGTTCTCATCACAATAGCAGCCGCTCTAGCATCAAGACCGGATGTTGGTTCATCCATAAATATTATAGATGGGTTAGCCACCAGCTCAACCGCTATGGTTAACCGCTTTCGTTGTTCCGTTGATAGCCCATTTATACCTGGCAACCCAACTAGTGCATCTCTCAATGGAGTTAGTTCCACAAGTCCCATAACTTCATCAACAAACATCTACAAACAACATTCAAATCTTATTATCCTGAAAAACCCAAAAAGAATGTAATCGACTTTCAGCACACTAACCTTTCGAGTTCCTTCATCATCAGTTGATAACCTTAGCCAAGCCGAATATAGCAAAGACTCGTAAACAGTTACATAAGGCGAATGAATGTCGTTTTGCTCACAATACCCGGAAATCCGAGCAAATGTTTCTTGTTTCTTTGGATACCCGGAAATCCTGATGTCACCTTCTATATAACCACCCGTTTTTCGACCTGCGAGTACATCCATTAAAGTAGTTTTGCCTGCACCACTCACCCCCATTAATGCGGTCAAAACCCCTGGTCGAAAAGCTCCACTCACTCCCTTTAGTAGCAGTAACCGATCTTCATTCAATCCCTGTTCTCTCATTTCCTATAAAAACATCAGAACACTCTTAGGAATTGAAATTTTTGCTATTATAAGTTTGGATTTTGTAAAGGAAAAAAAAGTGTCTAGCAAGTTACCAGTGGCATGTCGACTGAGTATTTGACATCGTTGAAGGTAATGCAATGTGGTTCGAATGGAAGAATCATTCCTTTTTTCTTCTTTTGATTGCTCCCACCACCTGGTGATGTTAACTCAACCGCTCCTGTGCCACTCTGGGTTTGTGTTGATACGGTTGATCGAGATTGCCCAAAAGCTATGAATTGTACACTAAATGTTACTGAATGGCTACTACGCTTATAGTGGTATTTCAGTATGAAAATGTAGAAAAAATACTCACGGTTGAGAAAAGCGAGAGACAAAGCAAAACAGAAATTGTAGACCAAAATGAATCCGATCATTGCCACCACTGCAATCCAATACCAGTAGTCTTCCGCAAAGAATCCTCGAGCAGTGATCACGGATTTCCCGAGTGTCGTATCGTTTAAAGTCTATAACACGAAAAGCATATAGAAAAATTAAGCTTTGGCTGATCAATACATTGATGTTGGAAGCATATTGTAATATCACATCGTGGGTGCACTTGAGATGTTACAAAAATAGTATTACCTTTTTCCACTGATGCCCAAGAAATTCATTAGCGACAATGCCATTCATGGCGTACATCATTGGAGATGACCAATAACCCCACAACCACCATTTCTTTATATCATCTGTAACAAGGAAAACATGGCTGTTATACGTAAAGGGATAAAAAAAAAAGATGGGATTTTTTTTGGTTTTCAATCAAGTAACTTGTAAGTACCTCGTGAAAGTACAAAACCACCCAACGCAAAGACTAAAAGAAGTGCAAATGAACCAAAAGTGTTGGCAACAATCATGTTCCGACCCAATGCTCCAATAAATCGAAACAATGCAGAAGACATTTGGTTAACAAAAAGCAGTAAAAAATACTGTCGGAAGAATCTGTAAAACGCAAAAGTTGGGTAAGAAGGGTATAAAAGATGAAACAAGAACATGAAATTTGTAAATCTAGTAATGAAAAATGATTATACCGATTGATATTAGGATCAAATCCTATGACATAGTAAGTAAGAATCGTCCACAAAGCAGATTCAATAAGGGAAACAGGAATCTTGATGATCCATGATGGAAGAGCATACGCCCATGAGGGATAAAATAAGAAGTCCCGTTGCTTGTAGTATACAGGAAGCTTTGCAATTGTCATAGAGATCTCAGACATCCCATTAAACATGATCATAACCACACCGAAAAACAGAGCACCCGTATATAACCCTCCATCTTCTACACTACCTCTATGCAACTCAGTCCGGAAAAACACCGTCATACAGACTAACGCCATGATAAATAACTGAAATAACAATCTTGATTAGAGCTAAGCATAAAAAAGCAAACATTTGTAGCAAAATTGATACTCACTTGGGACAATTTGAAGATGTAAACAAAAGAATTTCTCTTCATTAGCAATATTTCTCTATGGGTGCAAGCTTTTAAGAGGTCTTTCTTGTTTATTCCGTATTTCTTGCTTGTAAGGGCAGCAGGGTGGCTTCTTGCTTTGTCATATGTGGAGGCAATATCTTCCCCTAGTCTTTTCCCTACATGGAAGGAACGAAATGCATCGGAGAACTCCTTGGCTGTCACAAATCTGTAATGCTCGTTTCTTCTCATCCAATATTGCTGCTGATCTTTCTTCGATGTCACCTATAACATAATTATCCACATCTCACAATTATATAAAAAAACATATGCTAACCAGATATATATGTGGTGAGGTAGAATGGAAGTAAATAACAAAAAAATGTTTCGGGTTCACTAAGAGAGAAGTTTTAGTGATCTATATTTGATATGTATTGCTAAATTTCCAAAAATTAAAACTGACAACAAATTATTCAAATAAAATGCGTATTTAGGGAAATCATAGAAATCACATATGGTTAGAAAATTCAAATTGGAGTCCAAAACAGTAAAATTGGGTCTGATAAATGTGACAAACGGCCTGTGGCGGGTTTTATAGAAGCTCCACCCCTTTAAAAGCTTTCAGTCCATATAAAGTGAGACGCCTAACTATTGACATATCAAAATTTATGCATTTTTTAAATTAGGCGTCTTTCCACCACAGATGTCTCCAAAAGAACCCCTTAAATTTTCCCTCTAAAGAGTCTTTATGGAGAAGGTAGACTCCAAAACATATAGAAGCAGATGAGGATGTGTCCAATGTGGGACGTTAATAACTTGTTAATGTGAGATGAACTGAATCAAGGGGAAAAGAATGAGAACATACTTCTTGCAAGAAATCAGCGACACCTTTCCTCTCAGGGCATTTAAACCCCAAAGATTCAAAAAACTCGAGCACATTATCACGTGGTCCTTGGTACACGATTTTCCCATCTGTCAAAAGGATAATGTCATCGAATAAATCATATGTCTCGGGTGCAGGCTGGAGGAGGGAAATGACAGCTGTTCCTTCAAGAATATGAAGAAATTGTCTGAGTGATTTCACTATTTGGAAAGTTGTAGAACTATCTAAACCAGTAGAAATTTCGTCCATGAGAAGAACATTTGATGGCCCAACTATCATTTCACCCGTTGTAACTCGCTTCTTTTGGCCACCAGAGATCCCGCGTACCATTTGATCCCCAACCATGGTATCCGCACAAATGTCCAAACCCAACAACTTCATGAGAAACAACTTATATTAGATTTTATAAATAATTAATGTTTGTAAAAAGTTAATTTAAAGTTCATACCTTGAGAGTGTAATCTGTCATCACACTTGCCTCTTGACGTTCTGATGCTGCAGCCTTAATAAAAAAACAGAAGTATCAAATTTAAATCATAAAGAATTACGAAACAAACAAAAGACAAAATTGACCAAAATGGTTTGTTGTGGTATGGACATTTCAAGAAGCAATTTTGCAATTCGAAAAATCTCTATTGTGAATATCCCTAAACAAAAAGTTTTTTTCCCTATAACTGGAGATGGGTCCATACCTTCATAAAAACGTCGATGTCAGGATCAGGCTTGATGTTTGCATCTTTCTCTCTTCTTGACAACTCCGCCAACATCTCTGCAATTTATACGATAAACCCTTGTCCATTTTAATATTCTTTTTGAAATTTTCCACAAATTGTTATATCCACAATTAAAAATCAGGACAAAATAATCTCAATCTAACCATATCGTGATCCAACCCCTTGACATTGTGCAGAAAAAGCCAAGGTTTCTCTAACAGTCATTTCTCCAATATGGACATCATTTTGACTGATATAAGCAGAGGTTCTTTCGGGTACAAACTCATGCAATTCATGACCATTGTATGTCACCTTCCCAGAGCTCTACAAAGATTTACCAAATGTCAAAAATAAAGAAAATGGAAATTTTTTAATCTTGAAATCAAGTCATTCAGAACAAGATTTTACCTTAAGATCCTTATCAAGCTTCCCAGCCAAAGCTAACAATAGTGTCGTTTTCCCAGAACTCGGAGGGCCCAAAAGTAATGTCATTCTAAATACATGTTTTATTATGTTAGATTTAATAAAATGATTATAATTAATTATAAATTAAGGATGGTTAATGTTTTTTATGCTCACCTGCTAGGCTTAACTACCCCGCTAACATCATCAAGGATGGTTATATGTTTTTTCGAATTTGGAAGCATATGGAATAAGCTCAAGAACCCCTAATGGAATCAAATATGGATACATATTTTATAGGGATCGAAAACTTATTTAAAAACATTCAAGAAAGTTGCATGTATCAAATGATTGGATTCTTAACCTCAAATATATCAATATGGAAGTTTATAAAACTAGGTAGAGCTCTGCTTCCTGTATTGATATCTGCCTCCACAGTCATATGCTCAAATTTGACTTCAATTGTTGGCAAATCAATGCCGACCCTGTAACATTCCCAGTGAAAGTTACAAAATGTAAGAAAATAGAATTCAAAATTAAAAGAGAGAACAGTCTTTTTCATTTTTTGAACGTAACGTGTTTAATTAAATGAAAGGATAAACATAAATGAATGACATATTTGTAAAAAGTTATGAATTAATGGAAAAGCTTCCATTCGTTTCTTTGACTTTTCTTTATTAGATGTTTATTTTTTGCTTAAGGGGGTGTTTGAGATTTCATATCTAAGATGTTAATTAGCTTGTTGCGATTTGGCCGCTAACAAGTAGTTTTTAGTAGTGTTTGGATAGATTTAAATCATAAGTGGTTATTGACTTAATTGAGGAGTTTTTGAGAAGTTAGTGGGTTCTAATTTATCTAAAATAGCTTATGAATTATTTAAACAAATTTACCTTATTAAACATATTGTAACTATATGTCTATCTATATATGGTTCTTATTGGTTATTTTACATCTATAAGCAGTAATTTTTAAACTCTAAAAAAATAATTTATCAATTTATTGCGTTTTTTAGAAATTAATAAAGATAAGTTGTTAGCAATAAACAATCCCAAACACACCCTAAAAATTAATGAATGGGACACTTGATAAAAATATAAAAAGAAAAAAATCGAGACAAATTTGTAGAAGATTATGACTCAATAGGAAAGCAGCCACGTTTTGGAGAAATGTATTAAAAAAAAGAAATCATTTATATATAACATACAGATTAAAGTCATGTTATATAGTTTGCTAGATTAAATTCATCAATAAAGAAACAACACCCAATGCTTTCAGATTCGTTACAAACAAACAGTAATACTTGTTGAATGAAAAAGAACAAATAACACAAGTTGTCAAACTTCAATCCGTTTTGACCGTTTGACCCGTTTTAGCATACATTACTATTCGTTACGTTGGTACACTGATTATGTTTCAATAAAGGTGACAAAATGAACAGTGTACTTGATCAAAATCAAAACGATTGAATTTTAATTCTTGTTAAAATGGTTAGCATCATGTTAACCCCTCTTCCATCCTTTTAATCTAATATTTACTTATTATATTAATCATTAAATATGATTACGAAATTGATACCATTTATTCAAATAGTAATCGATATTTTTAAGCATTAAATGTCAATTTCCACCCGCTTGACATCATCATATCGTTGGAGAAAGAATACAATCAAACTTTAAATCAAACAACAAGAAAGAGGAATTTAAAATACCTATCGATTCTGTTCCTGAGCTTCAACAAGAACTTTTCATTATCTTCATCAGCAATCCTTACAAGCCTATCAAGCAATCGTTTTCGATCATTGTAATCAAGATTATCCACATCAACTTCATATGAAGGTCCTCTTGATCCAAAAAGCAGACCTCTTTTCAAACGATCAAAAGTTGGAAGCTTTTCAAGAGAAGCCCATTTAAGAGCTTCTTCATCGTTTTCTTCACGAGTAGATTTTGTAAACACATCCATCCCAGAATTCCTCCACACAGAAGTACTTGCAGATCTTAAAGTCGACATCATTCCACTACCACTACTACTTGCTCTCATACTACTACTAGCTTTATAAATATCACTTCCATCCATTGTAAGTCAAAACCCTAAAAACCGCTAAAAGAAATCAAAATCTTCGAGGGTTTTAGACCTCGGACACACACTCACACACACAAAAAGACAGATTTCCTAAAAGGGACGTGAAATTTGATCTGGGTATTCACTATTGATCAAGAAAAGCTTGAAAGTAGAAAGAATCCATCAATAAAAACTTGAAAGTAGCAAGAATCGATCAAGAACAAAAAGGGTTCTTTTATGAATTTCATTCATAAAGAAAGTGTTTTCTCCACAGAAACGTATTCTTGGAGGATCTTGAGAGTTCGTACACTTCATGCAGGGTCAACACTTAAGTGGCACAACGATTTAAAAGTGTTTTGGGAATCTTCTTGTTCTGTTGGATTAAAGTAATACTTTATTAGCCATGAGTTTAACTAATTAAAATATGATTGCCACGACTATAATAAATTCTTTGGTCCAATTAAAAACAAAAAAATTACATCCTTTTGTGTAAAACAAATATTTTTTTTACTTGATGAAATAGTTTAATAAAAGTGTGATTATTAATTAAGTATTTCTTGATAAAGGT
The DNA here is from genome assembly GCF_002870075.4 of Lactuca sativa. Lineage (NCBI taxonomy): Eukaryota > Viridiplantae > Streptophyta > Magnoliopsida > Asterales > Asteraceae > Lactuca > Lactuca sativa. The sequence goes on along the minus strand of NC_056627.2, from coordinate 285,278,925 downwards.
TAAATAAACAACTTTTTATATTAAAGTAAAACACAGTTAGTAATGATAGATAAGTTTGATTACATTATCATCATGTATTAAACCATCCAAAAAGGTTGATATAAAATTGTATAATGTCGTAAGATTTTGAAATATTACTACCACACCGTAGAAAGATAGTTTTCACTAATATTGTAAATAATGTTAGACATGACTTGGCGGCAATATCAAGCCGACCTTAAGTTTTTATGAGTCGTGATAAGCCACGTCGAGTTAAGACGACAATTTTTTTATATAATTAATAATTTTATATGTATTTTCTATTATTATTAATTTAAATATACATATAGAACTTAAGACCATATTTTGTTATAGTTTGACCGTAAATACAAGCCTTTGAGTCATGTCGATCTTTTTAAAATCTTGGTTTTTACTAACAAGTACAATTTAGTAATGATTATTATCTTAATAAAAATAAAATAGATCAATTAACAAATGAGATGTGAACAAAATACAAGCATGACAATAATGATCAGTAATTGATAAAAGCGAAATTTGGATCAACCGTCTATAAGAAAATTCATATTTTATAAAAGTGTCCAAAAGGTTGATTTTAAATATTAATATGATTTCCTTTTTAAAATATAATTAAGAGCACATAATGTGCAAAGTGGGCCTCTGGTAATGGTGGATTCAGAACAAAATTTTATCGGGTTCATTATAGAGTTAATATTATATAATAAATAAAATAAAATAAATAAAAATAATAAAGTACCATAATATTTGAGGTTTTTTTATGAATTGTTAAATAAAATTAAAAAAAAGTAATCATATGCATATATGATGCTTCCTTTTGAGATTTTTTTCTACAAAAATGATAAATAACTCTGTAGAAAAATACAGAAAAATAAGTAAAAATGAATATGATCAAAAGAAACTCTAAATATATGCTATTTTTAGTGGGGGCTAAACTATAATTTTCTATTTGTTTTCTTAATTTTTATGTATAATATATGTGCTGGCTAAAATGGGGTGCATGCACCCCACTACTAACATACTAAGAGGATGTTTGTTTACCTTTTAACTGCAAAATTAAGAGGCAATGTATTAAAATTTCAGATTAAGAGTGTTTGTTTGTGTATTATTTTTTACCTCTTAAAAATAAAAATGTCTCTTATTTTTTCAGATAGCAAACAAAGTCTGAAAAATAAAAACGAGAGGCGCGTTTCTATTTTCCCTAAAAAATCGATCGTCTCTTTTCTTTTCTTCCCTTCGGTTCTTCTTGGTTTCCATCGTCTTCTCTTCAGCTCTAACCAGTGACGCCGTCACTGAAGACACCATCGACGGCTCCAGCGACGACGCTAGCAACGCCGCCTCCCTCCGCCGCCGCCCATCTTCTTCTATTCACCAATTCATTACCGACAACATGTATATTTTCAGTTTCTTCCTTCTTTCCCATCGAATACATTGGTCTTTTTGTTTTTCTTCCTTCTTTCTCCTCAAAGTTGAAAATCAAAAAACGAAATTGTTATGCTATATTTTCTGATTTGTTCAATCAGATTCAATATTTGATGTTATGCTATATTTTGATGTTATATGCTTGATTATGATGTTATATGCCCAATTTTGATGTTATATGATCGATTATCATGTTATATCCTTAATTTTGATGTTCATTCTTGATGTTATGTTTGATTTTTTTCTATTCATATATTTATGTTTGAGTATTATGTTGAAATGTTGTTGCTGATATATCCATTAGTTTTGTTCTTGATGTTATCATGAAATATCTATTAGTCTTGTTGAATTGTGTATTTGTTTTGTTGAAGAACTTGTTGAAAATGTGTCTTTATATTGCTTAAATTGTTGTTGAAAATGTGTATTTGCAATGCTTATGTTGTTGCTAAAACATACGTTTTTTTTGTTGAATTGATCAAAGAAATGGGAGAAAAGAAGGATATGATTAGTTGGAAGGTTGAAGGTATAGAGAAAACGTTTCTAGAAGCTTGTTTGTGAAGTTATAGCCAATGGACGGGAATGGAGTAGTTTAAAAAAACTATTTTGGAGGAATGTAGCTGAAACATTAAAAATTGAACATAACATTATTGCCAACCAAAAACAAATGCAGAACCGCTATCACTACCTAAAGTTAAAGTTTGGTGCCTTTTTGAAGTTAAAAAACAAAACCGACAATGTGTACAATGCAACAACCAACACCTTCAATCTTTCCAAAGAAGAATGAGAACTAGAATCGAAGGTATTTTGTTAATTTATAAAAAATAGATTATCATGTTTAAATAATAAAATATTTTTTCCAAATAGTCAAACAAACATGTGGATTCTTTGAGACGTACACCACTATCGTACCCGACCTTTGCACACAGTTGTTTGAAGGCGCGACTGCAACATACATTCATAGTTGGGGGCCAACTTCTACCCTTCCCCGTCCTACTCAAGAGTCAAGCCATTATAGTTTGCATGACTTTGACGACATTGATTGCACTCGACAAGAAACTGTAGGTCTCAGTGACCAGTCATCCGCTCAATAAAAAAACAAAAGACTATAGTTTCAACAAAGAGCCAAAATAAAAGTAAAGATAAGGGTAAAGATGCATAGAATTCAAGATTGCTTGAAATCGGGGAAGATATTGCAATAGTTGCTAAGATATTTGTGGAAAAACATACTTCTTCAAATTTGGGTGCGTGTACGGAAAAGTTGGAGAAGTTAGGATGGGGAATATTTGATCCAAGATACACTACTATTGTTGCTCTTTTTGGTGAAGGTGCGGATAAGAGGCGCGCGTGGTTAACCATTGATTCAACTATTTGTGAGAATTTGGTCAAGACTGTTGGAGCATATTATGGAATGTTTCGCTAAGTAGATGTTTTGAAGGTTTTTTTTTGGATAACTAGATGTTTGGTTTGAACTAGATGGTTTTTTTTTTTGGATTACTTGATCTGTGGTTTGAACTAGATGGTTTTTTTTTGGATTAGTTGATCTTTGGTTTGAACAAGATTTTTATATGACATGAATGACTCGATGTTTTGGATTACTTGATGTTTTGGGTTACTAGATTTTTATATGACATGAATGAGTTGATGTTTTAGATGAATTTTTATGTTATATGTTGTTATTATAATTGTTATGTATTTTCAAAATAACATATTGCTTATGGATTTGGATGAAGAAATTGCAATTTTCCTTTTACTATGTTGCTATTGGTTGAATCTAGCATCCACTAGAATTGGAAGGGCAATTGATAATGAACGGTTCATGATTATCAAATGAAGGTTTCAACACTCCACAAAAATAGTTCATAGATGCTTTCATGAGGTGCTAAATGCAATGATGATTTTTGCAAAAGAAGTTATAGTGCCAACGAATTCTAATGGAACTGTGAATTCCTTAGAGAGACATCGCAGGCTAAAAGATATCTTTCCTCGAGCAATAGGTGCGTTAGATGGAACTTTTGTACATGCAGTCGTGTCTACTGATCAACAAACTCGCTACAAGGGAATGGGAAAAGGTGAATGCTTTCAAAATGTTATAGGAATTTGTGATTTTGATATGATATTCACATTCGTATGGGCCGGTTGGGAGGGTATAACACATAATTCGCGAGTTTTGAAAGAAGTTGCATGTAACCCGACTTCAGGCTTTCTGTTCCCTCCTCCAGGTTTGTAATTCTTTTTAAATTTATTCTAAAATACAATTTTAAATTTCTATATATAATACTTCCTTCACTCATGTGTACAAATAAATATTACCTTTGCGATGCTGCATACACCAACACTCGTGGATTTATGACTCCTTACTGCAACACGAGGTATTGGTTAGCCGATTATCGACGGCGACATGCGTTAACTAAGGAAGTAAAATTCAATCATGCAAATGCGCAACTCAGAAATGTTATTGAACGTGCTTACGGTCTTTTGAAGGCGAGATTTTCAATCCTAAAGCGAATGGCTCCTTTTCCTTTTTCAGTGAAAAGAGATATAGTCGTTGCTTGTTTTGTAATCCACAATTTCATAAGGAAATACGATATTCATGATGAATTATTTATGGCGTTCGAGGAGAACAATGCTCAAGCATAAGGTGGAGAGAATGATGGCCAAAACGTACACGATATGGAATGAGGTTCACAAGGAAATGAATACATAAATAATTTGCGTGATCAGATTACGAATCAATTGTGGTCACATTAAATTTGTAGGATTTTATTTGGATCTTAGTATGATTTTGTGGATTTAAAAAAATTTATGTTTGATTTGGATTTGTGTTTAATTTTGATTTATGTTAAATTTTGATTTTATATGGTGTTTAGATTTTTTTAAATACATATTTAAGAAATTTATTAGGTTATTTTCTAAACAAACAGTTGAATTCAATAAAAAATAAAAAATAAAATAGAAGGGTAAAATGGTCATTTTACTAATTCAGCACAACAATTCAGAGGTCCCAACCAAACAGCATGTTAAACATTCAGTTTTTAAAATTTCAGACTCTCTCTGAAATTCATATATCTTAAAAATTCAGATCCTGCCAAACAGCCCCTAAATCCGTCACTACTCTTTGGTATCGATAGGATCAAACACCGCACCACCCACTTGGTACCATCCTAAACCGAATCATGGTCATCCTAATGCAAAATTCGTCTAATTAATGCCGCTCCAACTGCTTACTTTGGGAACATTTAAATAAAAAACACCTTAACTACCTTTTAAACGTTCTTCATTTTCACACCATTCTTTTACATGACCTTCTTATATACTCTTTGAACCTATATTTTCAAGTTTTTAAAACTGTTTCCAATCAACACAAGATCCAAGACAGGGCAGTGCTAAAAACATGGGTTCAAGTCGCGACAAATAAAAATGGAAGGACATGAAAACGAACGTCACCAAGTTCAACGGTATTTACAGCAACAAACTGACCCAACACCGAAGTCGTCAACCGAAAGCCAACCGACGCATTCATCGAAGAGGATAAGGGGTTTAATGTTGAAGAGTTGCAAAGACTGCAACAAAGACGGAAGAAACCGACATCATCATCTACAAGATAGGGATGAACAAATGCAAAGGATAGATTCTTAATTTACACAATTCAGTCATCATAAAAGATTTCGAGGACAAAAAACAGCATTGAGCAAAGTTATAGGATAATCAAGGAGGAGAAATTATGCATCATGGAGGAGCACTTGTAGGAAAAATGACAAGATAAAGGTTTGTTGTTCTATCTTCAGCCGCATGAACATTTGAGCGGAACATAGTTAAATGTGCTACTAGAACGTACGCAAGCAATAACACGATGTTGGGGTTGGGAATGGAATGTAATTTTATTAATTTACTACTAGTTATTTGTTATATTGCTATCAATTTTTTTTAGTTTTAAATTTTAGTCTTCTAATATTTATTAAACAAAATATCTTTTATTAGTTGATATATTTCAATTTTTTATTTTGGAAAAAAGGTTGTGAGAGGCGAGGGATTGATAAATTTGATGTTTGATTGATGGTTTATATATGAAATGAAAAAAGATAAAATAATTTGATTTTGAACTCATGGGCGTTATGAGAAAGAGAGGGTCTCCACCCTAACATTCAGTTTTCGAGTTCAACTTAATGAGGGAATGGAAGAAAAATGGATGAAATTGAAAAGAAAGAAAAAAAATGGTATTCTTGAGTTTTTAATGAAAAGAATGCGAAAGAAGTGGAAGAATAGCGGTTCTTCGTAACGTTCCTCCGATTTGAAAGGATTAAGAGAGAATAGAAAAAAAATGTTTATTTTCTTTGTACTTCTTTCCAACCCAGCAACACAAAATACATTTTCTTTTCTTTCTTTTCTCTCCTTAGCTTCCTTACTTTTTTTTTTCTTTTCTAAAAATCGAGAACAAGGTGAAAAATATATGATTGTCTTGCCCAATTTAAAATAACATATATGATTTCATATTTGATAAAAAAAACTTTTAGAAAACAAATTTTAAATTAATGTTATTATTTAATATATATGTAAAATTAAAATAAATATATATCAAACTAATGATAGTGTTTACGGTTAATGTTAAAAACAAGAATCAACATTATGATAATAACATAATTCATTAATAAAAGAAAACAAATGAAATTATTCACTAAAATACCCATAAAAGAGGTTTATATTTCGAACCATCCCTATAGAAGCAGACACAAAATGGATTCAAAACTAATACAAGAGCTAGAAATATGTTCAAACTACACATCATATGAAATACATTATTAGTGTCTAGCATATGTGTGGATGGGTTTCAGTTTGGTGAGTCCGATATGCGAGGGAATGTAGTTTTGGCTTGTATCATTGCTTCTTTACATAGTATATGTAACATCCCAAAAATACTAAGTAAAAGTTTTCTTTAATTCAACCAGAAACAACCATTCGTTCATTCCACATACCCAATCAAAATGTAAGGAAAATGTATCAAAAGTTATCAAAGTACAAAACAAAATCATAGAATGCAGAACACTAGTGGATGTTGTGCGATCATGTCGGATCCTTCCCCTTCGAACCAGAGGTAGCTGAAAACATTAAACCACAAAACCGTAAGCACAAAGCTTAGTGAGTCCCACAAAATAACACATACCACATACATATAAACAGGCCTAGCCCAAACTGCATAGATGCCATACCTAAAGTACATACGGGACCCGCCTACAACACAACGGACCCCACTCAAAATGATATATAAAACATATATACACATGGAAGAGTCACAAAGACAACAAACACATACATGCATATCAGCAAGTGTCACAAACACCATTATCATCCTACAAACATAATCCAGTAGACCATCATTGGTGCCTTTGACCTACGAGTATAGTGAAGAGATCCACATAAATTGGTCAACGAATAGATCTCACACACGAGCCTTTGATACTGAAATCTTTCCCATTAAAAATATCTAAACACCAAATCCTAATTACCAATTAAGGTAATTCTCCAACTCAGCAAATCTATATTGCAAGATAAATCCTCATTTGGGAAAAAGACCATTTTACCCTTTCGAGTCCTCAACACCTCGCAGTTGACCAAAAGTCAAACTAGTCAAAAAGATAACGACCAATCTTTCGTTGACTTACGCGCTGCGTGTAACATACTCTACATAGGGCGTATAGTCTTATTCCCGAAAACGGGCCAAAATCGAGCGACACTAGACGTAGCTCAGATTACACCCCGCATATAGAGCTGTTAAGCCAATTTCACTTCAAGCTCCTAATCCACAAAGACAAGCCATCAATTGCTCAGATCTGGTTCCATTAAACGTCTAGCCTGATAAATTTGATTATTTATGCCTTTTCATGGCTACATGGAACTCAGAATCAAACCATAGATTCCTAACTTCTTTTAATTCCAAAATCTATTGTACGGAAGAAAGGTAGCTACCAAGATCCCATTTCTATGACATAACAACCTTAGAACAATAGAAAAATAACAACCTTGAGGTCTGGAGTATCTTATACACATAAGAATCAAGATTATGGGATAAAAGGGCATGAAAATCAAGAATCTAAAGATATCTAGCACATGGATCAACAAGTTACAAGCTTTATATATCCTGGAGTTGAGAAATGCAATGTAGTTTCAAGATACACAAGCTTGAGCTTTAATAATATTCAAGCTTGGATTTCTCCTTCTTCAAGATGCACCAAAAGCACATAATAAGGCTCAAGAGTTGCTTTAAGGCATTAGGTTTTCATGCTATATGCTCAAGAGGGTGGAGGATGGTGGTAAGAAGAGCCTTAAGGAGGTTAAGACCCTTAAATAGGGTCCAAGACCCCGAATTAGGGTTTATACCCTGAGCAGTTTGCCCTATGTAACCTGGGTTTCTCCCTGCATGGGGAAATAAACCCATGTGTCCAATTAATGAGTTACGCCCTGCGTAACTAGGTAACTACGCCCCGCGTAGAACCACGATTCTAAAAAATAATTAATCTTAAAACATGAAAAAATGTACCTGAGAATCGAGTGTTACAACTCTCCCCCACTTAATTCAGATTTTGTCCTTGAAGTCTGTTGTTGTAAATAACTCGGGGTAATGCTCTCTTATCTCCTCCATTGCACCTTCACCAGCTCCACTACTTTGTTGCATAAGGTCTTGGTCTTTTTATCAAGAATCGTCACTGGTCGCTCCACATAGTTCCAATGCTCGTCTACCTGAATATCATCTAACGGTACCTATGCAGAATCATCGACCATGCACTTCTACAAGTGGGAGACATGGAACGTGCTATGGATTTCACTCAACAAGGCTGGTAAATCCAACCGATATGAAACCTTGCCCACCCAGGCAAGGATCCCGAAAGGAATAATGAATCTGGGGTCCAACTTGCCCCGCTTCCTGAATCGAATGACACATTTCCAAGGCGACACCTTACAGAGCACAAAATCCTCGACCTGAAACTTAAGGTCCGAATGACATCTGTCTGCATAACTCTTCTGATAGCTCTACATAGTCTTGAGTCTCTCGCATACCTGCTGAATCAACTCGGTAGTCTTCATTACCACTATTAGTGTGCAAAGTCATGCTTGGATGCTTCTAGTAGCTTACCCTTTTGTTTGTGTGTAATTAGTTGTCTTTCCTTTATAAGGAAGTGAGTGACACTCATTTTATGTAAGTAAGAACTTGTGAGAGATTAGTCTAGTGAGAGTATTTTTGCATGACCCACTTTGTAATACTTTCTAGACTAATGAGAGCTTAAAATAAGATTATTTACATCCTTGTGTTCTTCATGTTCTTGATTTTTTCATGATTCACTAAATCATTTTATATTCCGCATTCATCATCACTAAATCATTTCATCCCAAGTTGGGGAGAATTGATTATTTATGGTAAGGGTACTAAAGTTGGTTCAACTTTTTGTTCAGCTGTTAGGGATCGACAATATCTTCATCATGGTTGTATGGGTTATCTCGTGTATTTGGTTCACACTCGAGTAGAAAAAGGGGCTTCGATTTCGGATGTGCCTGTAGTGACAGTATTTCCAGATGTGTTTCCGAAGGAATTACCTGGTGTGCCTACTGCGAGACAGGTTGAGTTTAGGATTGATTTGGTTCCTAGCGCAACCCTGATCGCCAGAGCACCGTATCACTTAGCACCGTCAGAGATGTTAGGTAAGCAGTTTATTAGACCAAGCAGCTCTCCTTGGGGAGCACCAATTTTTTTTATCAAGAAGAAAGATGGGTCATACCAGATGTGCATTGATTACTGGCAGTTGAACAAGTTAATTGTGAAGAACTGTTACCCACTGCCATGGATTGATGATCTCTTCGATCAGTTGCGGGGTGCATCTTGGTTCTCTAAGACCGATTTGAGGTCAAGGTATCACCATATGAGTGTTAGAGAGCAGGACATAGAGAAGACAACCTTCCAAAGTCGCTATGGTTACTATAAGTTTGTGGTGATGCCATTTGGGATCACCAATGTGCCTGCGACATTCATGGATTTGAGGAAATCTGGTATGCAGGCCGATACTCGATCGATCGGTTATTGTTTTTATTGATGATATCTTGTTATATTCTAAGACCAGGGAGCAGCATAAGGAGCATCTTCGAGAGATGCTGGGAGTTTTGATGAGGAAGTGGCTTTATGCCAAATTTTCGAAGTGTGAGTTCTGGTTACGGGAGGTCCAGTTCTTGGGAAACATCGTTAACCGGAATTGTATATTGGTCGACCCAGTCAAGATTGAGGCGGTTATGTAGTGGGAGGTCCTGAAGACTCCTTTGGGGATCAGGAGCCTTCTGGGTTTAGAAGGGTATTATCAGAGGTTCATTCAGGATTTCTCCAAGGTTGTTTTATGTATCACTCGTTTGAGGAGGAAGGGCGTGAATTTCCATTAGGGGCCTGAGCTGTAATCTACATTCATGACGCTAAGAAAGAAATTACGTGAGGCCCCGATGTCGACCCTTCCGAAGGGTATGGAGGATTTTGTTGTCTATTGTGATGCTTTTATCACCGATTGGGGGCAGTACTCGTGCAAAGAGGGATAGTTATTATGTATGCTTCTAGGCAGCTGAAGCCACATGAGGTTCAGTATCCGACGCATGATCTGGAGTTAGGGGAAGTGGTGTTTGCCCTTAAGAATCAACGACACTATCTACATGGGGTTCGGTGTACCACGTACATGGATCACAAGGATCTAACATATCTCATGGATTATCCGAATTTGAATATGAGGCCGTGTAGATGGCTTGACGTGCTCAAGGATTATGACTACGAGATTCTATACCACCTAGGGAAAGTGAATGTGATCGTTGATACCTTGTGCCGCAAATTGGCTACTATTATGTTGAGGGTTTATGAATGAGCATTTCTATCAATTCTAGGGATGTAAATGAGGAGGGTTTGGGGAGGGATTGACATTCTTGTCCCCATCCCCGAGTATCTAACCATGTCCCCATCCCCATCTCCATCCCCGACGGATGTTGGGAATCAAATCCCCTCCCCTTTGTATTTTGTGCTTTTCCCCAGCCCATCCCCGGCCCATCCCCAATCTATCAACATAATAAACTCAACTTACACAAAAAACTATGTTTTATAAGTGATCAAAACCATATGCCATAAACATATTTTGTTTACGTCAATCATAGTGTTTAACAAGCATCAAAACAAAAGGTGTCGATTTGGTATACAGATCGACGAACAAAGTGATGATTGATGAACTCTTGGAATTGGGAACATAATTTGGTATATGGACTCTATCTCTAATGGTCTAATATAGATCAATTCATTTTAGTGGACTTAATTCAAATTCAATAAATGATCGATATTATATATATATATATATATATATATATATATATATATATATACACACACACACACACACACACAAATACTATTATTATAATCATCAAAGTGGGGGCGGGGCGGGTTGGGGATAGTTATACCTCACCCTGGCCCCATCCTCAGTTTTAGCATAATAGGGATCCCCGGTCCCATACCCGGTACCCGTTTTGGCGGGGAATACCTGTCCCCGATTAGGGCGGGTCAACCGGGTTCCCCACCGGGTCGGGTGGAATTTACATCCCTAATCAATTTGCTGCTTGTGGAGTTAATCAGGGAGACTTAGGCCGAGGAGTTAAGAAGGAAATTTGGAAGCAGGAGAGAATCATGGGTAAGATTGACATAGTTTCTATCGATAGCCGCGGATTGTTGACCCGCTGTGGTCATGTTTGGGTACCAGATTTTGGTGGGATCAGGTAGAGTGTAATGGAGGAGGCACATAAGCTCATATTTTCTACACACCCTAGAGCCATAAAGATCTATTGGGACCTAATACTTAGTTATTAGTGGTTGTGCATGACAAGGGAGATAGTATGGTATGTTGAGAGGTGTCTAACTTGTCGAATGGTCAAGGCCAAACACCAAAGACCGCATGACAAGATTCAGCCTTTGGAGGTTTCCATGTAGAGATAGGAACATATCACCATGGATTGTATCACCAAGTTACCCCGGATGGCTAAGGGGTTTGATGCAATATGGGTTATTTTGGATCGTTTGGCCAAGAGTTCCCACTTTCTAACTATTTGGGAGAGCTCCTCGGCCGAGAAATTGGCCAATGCACATGTGCATGAGATTTTCACCCGACATGGTGTTCCAGTTTCCATTGTATCCGACCAAGATGTTTGGTTCACTTCTCGATTTTGGCAGACATTCCACAAGGAACTGGCCATGAGATTTAAATTTAGCACTGCTTATCATCCACAGACTGACTGCTAGTGCGGACAGACCATCCAAATGCTCGAGGATATGTTGAGATCATGTGTTATCGATTTCAGTGGGAGTTGGGACTCCTACCTTCCTCTGGTTGAGTTTTCTTATAACAATAGTTATCACTCCAATATCGGTGCACCGCCATTTGATCTTCTTTATGCGAGGAAGTGTCGTACCCATCCTATTGCAGAGAGGTTAGTCACAAGGCCATCGGAAAGACCGAGGTAGTCCTTCAGATGACATAGCTTATTCAGCAGATTAGCCATAGGTTGCAGATAGCTTAGAGTCGGCATAAGCATTTTGTTGATAGGCGACGGTCAGATTTGGTGTTTCAGGTCGGGGATATGGTACTCCTGAAGGCGTCTCCTTGTAAAGGTGTTATCCGATTCATTTAGAGGAGCAAGTTGTGCCCTAGGTATATTGGACCTTCCAAGGTGGTTGCTTGGGTACGCAAGGTTGTGTATCGGTTGGATCTACACGAGAGTAGATTCAAATCGACAATAGTTTTCACGTCTTATAGCTGCAAATGTGTTTGGTTGATGATTCTGCAGTGGTTCCTTTGGAGGACATTCAGGTGGACGAGCGCTTGAATTATATAGAGAGATTGATTTCCATCCTCGACAGGAAGACGAAGACTTTATGTAGCAAGGTTGTGAGCTTGGTAAACGTGCAATGGCAGCACCACAAGGGTTCAAAGTAGACATGGGAGCCCGAGGAGGAGATGAGGGAGCATTACCTATAGTTGTTTGCAACATGAGACTTCGAGGATGAAGTTTTGCGGATCATTTAATGATCCCCACGATGTGGCATCTATTAGCCACGCCATGGAGACCCTCTACCGTGAAAACCCAAAATTTTCAAGTATTTAAAGGAAAGTGGGGAGGCTACGATTGCCTAACTTCAGACTCTATCATTATCAAGCCCCAGAAACCAACCCCTAAACCACTTTGAAGCTTTTGAGCTCATTTTCAAACCTTTTTGGTGATTTTGAAGGAAGTAAAAGAAAATTGAGTGCATGAAGCAAGCAAGCAATACTCTCTAATCTTTGGAATCATTTTGCTAGATCATTTGTAAGGATCTTTAATCTAGCTTTTCATCTTTTCTCTATGGATCTAGAGTTATCTTGCATGATTAAACTCTTTGATAGATTTTGAGTGAAGCAAAGTGATAAAGCTTGAAAATTTATGACTTTTTGGACTCCCAATGACACTATACTTTGTAGAACTGAGAAATGGTTGTGGTTTGGGAACCTTGAATGAGTTTAGGGAGTTTTGTACTAAAACATAGTACTTTTTAAAAGTATTTACAAATATATAGTAGTTTCAAATATAATTACCAAAACATAGTATTTTGATATTTACCACTTCGGTCGATTAATTTAAGTGATATATAAGTAAATATCACGCCATATTTTGTAATGAATTTACTTACAATTTAAACTATAGATAATATCCATGATACATCTACTGTAACTTTTATATATTAATTATTTTCATTTTTTATTTATAATATAAAATTGAAAGAAAAAATATCATATCATTATTTAAATCTTTTTTTTTTAACCAGGAGCAGGTTTACTCGAGTAAGTAATAAAAACAATTTTAAGCTTAAATCAAGTTACAAATACTCAAGATGCTATTTTTTCTTAATCATTTAATTATAAACGTCCACTTAATTTTTGATAAAATAACATCTGATGTTTTATTTTCTAAATTTTTTTTGAATAAAAGCATATACAAAGAAATAACAAACCTAAAATAGTAATCAAGATTAATGTCATTAAAATCCAACAAACTTTTGACAAAAGGTCTTTAATTAATTAATTATTATTATTATTATTATTATTATTTTTGCGTATTATGGATAAAGATCTTTATATACATCTCACTTACTATGATGTAATTTTTTTACTTCAATTCAACTACTTGTATATTTTTGGCTTTTTGAGTAACCATCTCAAATATTCTTTTTGCCCGATTATATTATTTGAGGGTATGTGCACTAGTTTTTGCTATTGACGTTACTTGTTTTGCAACCATTAGTGAAGGAATGCAAACCAAATTGTAAACTAAAAACTATTAGTGAAGGAAATACACACAAAATTGTAAACTAAAAACTAAATTTGAATTAAGATTATAATGGATAAGGAAAATATGAACTATTGGTGTAAATAGATATCAGATGTTATTTTGTTAGAAAATTAAATGTACGATTTACATTAAAATGATTAAGAAAAAAATTATCTCTTTAATATTTGTAACTTGATTTAGCTTTAAAAATATTTTTAACAAATTCAGGTGATTTTATTAATTACTCGAGCAAACCTATGAACGATTTAAAAAACAAAAAGTAATATAGTAAATATATGATTTTTTTTTTCAAATTTATATAATATAAATAAAAATAATTAATATATAAAAATAATGGTAGATAGATACTATCTATAGCTAATTTTTATTCTAAAAATAGTTTAAACTGCTAGTAAATTAATTATAGAAAGTCACACGATATTATTTACATTTCGCTTAAATTAAATGGTGATAAATACTAAAATATCATGTTTTAGTAATTATGTTTGAAACTACAATACATTTGTAAATATTTATGAAAAGTACTATGTCATGGTACAAAACTCGAGTTTAGGTCCCTTTTCTACTCTTGTGACCTAGATTTGATGGAGGACATGCATACGACATGTATGTCCATAAAATTTACATTTTTAGGGATCAATAGGATCCCTAGATGCTTTCTGTAAAGTTTGGGCAAAAGGTTTTACAGATTAACGACCTTGGAAAGAATTCTGGCTTTAGACGATTTCCATTGACGTGGCAGTAGGGTGCTACGAGCTGGTGATGGGGTTTTCTGCGTCTCTTTTGAGAATGTCTCTGCCACGGAATGGTCCTTTGGCGACAAAACATGGCTATGTATTTTGGTACATATTTGGATTTATCCGAGACCGGCTTCTGATTGGTTTGAACCCATCAGTCACGACCTGGCCGTAGAATGGCCACGACGTGGAGGTCGACTGAGGCTGACTTTGACTTTGACTTTTGACTGACCGTTGACTTTGACCAAGTTTGACTTTAGGACTTTTGGGATATTTTGAATAGTAGATTGAGGCTTGGTCCTAATGTGTTATACATGTAACCCATAGATCCGTTAGTTGGATCAATATTCAATTTAGCTATATTCCTGACATTAGAGTGAATTTTCCTCATTATATTTGTAAGTCGAAGGCACCAATGTCGGCCCACTGGATTATGTATCTTGGTATACTGGATTGATATTGTGTTGGTTATATGTTAGATTAGTAGATTTGTATGGTTATCTGTGTTTCATAGAGTATGTGTTAGACTGGTAAATCTATATGATTACATATACTTGCTGGTTATCGATTGTTGTTGTATATGTCGACATGTTATGGTTGGTGCGGTTGAGGCAACCCTGCTTTTTTGTTGAAGGACAAGATAACCATGTCGGGCCAGATAAGCTAAAGGCCCGAGAGGCGATCCGTACAGCCCGAAGGCCCGGAGAGCGGTATAGATAGGTTGTAGGCCCTGTGAGGCGGTCCAGTCAGGTTGAATGCTCATACATGCATGTTATTATCTATATGGTTGTGTGTGGTATTTTGGGGAAACTCACTAAGCTTTGGCTTATAGTTTGACTGTTATTGTTTCAAGTACTTCAGAGGATAGGGGCAACATGAAGGCTTGATCGTGAATATCTTTCGGATTTTATGAGATTTGATTTTGGGATACTTTGATTTATGATTTAACAATTGGAAATCATGTTTTGTAAACAATTATGGCTTTTGGTTTGGTTTTAAAATTGAAAAATTTACCTTGATTTATGGGATATTACATAATAGGAATCTAAAATTATGCTAAATTGGGTTGATTGGTTTAAAAGAATCCAATCAATTTCATTCATATATAATTGTTTGCTTGGTTATCTAGCACCTTGGTGTGATCATTTTAAAGTGAATATTTAGTTGTTTAAAAAAAAGAAGAAAAAAACTTAATACTTGTAATTCTAATTAACAATGTATTTTATCTTTATTAACATGCGGTAATCAATTTATCATGGGTGTTTCATGAAGGATATTATTAATTTTCCTCAAGGTTGGAAAGGTATATGATTAGGTGGAAAAATATTTCAAACATTTTCCAATTGATGCTGATTTGTAGATAACATATCTTTTGTCACACACAATAATGACTTTTTTTTTTTTTTTTTTTTTTTTTTTTTTTTTTTTTTCTTTTTTTTGCTTATTGCACAACCTCTTTAAAGTATAAATTATTGTATATGACAAAAAAATTTATTGTGTACAAACAAACTCTCATATTCAGTCATATTGAGAATATATTCTACCTAAATTCTCATATTCAGTCATATTGAGAATATATTCTACCTAAATATCTAGCCAAATCGATTATAACGAATTTTCTTATTAAATGTTTTTCAATAAACCTGATTGTTTAAAGTAACAACTATATGAATAATTACTTTTTTAGTAAGAATTATAAACATTCTTGATTGAAAATAATCTCATTTACTTTTCATATGGAATTAGTGTAAACGTAAAATAGTTAATAACAGCTTAATTTTAGATGAAAAGATATTTTAATTTATTATAGAATATTAGTAAACTATTTGATATAAACGAATACATGTTGGTGGCAATATGAATAGCTTGGATTATTGGTGTGCTTTGGTACAAAAAGTTGTGAAAAAACTTTCTAATAAAAAGTTAAAACTTTTTGGAGGTAGATTCTTTACCTAATTACGTCAGTTCATATCTATAAAGCTGCTATGAGAACTTTAAAGAAATTAGAAGCATTGCACAATAACTTCTTTCTAGGAGCTGATTTACAACAATGAAAGTTGACTTGGATTTGTTGGAAGAAAAGTGTTAACTCAAAATAAAATTGGTGGGTTAGGTATGAGTACCATATTTTCTCTTAATCGTGTTCTCCTCTTTAAGTGGATGTGGTGTTTTTACTTGGCTCATCATGTGTTATGGGTTAAAGTGGTGAAGGCCATGTATGGGCCTAATGCTAGCATTGACAGATTTACCTTCGAACAGAAACACGGTTTAGTTGAATATTATTAGATCAGTTAGGAGTCTTATTCGCAGTGGCATTAATGTGGAACAGTAACAGATTTACCTTACTTGTCTCTCCATCCCCTACTCAGTGGGTTAAGGTGTTTCCTATTAAATTCAATATTTTTGCTTTGCCGTTGTCACTAGATAAGCTCCCCACTATAGCTAATCTTATTGGTAGAGGTATGAACATTCCTTATTTGTTTTGTCCTCTTTGTGATGGAGGTATTGAGAGGCTCTTTGTGATGGAGGTATTGAGACACGTGTTCTTTGTTTGTCCTATAAAGAAGGAGATTATGAATAAAGTTTTTTTGATGGTGGTGTATGCTGCTTCCGATCCTAGACTTGTATTTGGACTCGTTGAATTGGTTCACCCTTCTTCACCTACGTTGTCGAGTGAAGACTTGTCAGGTCTCGAAGGGGTTTTCATTATTCTTGGTGGCATATTTGGAACTTTAGGAATTATAGGTTGTTTGGTATTTCTAAACCGAGAGCGACAGATCTTTTTGACAAAATTGTTACTCGATCGTTATTTTATTTTTTATTTTATTTAGAAAACCTTTTTAATATAGTTCAATACATATCGATATAGTTCAATACATATCGATATAAGGTAAATGATAGTTCGGTACTCTACATGAGACATATGCTGGCCAAGGCCATCAATAGTTAGCAGAAAACCAGAGAGCTCTCTACAATAATCCTAGCGCTTTTCTTATATATTTGTTTTCTTTTTATTACTTGTTGGTCCGATGAATAGGGATGGCAAAAAGCCCCATACCCAATGGACAACCCGAAACCCGCACCCGTTTTGACCGGGGAATCCCCAAGTTGACTGGGGATGGGGAATACCCGAATAAAAAAAGTGGGGATGGGGATACCCTTAATCCCCGACCCGGACCCGCCCCCGACATATATTAATATATAAAAATAATACATAACGTATATTTATAGTATAGTTTATAATACATAAAATTTGATCTAAGTAACCTAACTCATTAGTAATTATTTGGTTGAAATTATACCTTTTGCTTTTTCTTTTATCTAATTTAAACTCGTGTATATATATATTTTTCTCTTTGGTTGATCTATTTTACCTTAAATATCAATTTGATAATTTTTTTCTACTTGATTTTTCATGTATGTATTTAAATTTAGTAGAAAATTTATTTATATTTTTTATGCAATTTATGGATACTTATATATTTTATAAAATCTTTAAACTTATGTTGGTAAAATTGAAATATATAGAGTTTTTTTCTTACGTAAAAATTTGCATGTTAAAAGAGATAAAAAAAATCCCCATTTCCCCGTTGGGGATCCCCAGTCCCCGTTGGGGGTGGGGATGAGGGATTATTTATATTCCCCGATGGGAATTGGGATGGGGATGAGGATGGAGATTAGGGTCCCTGTGTTCCCCGCACCCGTTGCCATCTCTACCGGTGATCCCTATTTTTAATAAAATTTATATCTTCTAAGCCGGTACAATTAATTATATTAAGTAAAAAATATTTATATATGATTTTTTATGTTTTTATTTAAAAGTAGTTCATTCAAGACCGAAGTTTTTAGGTTGGAACTTAAGAGTCACTTTATTTTGAAATGATTAAATCAAATGATCATCATTACACCACATAACCGTATCCGTATGCATGATTTTTAGATTAATTTAGGGTTTGATTAAATCTATTCACTAACAAGAAAACTCATTTGTGGTTAACGTAGATGCCCAATTACCTAAGGTGCTAATATCATGATATGATCATAAGAACAAACAAACGATCATAAGATTATATAAAATAAAGTATTCCAATCTCATAATATATACGTTACTTTCTGATGCACATGTTAGTCAGCTTTAATGATTAAACTAATCATATTATCTTAAACTTTTAGAACCAGTACATTTATTCGTTAGAGCATGTGTGGGAGATTTCATTTCCCATGAACCTTTTGAAGAATAAAATCAATAAATTCCTCAATTATATGAATACTAAATAAATGGTTTATTGCATGTGGAACTGTTCCTTTCTTTTCAATGAAAAGTTATCTGTTTTTGTCCATATCTAAAAAAGTTAAAGTGTAGTCAGGCTGAATCTTCTATAGGTTGGCTACAACGAGTTTATAAGAAATAGCAGCCTATCTTTTACTATATAATACGAGATGCTATTCTCTGATTAATCCACTAAAAGAAAAATACAAATAGTGACGAAGATGATATGGTCATACTGTAGAAGAGTTGTAACTTAATTTAATGATAGTGACCAAAATATTGATCTTTCGCTTTTCGTTACTATAGGTCTAACAAAAAAATCAGTGACAAAAATATATAAGGGGCTGTTTGTTTGCCTCTTAATTTGAAAAT
The DNA here is from genome assembly GCF_002870075.4 of Lactuca sativa. NCBI lineage: Eukaryota > Viridiplantae > Streptophyta > Magnoliopsida > Asterales > Asteraceae > Lactuca > Lactuca sativa. The sequence goes on along the minus strand of NC_056627.2, from coordinate 285,259,728 downwards.
TAAGAGACAGTCTCTTAAAAATTCAGATTCAAACCGTTTGGTAGCCTATTATTTTTTGCCTCTTAATTTTGTAAATGCCACTTAAACTTTAAGAGGTAGAACAATGTCTGAACTTTTAAAAGAACACGTCTTTCCCCTTTGTACCCCCAAAGATTACATCGCTCTTTTCTCTACCTGCTTCTTTTCTCCGCCTCATACTTCACGTGACCGACACCCCCTTCTCCCTTTCACTTCCTCTCCAAGCTGCCTCCCTCCACCAACGATTTCGCCGTCTCCATCACCGCCGATTGCGCCGCCTCCTCTATCTCCGCCGGTAGCGCCACCTTCCTCGTCAAAACACCTTTCTTGGTAAGCTTTTTTTTTCCTAAAACTCGATTATATTTGCGGGAATGGTTGTGATGTTGGTAGAGATCAAATTATTTGCTTGAAATCATATTCTTTCCCTACTGCAAACACCCTCTTAACCTTCTGAGACCTAGCGCTCGGGCGATTTCGGCGACCCTACCGTCGGTGCTTCCTTCTCATCCTCGATGATGCGTTCACCTCCGTCAACCAATTTGTGATTTTATATTCTACTTCTAGATTTTTGTTATGAATTTTTTGTTTTGATTTGTTGAAGGTTAGTCCACAGACTCGCAAAATGACCTTCCTCCCTGTTCCCAATTTTACTTGACATTTGGATGTCGTGACTGATCTCGGCAAATCTGATTTCATGATTTAGAGCGAGGGTATTTCTAATGATGTGATTTTTTTGAATATGCTTATTGGATTTCCTTCTTACATAATATGCACGCATATCTCTTGTCTTGTGTGATTTCAGAAGCCCAACTATAGGACTGCTTCAAAGATTGATTGGTCTTTTGTTCTACATGATGTAACATGGATATGGCTTATCAATTGTAGTTGTTCAATATGGTTGGAACCTGACATTCATCCAATTTGTGTTGCAGAAGGCTATAGGATTGCTTCAAAGATTGATGTTGATCATATGCAACGAATCTCACACATGAAGAAATCCAAGATAGGAAAGGCATCAAAACGGAAGGGTTCAATTAATTTTAGAAAGAACAAATTGGAATAGTTTTTGTGTTGTTTATGTTTGGATTTTATTTGAATTTTAGTATTATTTGGTGGATTTGAAAATATTTTTGTTTGATTTGGATTATGTATTGTGTTTATATATATATATATATATATATATATATATATATATATATATATATATATATATATATATATATATATATATATATATATATATATATATATTTTATAATCATTCAAAGAGTTTGTTCAGTTATTTTTTAAAACAAAAATATTGAAATAAACAAAAATTATACAGAAGGGTAAAAATGGTCATTTTTATCATTCAGCATAGCAATTCAGATGTTCCAACCAAACAGTATGTTATAAATTCAGATCTTAAAAATTCAGACCCTCTTAGAAATTCAGACCTCTTAAAAATTCAGATCTTAAAAATTCAGACTCTACCAAATAGCCCCTAAGTGTCGCTAAATAGTGACAAAAGTGTTGTGGTTAATTGGGGTGACCAATGTCCCCGATCCGAATGGAATCGAAACGGGAAACTAGAAAAAAAGATTTACTAGAATCGGATACCAGATTGGTATATAAGTATCGGTTCTGGTTCGGTCGAGACAGTGGCGAATTGAAGATCAAAGTAAATGGGAATAAAGGGATATCCCAAAAAAATTTCTGAAAAAAATTACACTATTGAAAAAAAAAATTCAAAAAATATTACATCATTGAATCATTTTTGAGGGACATATCGGGCTACCCTAGGAACCACCTAGATCCGCCTATAAGGTACGAGACCGAGTAAAGTCGGTCTAGAATTGGAAAAACCGAAAATGTCAAAGTAAGTAGTGTAGAATCGGATAAAGTGGGTCTAGAACTGAAAAATCAAAAAAGTTGGAAAGCCCGAGTAATGTGTAATTTGCGAAACTTTTAAAATTATAATTCATCAATTTGAAGTCGAATTGGCATGCGATCTTTTCCGAGCTTGTACTTTCTAGTTGTACTTTAGTTTAGGCTATAATTTCATCATTTTTTTCCATAATAAATTAGTTACAGTCCCCCAACGTCAGTGTACACAATATGAAGGTTTTTAAGTTTTTCAACTTTTCTATGTAATCTGTGAAACTTAAAAAAAAATGCATAAATCATTCGTTTTAAGTCGGATTGATATGTGATTTTTCGAGCATGTAGTTTATAGATTGTACTTCAATTTAGGCTATAATTTCATCATTTTTGATTTCATATTGAAAGAGTTACAATCACCTAAGTCGAGATATCAAAGCATAAATTAATCAGCCATTTAAACTTCCGGTTTTAGTTTTCTCTACCCGTTTTAGTTGGGCCCACTATACCCAATACTCATTTTAGGTTTATATTAATACCTAATACCCAACCCACTATAACTTATACAGATTCTAACTAGGCCGGACCGAATTTCCGGGTTTAGTGCTCATCCCTAATGATCATTATATATGACGACTTGTTCTGTCACTAATAAATAAAGGTTGTCACTATTTTATACAATGAATTACATACCTATTTTGGTGACCACAATTTTGGTTACTTTGTTAATGAATCATGACCAAATATTTGGGCACTTTATTTATTCTCACTTATTATTTATTGTTAGTGACCAAAAAAATAGTGAATAATTATGGAATTAAGAGCTGAGTAGTTTACTGTTCTTTCAAATCCATATTTATGTTTACCCTCTACAATATAGTCACTAAATCTAACTGGCATGTGAACACTACGTCCAGATCTAGTGACCCTAGTTGACAAACTATCAGAAGGATTAGTATTGATTGAATCATTTTCCTCATTCACAATAGAAGAACTTGGAAGCATCTCACCAGAATGAGGCTCATATACCTCACCAGTACGGTTGCTGACATCAGAGGGACAAGTCTTATCCAGGTCATGGTCTTAGCACTATCCAGCTGATGGTCACTTCTCAAGTTTTCTAACCTAGTCTTATCTAGAACCATACTAGTGTTTAGTGACTCATCATAGGAAAACAGGTCATTTGAATTCACAATGACAGCTGATTTATCAGTCAAAGATGAAGTTTTAAGCTTGAAAGGAAACACTGACTCATAAAATTTTACATCTCTGGAAACAAAAATAAGATTGGAATCAAGACTAAGAACCCCTTTTATAAGAAGAATAACTAAGAAAAATACATTTATCAGCCCTTTCAAAAAACATATCAGAATTATTCAACTTAGTGGCAAAACACAAACATCCAAATACCCTAAGTTTATCAAAAACATGTGCACTATTATAAACAAGTTCATAGGGAGAAGCACCATTCAAAACTGAAGTAGGTGTTCTATTAATCAGAAATACTGAAGTCAAAATTGCATCTCCCCAGTACTTGATTGCCATACCAGACTGAAATATTAAAGACCTGGCAACATTTAAAATATGCCTGTGTTTTCTCTCTACAACTCCATTCTATTGTGGAGTATGAACACAAGATGTTTGATGTAAAATTCCTTTTGACTCAATCAAATGTCTCATTTTATTATTCACAAATTCAGTACCATTATCAGATCTAACTATTTTGATTTTAACACAAAATTGATTAAGTAGGATATTAAAGAAAACAAGAACACAATCATAAACTTCATCTTTGGACTTTAATAGATAAACCCAAGTTTCCCTTGTATAATCATCCACAATAGTAAAAAAAAATACCTAAATCCTTCTGTAGTTGTCACTCTATAGGGACCCCAGACATCTAAATGAACTAACTCACCAAGTTTAGAAGTAGTATGTTGACTAACATGAAAGGGTTCTCTGGTTTGTTTAGCTTTATGACAAATTTCACATGGTGGTAGAGTTTCATTTCCAATTGTAAGTTTATTTTTTAAGGAACTCAAAGCTTGATCAGAAGGATGACCAAGTCGATTATGCCAAGTTAGTTTAGACACACAACAAATAGAAGAAGAACAAGAAGAATTAGAAAGATTACTTGAAGGTACACTATTTATATAATAGAGACCTCTAGACTCTCTACCACTCCCCGCCATCACCTTTGAATGTAAATCCTGAATATTGCAGTTATGTTCATTAAAAACCACTTCACAATTACTATCTTTGCAAACCTTATGTACATATAGCAAATTAACATTGAAATCAGGAACATCAAATACATCAAACAAGGTTAAGGAATTAGACAAATTCATATTACCAAGTTTTTCAATTTTAGCTGATGTACCATTAGGATGACTAACAAGTAAATCTAACTTAGACACATCTATAGTATCATGAAGTAATGACTCAAAAGCAATCATATGTTGATTTTCTCATGAGTCAATTATCCACTTTTGACAGTTTATAGAAGCATTAAAGGCTTTAAACAAACAATTACCTGCCATATTTGCACTAACTGCAGCTTCTTCATTGACTTGCTTATCACCAATAAGTTGTAAAAATTTTATATATTGATCCTTAGTAAGTTGATGAAACTCAAAATCCCCAATAGAATCAGAAAATTTATTAGTACTAGTACTCCCAGAGGAAGTAGTAGTTGAATTTGCAAAAAAGTTTCTAACAAAAGTATTTGAATTATTAGAATCATTTTTAGACTTAAAATCCTTAGGATATCCAATTATTTTGTAACATTTTTCTATAGTATGACCTTTAATACCATAGTTCTTACATTGAACAAGTTGATTCTTATTCTTATTACCATTGGGTCTGTTATTAAATCTGCTATTAAAAGCAGAAGTCTGAGACTTAGTCACAAATGGAGATGACTGCAGAGAAGACAAAGAACCGTTTCTTTGAAGAGATTCTTCTCTTGACACAATAGAAAAGGCAGTTTTCACATTAGGTAAAGGATCCATTAACAAAATATGACTTTTGACTTGACTATATGAGTCATCAAGCCCAGACAAAAACTGCATAAGTTTCATGAGATTAGAGTGATCCTTCAGTTTAATAGAAGCATCATAGGTACATTCAGTTAAGCTAGTGAGACCATCAAACTCTTTCCATAAGGAATCAAGCTCATTGAAGTAATCTGACAGAGGAATACCGTTTTGTTTAAAAGAATTAATCTGGTGGTGAATGTTAAAAACAACAAAACCATCAGACTTATTGTAAGTTTCAAAAAGATTTTCCCAAATATCCTGTGCAACTTCAGAATAAGCTTGACTCTGATAGATGGAATCATAAATAGAAGACCACAGCCAAAAACAAACAACATCATTAGCTCTATCCCATTTAGTTTTCTTTTACTCATCAACACTACTCTTTTTAAAAGTACCATCAACAAAACCTAATTTATTTCTTGCTTTAAGAGCCCTAGAAATGGAGCTTCTCCATAACCTAAAATTTTCATTACCAGTTAACTTGGTTATACTAATAGAGGTAACAACATTATCAGAAGGGTGAATATAGAGAGGATCATCAAAATCGATTTGATCATCCTTTCCACTTCCACCAGGTGAATCAGTAGAGCCACCCGTCATGAGAAGCAAGCAAAAACAACCAGGAACAACAAAAAACTAACCAGTAAACTTCCCCTTGTACTGATATTTTGTCCAGATGGTCACCACGTATGTTTAGGCCCAAGACAATCAGCACAAAGAAAATACAGAACAATATAAACCCAAGAAACAGATGTACACACAAACACCTAGAAAATAAAACAATAGCAAGAAAAAATAATCAAGAAACAATAACAGGTGCACACAAGACACCAGGATCTCCTAGAACAAATAAAAAAGAAAAAAGATAAAGGAACAAGAAGATCCTCATAGAGCTTTTAAGACGAAACAGAAGGAATCGACTCCCTTTTTCCGTTCCATACTAGGGTTTATCGGTGATCAAATCCGATCCCTATAGAGTTATTTCAAACTAAAGAGATTAATCGATTAGGTTTTCAACATATGAGACTGTTTCGCAGTCGACTAAATCACCACAGCAGAAACCAGCAAGAACCACAAACGATCTCGCAGTACCAGGATCTAAAGAAACAAATATAGAGATTCAATTTGATTTTCAGAAGGAAAAACCCTAAATCAAATTGAACATCCAAGACGACACAGTTTATGAGGAAAGAAATCTGAGTTCAGAAGAACCCTAAGATTACTTCAACAACTGTGTTAATCAAATCAAAAGGAGATAACGGAAAGGAAACATAAGATACCTGAACGATCGTGAGATGAACTGAACTCAGCGAACGTCACAAGAACAACAAGGAGCCTAAGCTCTGATACCATCTAAAAAAACGTAATCAACTCAATATCTTCCCAACATCATCATTTCATTCACTATGAAACAGATGGTTTACATCAATAGATTATAACACAAAACTACCTACAAATCTCTCACACTCATATCTCTAAACTCTCAGATTATACAAGAATATGACGTATGAACAAACCCTAGGATAGAAACCCTAATAAGAAGTAGAGAGAGAAATTTGATCGATCATCTAAAAATATCTCAACTAACACAAATGAACACGTTTACACAATATATATCTCGGGTCTCTAATCTATTGGGTATGATCCAATGACCCGTGTGTTTATTCGATAACCTGCAAGTAATATACACAATACATCACTACAAATATACAGAAATACACATTTTACCCAATAATCTATAAATTAATGTTTATGTTTGTAGAATTCAATTATTCTTTTTAACACATTTGGATTGCTATAAATATTTAGAATGATGATTTGAATTATTAAATTTAATTCTAAAAATACAAAATCCATACATGTAATCCAACATTTCCCAGAAAAAACATATCAAATAAACTTTATATCACCGATATCACTTACCTACAAAATAAAAGATATTATATCATTCTAGATATGTAATATGGTATGTTGTAACAATAAAAAGAATAATGAACATATCCACATATCTCCAACCATAAGTCTCAAGATGGAGATCACTATAAAATCTCAAGAAAATCAAACACCAAATATAGTAATAGATATCAATAAAAAAAAGATATTTTTTAAATGCAATTATTCTTTAAAATTCCAAAAATTTCAACCAAGTAAAGCTTTTGAAAACAATCCATTTACTGATAAAAGTGTATATAAAAATATTGTTTCCAAAAAGATTATTTAAAATCAGTGTCTCCCAAGATCAATGACAAATCAGGATGTGTACGGTCATGCCATCGCCTTGCCACGATTCTTTGATGTACCTGAAAACATAACCAAAACTGTAAGCACAAAGCTTTTTGGGTTTACCATTAAGTACCAGCACAAAAATAGATAACATATACAAAATAACAACATGCAATGAATCCAGAGCTAAAAGACTGGATTACCCCTGAGCCCATAGTATGAGTCTGGTGTACCTTTCAGGTCCACAACTCATATCTAGCTTGCTCCCGAGTCTACAACATAAGTCTGGTTTGCCCTCGGGGCCCATAACTTATGTCTGACTTACTTCCTCAGTCATCGGACTGAAATGCCAATGTTTAGCCCTCAGTACGAGTCTGGCATACCACCTGATCCTCAGCTCATATCTGGAATGCCACTAAGCTATTAGTATAAGTCTGCTATGCCCTACTCAGTCCTCAGATCATATCTGGAATGCTCCAATACCCTCAAGCCCTCAATACGAGTTTGGCATACCACTCAGTCGTCAGCTCATATTTGGAATGCATTTGAGCCATCAGTATGAGTCTGGTATACCATCCGGTCCTCAGATCATATATGGAATTTTCTAGGGTTTGTTGGCTATAGCATGAAGTAGTGCAACCTCAAACCAACACAATATGTTTACCAATAATACATACATAGATAATCATGCAGACAGAATCACATGTAGTCCTACAGATCTACCAGAATAGCATATCGACAACTAGCATAATCATGCATATCTAATCCACACTCAACATATCAGAGGATAACAATATATCAAACCGATGGCCCGACCTTGGTTTCTTCGACCCGTAAATACAGTGAAGAAAACTCACATCAACCCGCTGATACTCCAATGACTGCTCGCACCACCGAACCGTATAATCCTCACGCTAACTAACAAAATACAAATATTAAATCAATTATTTATTTAAAATTTGTATTTTGTTAGTTAGCACGAGGATTATCTGGTTTGGCGGTACGAGCAGTCATTGGAGTATCAATGGTTTGAGGTGAGTTTTCGTCACTGTATTTATGGGTCGAATGCACCAAGGTTGGCTCATCGGTTTGATATACTGTTATCCTATGATATGATGAGTATGGATTAGATATGCATGATTATGGTAGTTGTTGATATTCTAGTCTGGTAGATTTGTAGGACTACCTGTGATTCTGTCTGCTTGATTATCTGTATATGTATTATTGGTAGACATATTGTGTTGGGTTTACGTTGTAATGCTTCCTGTTGTAGCCAACAAACCATAGAGCATTCCAGATATGAACTGAGGACCGGATGGTATGCCAGACTCATACTAAGGGCTCAGATGCATTCCAGATACAAGTTGAGGACCGGCTGGTATGCCAGACTCGTACTGAGGGCTTGAGGGTATTGGATCATTCCAGATATGAGTTGAGGACCGAGTAGGGCATGTCAGAATCATACTGAGGGATCAGTGGCATTCAAGATATGAGATGAGGACCAGGTTGTATACCAGAATCGTATTGAGGGCTAATTAGCATTCTAGTCCGATGACTGAGAGAGTAAGCCACACATAAGTTGTGGGCCCTGAGGGCAAGCAAGACTTATGGCGTGGACTCGGGAGCAAGCCAGATATGAGTTGTGGTCCTGAAAGGTAAGCTAGACTCATACTGTGGGCATAGGGGTAATCTGGTCTTTTAGCTGTGGACCCATTGCATGTTGTTATTTTGTATATACTATCTGTTTTTGTGATGGTACTTTTGGGGGAAACTCATTAAGCTTTGTTCTTACAGTTTTGGTTATGGTTTCCGGTACTTCGGAGAATTGTGGCAAGGTGATGGCATGACCGTACACATCCTGATTTTGTCATTGATCTTGGGAGACATTGATATTAATTAATCTTTTTGGAAACAATGTTTTTGTATACATTTTTTTTAGTAAATGGTTTGTTTTAAAAAGCTTTAATTGGTTGAAATTTTTGGGATGTTACAAGTTGGTATTAGATCCTTGTTTTGAGTGAATTGGAGGAACACTCGTGTGAATCCAGTCTCAAACTAAGGAAAAAGATTTTAAAAGTTATTTTCAAAATAATCAAAGAGGATGCGATGCGTACGATCAACCGGAGTTAGTAAGTAGACCCCAAATTACAACACTATTAATTGATCTTGTGATATGTTAGAACAACATGCTTCTGATAGAATTTCCTGATTATATGATGCCTTATCTCTTATATAATCCCTGATTGATTGTTGTATGACTCTTTCGCATGTGAACTGGCTACTAAGTGAATATGCTAAGTCACATGCTACATGGTTTAAATGATCATAGGATAAGGGATTTTGTCCTGTTGTGCAACTCTTGTGTGAGTCCAACCATTGTGGGATTAAATCTTTTAGCCTAAGGTTGTTTAAACTGTGGGGCATGTGATTTTATTCATGCGATAGTCATCTGGCACCAATGGAGGCTCACATGGCAGTTAGTGGTAGGGTGAGTTGTATGGGGTCATCCGCTGAGTTGCTTTATTATATGAGGAGGCAGTGGTTTCCTTAGAGTGGGGGGCAGGGCAAAGGTACGTTATTGTATGAGAATCTGTATGATTTCATTGTGTTTAGTGCCAGTCGGCTCCTCTGCTTGAATGCAACTTGCTTTATGCTTTGTGGGACCCATGTCGATAAGAGTTAACCATCAAATGAATACATTAAATTACATGTTATGAAGGTTAACTAATCTTAGAATGAAGGACTTCAACCTATTACGCAGCTCTTGTCTGAGTCCAACCATTGTAGGGTTAATTCCTTTAGTCGAAGGATTATTTAAGCATTGATGTAATTGTATTCATGAAGTGGTTAGCTTACATTGGTAGGGGTTCTTCAATAGCTAATGGCAAAGGGGGTGTGGGTGAATCCCAGGAGAGCCTAGGAAGTATTTTAGTGCAGTTGTTTCGCTGTAGGGCATGTTTTGGGAGTATTTTATAAGTAGGTCTTGGAGGACCCGAGAAGATCCTTTAGGAAGTATGGATAAGTGTGGAAGGTAGTATTGGGCCCGTACTACTGGAAGCACAAAGTCCATACTTAAATCCAGGAGAATTTCGGGGATTCTAAGGGCTGGTCAGGGAGGATAGCATGGTTTGATACCATGATTCGTAGTAGTGGTCCCATATTTGTCGAACTTTTGGTTTTGGTTACTTTATCGTGAGGATGGGGCTAGTATTTGTGTTGGGTCGTAGTGACGAGATTGATTTGGGTTGTTGGTGCAAATCCGGATGAGTTTGTTGGTTTTGAGGTCTCAAGGATTTTGCTCGAGGCCGTACATTCGAGTCACGGGACTCAAGAATGAAATGATGGTTATAATCGGCTTAGGATTTGCAGCTGGAAGTATGATGGTTGATTGATGGATTGGAATTTTCACTATATGTGGCAAGGGTTATTCCCTTTCAATTTTTGCAAGTTCGGAGAAGGAGTGAGTAGGCTCGTGACTCGCAGAGTTAGGAATGGTGGTACCTGCTAAAGTCGGTTTGAGTTATGATTTGGTTTCAACGCCAAGGGGTGGTGGATCGAGCCCTAACTGGGGGAGAACTGGGATTTTCATGTTGAGTATCAGTCATTGAGGGTTTTTTCAGATCGCTGTTCGAATTGTTGCTTTCAGATTAGTTTGGGCAGATGTTGATCGATGAATTATCTCCAGAGGCTGATATGTTTAGTTCTAGGTGGGTTTTTGGTTCTTTGGATGAGGTGTCAACGCATCTTAGATCGTTGGTCTTTTCGCTCATCATTCAACGGAGGGTGTTCGACTGCTCAAGTTTAGTAAGTTATATGTTCCTTTGGTCTTTGGGTATGTTTAACCTCAATGGTGGAATGGGAACTTGGTTCATAACAGACTTAGATTTTGGTAACTTTCGGGATCACCTTGGAATTCTTCTCGAGCTAGTTTCATGTTGGTGGAATCTTTTCAGTCTCAATCAAATATGGGATCCTGTTTCGACCGATCATGAGGATGTCTTATGTTATTGATTGTGGTGGTGTTTTGATTTAACATTGGTATTTCTTCCCTTTTTGGATGAGGATATGGGTTTCCTAAGGATGTGCATTGTGTTAAATTTATATATTATGTCGGGAGGGGCGTATGTAAGCTGGGAAAGATAGCATTGGAACACTTGGTTCAAATTATGTGCATGGTTCTTTTAGATTATTGCGTTCGAATGGGATCAAGGGTTCGACCGTTATCCTATTCTCGGGTCATGTGCAACCATGTTTTCATAAGATTTTGATTTGGTAGAAACATTGTTATGCTCGGTTGGCGTTGTGAGGGACGTAGATTAAGTTCCTTCAAGGCACTGGAATGAGGTGAGTATCTTTAGTCCTGGAGTGTTGGGTGAATGATGTAATGACGACAAGGTCGGCATGATATCAGGAGCATTACAGACATAGGCTAAGGGCCAGTGAGGGCATTCGAGACTCATGATGTGGGCTTAGAGGCAATCCAGACCAATGATGAGGACCTTGCAAAGGTATTCCATTCATCAGTTGTAGGCCTAGTGAACATGGTTGTTCATTTCTTCTGCTTGTGATACTTTCAGTGTTGACATGTTGATGGAAGTCGGGAGACCAAAAAATTAGTTGGTTTGAATAAAGGGAGCGGTTAAGCGTTGTTGGGAGTATCAGTATGGTATCAGAAAGTATATGTGGAATGTATGCATTATATTTTTCATTGTTTGCAAATTGTTGCTAGGGGTTTGATTATCAAGTCATAAATTGGGTTTGAAGCCATGAATCATAAAGTTCCTCATGAATGTATTGAGTGGGTTTTCCAAGTGGGGGTGTACCTGAGCTGATAGGGGTTGGATGCAATGCGGAAATTCATGGATTGATCATCTTTTCTCGTCGGAGCAGTGGTTGGTAATGGCATGGCAAATAGTCAAGGGTTATTTAAGTTTTTGGTACATCATATGGGTTTGGATTGGGAGAGGTTCGCGATCGATATGTTTTGAGGATCTTTTCTACATGCTTGGGTGGTGTGTCATGTAAGGGATTAGGGGTAGATTCATGGATGAACGCTCATCAACCTTAGGGAAGAATTTATGAGAAATTTTGTGAGTGGCCATTTTCGAGCTGGCTTTTGGTGGAAAATCGCGTTGGGAATTGCGAGTGTCTTGTGCCATGCCTGTATTTTAGTGAGATGTGGGATAAAGAATATGTATGCCTAGGGAATCAACTAGAGGGTTTAGGGTAATGTGACATCCCCGTTTTCACGGCCAGAAAAGAACGATTTTTATTTTGTTTATGCTTTATAAAAATAGAGTATCTCCTTTAATAAAAAGGTTTCGGAAATTGTTCCCAGTAAAACATGATAAATACGTTATCAAAGCATTTCCGAAGAAAAGTATTTTTATTCCTTTTAAAACATTTGGGATGTCATCGTCAATACAGAAACATAAGCATAAACAGAACTTACATTCATTATCACTAGTGATCTACATCTCTTTTAAATCTCTCAGTGTAATGTGACATCATTACAACACCTGTGACATAAATAAACTGAGTGGGTCAGGTTGGGAAACCTGGTGAGTACATAGGGTTTTCAACCCACAATAATATAATTATTATGTTTAGACATTCAAACAATCAACCCAATTACCCATCCCCATTATCTTCTTTAGTCTTAAGGATCTACCCTAAGAATCAGGTATTCCTCATTCATTCATTCCTAAGGATCATCCTATGGAATCGGCACGAAGTCCATCACTGCCATGGTTTACACAACATAAACTAAGTCTGCATAGTCGCTAGGGGTTAGGCATCAAGTCTGCATGATCGCCAAGGTTTACACAATGGGCACTAAGTCTACATAGTCGCCAAGGTTTAGGCATGAAGTCTGTGTGATCACCAAGGTTTAGGCACCAAGTCTGCATGGTCGCTAAGGTTTAGAGTACACCGAGTGAACACATCGTTCACAACACTTACAGGTTGCGAGTCTGCTAGTGTTCCGCTGGACTGTCTAGAATAGTCCGTGGTTGTCATCCATACTCTGCTGAATGACGAGGCCATCGTTTGGGAAAACGCTTCTCACATAGTCCACCTCTCACCCTCACCTTGTGGTCTATAACACCTCTCAACTCATCATCCAACTCATATTACATCTACCCATGTTTTACCACAACATTATCGTAGATATAAAATACATATACAATTTAAATCATTTAAAGCATGTATAAAATCGTTCATCCAGTATAGACAACAAGTATTCAGATAATATGCACACATAGCGCGTAGTTTATAGAAAATACTTCATATCTATGTGTAAGATGAAAGTAACCATGCACTCACCTGATTAGGTGGTGACTCTGTACTCGGACAGCGCTTCGTTATCTCAAAACAATTTTCCCTCGACAAAACCTAGTATCAATATCACTAGGTTTTAGTCTAACGTTAACCACTAATTAATAGTCTAGATATTATTATTATTATATAAGAGTTAAAAAAACGCTCTATATAGCTCATAATAATATCCCAAATAATTATTTTAAGGGACCTAATAACATTACTATAATTATTTAAAAGCTATATTTAAAATAGCGTAGGCGTAGCTCACTTACTGCGGGTTTTAAAGAAAATCAGGCTCCGCTGGAGCAGCGTTCCCGAGCCGAAAGGCTCTTCTTCTTGGAGTCGTCAGGCGCTCCGGGGCTTCCGCATCGTGCTAGGGAGGTTCCCTAGGCTATTCGGGGAGTTTTGGGGTTAGAGAGAAGGTGTAAAGAGAGAGAGGGAAGTGAGGGGAGGTGTGAGGAATGAATGGAGGCCTCACCACTTATTTATAGGGGCTGGAGGAAGGTTCACGTCGTGAATTTTTAATATTCATGTCATGAGCCAGGCTGGCTATAGCCTGGTGCTGACACATGGCATCGCACATAGGGTAGAAATCAGTCGACTTTCAAAAATTCATAACCTTCGCATACGAACTCCGTTTTCGACGTTCTTTATATCCACGCGTAGGTAAAAACAAGATTTACAATTTTCATTTAGACTCCGTCGGCTAATTCTCGACCGATCTTAAATTTAACAGTAGGAGGAGATTAGACTGCTAAATGACCGCGAAAAAAATCGTAACTCCTTCATACGGACTCCATTTTCGTCTATCTTTTTACCGTTGGGTTCCTATTAATGAGATATTCAACTCTATTTAAGGTTGCGTAAGCCAAAAACCTCTCGAACTAAAATTCGAGTTTCGGGCCGTGCACTGCTATGCCAAATCTTAGAAAAATCATAACTTCCTCATACGAAGTCAGATTTGGGCGTTCTTTTTTTTTTGTATGTTCTCGGTTTAATGTATACTACAAATTTTGTTTAGATCACTAAGGATAAAAAGTCCTCTATCTTAAATTCACTATTTACGTCTCCTGGTGTCGTGCCGGTTTTGCCGAAAAACTTCGACCGACCATAACTTCTTCGTTATAACGCGGATTTCGGCATTCTTTATATACACAGAACCCTTGAGACATATTATACAACTTGGTTAAGATTATTTATTCTAAATAATATTTTGTCGAAAAGTCATTTTCGACCCCTATTATCTCTAAATTGACTAGCCTGGATCTACGGGCGTTACAATTATCTCCCCCTTAGGATGATTACGTCCCGGAATCATCAACGAAACAAGGCTCGTATAATGACTCCATACTTCATCTCTCGATCCTAGGTAATAATTATAACTTCTATATTCCTTCAAGTCTATCTCTTAGACTTATTGACTATAAGTAGTACTCGATCGTGCACCTGCTCTCTATCTCAGGTTAGACTCCAAATTATGACCTACCATCATGTGATGCACATTTAGACTCAGGTCTCTTAGAGTTAAATTCCAAAACAGACTATACCTTCCTTCATGTTCTAATGTGATATAATCACATTTTAAAAGGTAGCATTTCTAGCTACAAGCAACTTTTCGTGATACCTCTACTGATCGCCTTTTATTCCAATCTTCCGTCTTAAGTCAGATGCTACATCGAACTTGATTTTCTAAACCACATAGCATACTTAGCGTAGTCGGACTCAATCTGATGTTACCACTAGAGTCGGAATATCAACAATCTTCTTAGTCATTACCAAAACGATGGTAACGACATACTTGAATAAAACGTAGTCAATTACTAGCTTCTTGGTAACCTTGTGACTTTCCCGGATCCAAGCGTGAGTCCTGTGCTTCTGGTAGTATATGCATCTACTACCTTTCACACCTACTCATACTCGTCCCACGTATTGTCTCGTGTAACATCCCCAAAATCTCGGTCAGAAAAGACCGGTTTCATTTATGCTTTTTTAATAATTTCAGAGTATAGCCTTTTGATTTGAAAGAGTTGCGGAATTTGTTCCCAAAAACAAAGTATGATAAAATAATATTTACCAAAGCATTTCATGAAGAAATGTATTTTCATTATATAATCAAAACTCGGGATGTCATGTTCCGATACAGACCATAAAGCATAAACGATAACATTACAAGTCATTCAACAAATATATACATATACAGACTTGTAAACAAAACAACTTGATGATTCATCCATCTTATGCCCTTGCGCCACTTCCTGTAATAAAAATAAACTGAGTGGGTCAGGCTTGGGAGCCTGGTGAGCATATAGGGTTTTCAACCCACAATAAATAATTTAATTAATATTCATCAAAAAACAATAACCCGATTACCCATTTGCGTTATTCTCACTTTATGTCCCTAAAATAAGTAATACAAGGGACCTAGTCTAAGAATATTTCATCAGGGCGACAACACATGCTTTCGGGGGTTTCCCGACAATATATGTCAAATAAGGCAACCATGGGGGGATGGTGTACAGCGAATGAACACCCAAGTTCATTAACACCTACAGGTGGCGAGCCCGCTAGTGTTCCACAAAATTGTCTAGAAAAGTCTGTGGTCGTCATCTAAACTCCGCTAGATGACTAAATCAAAACAACATTGAGGCCTCTCATATGTTTATTACACACCAACTATCTACCCATGTTCTACCCAACATATTAGTAGATAAAAATATACATTTTTATACATAGTTTAAAACCTGTATAGCATGCTTTAATCAATACATATTCCACATAACAGATGAGGCACACACACATAACACATGTTTCATAGAGAATAAATCAGATCTATGAGATAGAAAAGAGTGAATATACATTCACACATATAACAGCAAAATATATACATGTAGCACGTATTTTATATAAAATACTTCATAAATATGTGTTGGAAGAAAGTAACTACACACCCACTTGATCAAAAGATGATCGGACAACACTACGGCTTGCAGAAGTAGTGTTTCTCCGTAGATCTGGAAGATTTTCACAAAAACCGGGCTCCTCGCGGGCAGGGCTTCGGCTCGGGAATAACGCTCTTCGGGATCCTCGGGACTTCGAATCTTGCTTCGAGGCTCCGGAATGATACATGGGCTTCGGGATATGATTGGCACGCAAATCGAGGCAAAAACTAGAGAGAAGAAAGAGTTTGAACAAGAGAAAATGGCTGATCTCGGTTTCTATTTATAAGCTGGGGATCTGGGATTACGTTGGGCATAATTTCAATTTACGCTGGGCGTACTTTGACGTCACTGGATGCGTCAATCGGTGGCACTCGAGTAATGGTCAGGCAACTTGCATCCTCCTGAGTACGTTGGGCGTACTCAAATTACGCTCGACGTAATTTGACTCGTCAAACTTCTAAATTGTGTAACTTTCGCATACGAGCTCCGTTTTCGACGTTCTTTATATCCACGCGTAGGTGAGACTACGCTCTACAACTTTCGTTTAGACTCCGTCGGCTAATTTTGAATTTATTTTTATTATTTATTTTTAGTAGGCCCGGACAGGAAAACTCCGTTATAAATTTATAACTTCTTCGTCCGACGTCCATTCTCGCCTAACTTTTCATCGTTTCGTTACTAACAACGAGATCTTCGATTCTTGTTTAGATTGCTTCGGCTAAAATCCGCTCGATCTCAAATCGAGTATTCGGGCTGCACACCGCTAAGTCGAAACTTCAGAAAATCATAACTTCCTCATACGAAGTCAGATTTGGGCGTTCTATATATATTCGGAAACCTCGTTTCGGCCACTACAACTTTATGCAAAGATATCGGGCTTATCTCATACTTTAATTTTGACGCTTATTTTATTCTTAATTCATTAAATTATATTAATTAAGAAAATAAACACATAATTCACATCATTCACATAATACTCAAATATTTCGTCATTAATACTTCAAAAGAGTTACAAGGGTTAGCCTAGACTATTACATCAATGAAAATGCCTAGCCTGGAAACACGGGCGTTACAATTCTCTCCCCCTTAGGATGATTCCGTCCTTGAAATCACATATCGACAAACAACTGTGGATAGTGACTCAACATGTCACTCTCCGTTTCCCAAGTGAGATTTGGCCCATTCGAATGTTTCCAACGGACAAGCACTAATTCGACCATCTTGCGTCGAAGCTTCTTAGTCTTACGGTCAACAATTTCCTCTGGTTCTTCAATTAACCTCTTGTTTTCATCAATCCTCAATTCAGAAATTGGAATTATATCGGGAACTCCTCCCATAAACTTCCTCAAATAACACACATGAAAAGTGTTGTGAATTCCATTCAGTTCTTTGGGTAACTCGAGCTTTTAAGCTTGGTTCCCAATCCTCTGAAGAACTTTAAATGGTCCAATAAACCTTGGACTCAAATTTCTCCTCTTACCAAATCTTATAAGTCCCTTCCACGGCGAGACTTTAAGTAAAACCGAATCCCCAACTTCAAAAGTCATCGGTCTTCGCTTCTTGTTAGCATAACTCTTTTGACGATCCTGAGCTGCTAACATTCTTTCCCTGATCACTTTCAACTTCTCAACAGTCTGATGGACCATCTCGGGTCCCATAAACTGCTTTTCCCCAGCCTCAAGCCAATAAGACGGCGTACGACACTTCTGCCCGTATAAAGCTTGATAAGGTGCCATCTTTATGCTCGAGTGGAAACTATTATTGTAGGAAAGTTCTACCAAAGGTAAATGTTCATCCCAGTTACCTTGAAATTCTAAGGTACATGCTCTTAGCATATCTTCAAGTGTTTGTATCGTCCGCTCGCTCTGACCATCAGTCTGTGGATGGTAGGCTGTACTTAAACACAACTTGGTACCCATTTCCTCTTGTAGACTTTTCCAAAACCATTAGGTGAAACGGCTGTCACGATCTGACACAATCGTTAATGGGACACCATGAAGCCTCACAATTTCTTTCACATAAGAATTCGCAAGCTTATCCATATACCATTTCTCCTTGGCTGCTATGAAATGCGCACTCTTAGTGAATCGATCAACGACCACCCAAATCATGTCGTGACCACTTTTCGTTTTGGGTAGTTTAGTGACAAAATCCATAGCAATGTCTTCCCATTTACCCATAGGCACAGGTAAAGGCTCTAAACTCCCATATGGTTTCTGATGTTGTGTCTTGACTCTTGCACAGGTTACACACTCGGCCACATACTTTGCAACATCAAGCTTCATCGTTGGCCACCAGTAGTAGGGTTTCAGGTCCCTATACATTTTAGTACTACCAGGATGAATTGAGTACATGGTTTTGCGAGCTTCTTCCATCAGAAGATCTCTGACTCCTCCTTAGGTATCCAAATCCGATCTTGGAACACCTTCAGTCCATGACTGTTTATACCGAACACCAACATTTTGCCCAAACGTTCCTCCTTTCGGTCATTCTTCTCAGAAGCTTCCTCTTGAGCTTTCTTTATACTTTCCACAATGGTTGAGACAACTTCTATTCTCAACGCTCTTGGCCTTTTTCCTTCAAGATTGACTTTCCGACTGAGAGCATTAGCAACAACATTAGCTTTACCAGGTTGGTAAAGTATCTCACAGTCGTAGTCCTTAAGTAATTCTAGCCAGTGTCGTTTCCTCATATTCAATTCTTTCTGACTAAAGAGATATTGGAGACTCTTATGATCAGTGAAAAGTTTGCACTTCGTGCCATAGAGGTAATGCCTCCATATTTTTAGAGCGCAACTACTGCTGCCAACTCCAAATCATGAGTAGGGTAGTTCTTTTCATGCTCCTTCAACTATCGAGACGCATATGCTATCACCTTTTCTCTTTGGGTCAAAACACAACCCAATCCAACCCCAGATGCATCGCTATAAACAGCGAAGTCTTCAACTCCATCGGGTAGAGAAAGTATTGGTGCCTCACATAGTCTTTTCTTTAGCTTCTCGAATGCTTCTTTATGCTTATCACTCCAAGCATAAGTAGTTCCTTTGTGCGTCAAAGCTGTTAATGGACTAGCGATCAAAGAAAAGCCTTGGATAAACCTTCGGTAATATTTGACTAATCCTAAAAAGCTTTGGATCTCTGTGGGACTTTTTGGTTGTTCTCACTTCATTATAGCCTCAATCTTTGCTGGATCGACCATTATCCCTTCCTGGTTGACCACGTGACCCAAGAATTGGGCTACTCGAATCCAAAAATCACATTTGGAGAATTTCGCATACAAATTCTCCTTCTTCAAGAATTCTAACACTTCTCGTAAGTGTCTGTCATGTTCCTCTTGGCTTTTCGAATAAATCAGAATGTCATTTATGAACACTATCACAGATTTATCAAGGAATGGATTACAAACCCTATTCATTAAATCCATGAATGCTGTCGGAGCATTGGTTAGTCCAAACGACATAACCAAAAAGTCATAGTGTCCATATCATGTTCTGAATGCAGTCTTCTCTATATCTTGCTATCTTATTTTTAGCTGATGATATCCTGACCTTAGATCGATCTTCGAGAAATAGCTCGAACCTTGCAATTGATCAAACAGGTCATCAATCCTTGGCAACGAGTATCTATTCTTTATTGTTGCCTTGTTCAGTTCTCTGTAATCAATGCACATTCTCATGCTTCCATCTTTCTTCTTCACGAATAACACCGGAGCTCCCCAGGGTGATGAACTAGGTCTAATGAAACCTTTGTCCAATAACTCCTGAAGTTGCATCATCAGCTCCTTCATCTCCGTCGGTGCTAATCGATAAGGTTCTTTTGCTATTGGCGTGGTCCCTGGTAACAAGAAGATCTTCGGGAAATACTTCCAGATAATCACACACCACTGGAATACTCTGCATCACCTTCTTTTCCTTCTTAGCATCAATCATGAATGCTAAATATGATGTACATCCCTTGGTCAAACACTTTCTGGCTTTCATTAGGGAAATGATTCCATAATTTACTTTGCGTTTGTCCCCATACACCATAAACGAATCTTTCCCAGGCGGGTTTACTTTAACTATCATCTTCTTGCATAAAATTTCGCCATCATTGGCACTAAGCGAATCCATTCCCAGAACGATGTCACAACCATTAAGTTCTATAGGAAATAATTCCTCGTGAAACTTATTCCCATTCAAGTCGATTAAGATGTTTTTCATACGATGGCTAACAGGTACAAACTTGCCACTAGCAACTTTGACTAATAAAGCTTTATCTAGTCTATCAACAGGCAAAGCTAGTTTTCTACGAAACTCATGCGAAATAAAGGAGTAGTTGGCTCCAGAATCAAAAAAAATTTGAGCAGGTAATTCGTTAACAAGAAAGGTACCTGAAGCGGCATCAGCTTCATCTTTCGCAGCCCCAAGTGTCATCTGGAAGGCTCTCGCCTTCGGCTTTGGTGGAATGTTGGGCTTCGCTGCCTCCTTCTTCTTCGGACAGTCTTTCAAAATGTGCCCCTCTTCATTACAACCAAAACACATCCTTTTGTTGTTCGGACACTCATTGGAAAAATGTCTAATTTTTCCGCATTTGTAGCAGGTTACATCCTCACTACATTTCCCAAAGTGATTTTTCTTACAATTCTCACACCGTTTCGCTTCGCCTCCCTTTCCTCCAAACTTCTTCGAATTTGACTTCGAAAATTTATTTTTCTTATTGGAACTTGAAGTTCCTTCAATTTTTCTCTTTTCTCCAACTTCAACGTTGTCGGCGGTCCTTCCCTTGATCATGTCCTCAACAGACTTGGCAGCTCAAATAGCTGCCTCTAGAGTAGGTGCCTGACGCACTGGCACTGCATACTCCCATGGAAGTCCTTTTGCGTATTGGTCAACCTTTGTCAGCTCATCTGGCACGATGTGCAAAGCAAACTCCATCTTATCGGTGAAAGCATTTGTGTATTCATCAACTGACATGCTGCCCTTCGTCAATGTCAAAAACTTATTCTACAACTCCAACAGACTTTGAGCCGAGCAGAACTTGCGCTTGAACTGCGCCAAGAACTCTGCCCATGACAACTGCAGTGGCTCATTAGGGCTTAAAGTCTTTCCTAGAGTGTTCCACCATGGAATGGCTCCACCTCGGAACTAACGCACTGCATAGATAGTCTACAACTTGCCTTTGCAGCCACAAGTCATGAAGGCTAACTCCATTTCTGAGATCCAATCCATAACTCCAATCAGATCCTCCTTTCCATTGAAGGTCGATGGTTTGCAAGTTACAAAGTCCTTGTAATTTCATCCCATTCCATCATTCCTTCCATCATGGTTGTTTTTCCTAACTATCGGTGGGTTGGCTTGACCAACAGACCCACTGAAGTTTCCACCTTCCGAGTGCCCTTCATTCAATTCGGGCTCTTCCACTTGAATTGACAGTTCTTCACGATTCTGTTGAAGCAACCGCCTAGTCTCCTCCATTTGACAATCCAACATCGTTTGAATCATCAATTGTACACCAGCCATTGTTATCGGCTCAGGTGCTGCTACTACGACAGGTATTTGCTCAATCACTGGTGGCTGATTCCTGTTTTCATCAGCATTTTCAACTCCACTTCTTGTTCTCACCATTTTTGATTTACACACCGAATAAGGTGAAATTAGATCCTCATTCATGATAGATATTCAAATCATCCTTATCACTCCGAAACGTTTACATGCTAGTCCTAATATCGTAGACGTATGCTTAGAATCCTACACACATAAGGTTTCCAGATCAGGTCGGCAACAGACCATAGATCCGAACAAATAATATCATATATGGCAACATATAACATGTATCACATAAAAGCATTTTAGGCAACTTTCCTAAAATAAACTAGTGCTCGTGTCTAAAATATAACAGATACACATCTCAAAATTTCACTTAGCATTTTAAGTTTAAGTCTAGAAATCCTACAAATTCCTAGTTCGCTTAAACTAATGCTCTGATACCAACTGTGACATCCCCAAAATCTCGGCGAGAAAAGACCGGTTTCATTTATGCTTTTTAAATAATTTCAGAGTATATCCTTTTAATTTGAAAGAGTTGCGGAATTTGTTCCTAAAAACAAAGTATGATAAAATAATATTTACCAAAGCATTTCATGAAGAAATGTATTTTCATTATATAATCAAAACTCGGGATGTCATGTTCCGATACAGACCATAAAGCATAAACGATAACATTACAAGTCATTCAACAAATATATACATATACAGACTTGTAAACAAAACAACTTGGTGATTCATCCATCTTATGCCCTTGCGCCACTTCCTGTAATACAAATAAACTGAGTGGGTCAGGCTTAGGAGCCTGTTGAGCATATATGGTTTTCAACCCACAATAATTAATTAAATTAATATTCATCAACAAACAATAACCCGATTACCCATTCGCGTTATTCTCACTTTATGTCCCTAAAATAACTAATACAAGGGACCTAGTCTAAGAATATTTCATCAGGGCGACAACACATGCTTTCGGGGGTTTCCCGACAATATATGTCAAATAAGGCAACCATGGGGGGGGGGGGATGGAATACAGCGAATGAACACCCAAGTTCATTAACACCTACAGGTGGCGAGCCCGCTAGTGTTCCACAAGACTGTCTAGAAAAGTCCGTGGTCGTCATCTAAACTCCGCTAGATGACTAAATCAAAACAACATCGAGGCCTCTCATCTGTTTATTACACACCAACTATCTACCCATGTTCTACCCAGCATATTAGTAGATAAAAATATACATTTTTATACATAGTTTAAAACCTGTATAGCATGCTTTAATCAATACATATTCCACATAACAGATGAGGCACACATACATAACACATATTTCATAGAGAATAAATCAGATCTATGAGATAGAAAAGAGTGAATATACATTCACACATATAACAGCAAAATATATACACATAGCACGCATTTTATATAAAATACTTCATAAATATGTGTTGGAAGAAAGTAACTACACACTCACTTGATCAAAAGATGATCGGACAGCACTACGACTTGCAGAAGTAGTGTTTCTCCGTAGATCTGGAAGATTTTCACAAAAACCGGGCTCCTCACGGGCAGGGCTTCGGCTCGGGAATAACACTCTTCGGGATCCTTGGGACTTCGAATCTTGCTTCGAGGCTCCGGAATGATACATGGGCTTCGGGATATGATTGGCATGCAAATCGAGGCAAAAACTAGAGAGAAGAAAGAGTTTGAACAAGAGAAAATGGCTGATCTCGGTTTCTATTTATAAGCTGGGGGTCTGGGATTACGCTGGGCATAATTTCAATTTACGCTGGGCGTACTTTGACGTCACTGCATGCGTCAATCGGTGGCACTCGAGTAATGGTCAGGCAACTTACATCCTCCTGAGTACGTTGGGCGTACTCAAATTACGCTCGACGTAATTTGACTCGTCAAACTTCTAAATTGCGTAACTTTCGCATACGAGCTCCGTTTTCGACGTTCTTTATATCCACGTGTAGGTGAGACTACGCTCTACAACTTTCGTTTAGACTCCGTCGGCTAATTTTGAATTTATTTTTATTATTTATTTTTAGTAGGCCCGGACAGGAAAACTCCGTTATAAATTCATAACTTCTTCGTCCGACGTCCATTCTCGCCTAACTTTTCATCGTTTCGTTACTAACAACGAGATCTTCGATTCTCGTTTAGATTGCTTCGGCTAAAAACCGCTCGATCTCAAATCGAGTATTCAGGCTGCACACCGCTAAATCGAAACTTCAGAAAATCATAACTTCCTCATATGAAGTCAGATTTGGGCGTTCTATATATATTCGGAAACCTCGTTTCGGCCACTACAAGTTTATGCAAAGATATCGGGCTTATCTCATACTTTAATTTTGATGCTTATTTTATTCTTAATTCATTAAATTATATTAATTAAGAAAATAAACACATAATTCACATCATTCACATAATACTCAAATATTTCATCATTAATACTTCAAAAGAGTTACAAGGGTTAACCTAGACTATTACATCAACGAAAATGCCTAGCCTGGAAACGCAGGAGTTACATCTTGCAGTCCCCAAGTCCTAAAATCAAAAAATAATTTAACACATACGAGTGTGTCCAAATAATCATAAAAATTTCCCTAGACTCTACTAGGACTTCTTCCATGCGTATCTTAAATCATCAATTTTGCTTTAAGTCGATTGGTGATGGAAATTCCAGATGATAGGAAAACTTTAGGAATTACACCAATCGTTCTATCATCCCGCCAATCAAATGTCTACATTCAGATGTACCGTACTTCTCTAGACGTGCTGCTGTTTTATCAGACGTATTCTAAAGGCAAGATACCTCTCTTATGATATCTTCCGATAGGTATCATTCAGTATCATAAGACATCTCATTTCCTCTATTTTCCTTGTCTATCATGGTTCGCATCACTTCCTAAACTTCTGCCATTGTGATAGGTTCGGGTGCAGGCGCAATGACCGATGCATGACCCATCACATTCTTAGGCTCAGGTTGTCATCTTCCTCAGATATTTCCTAGTCTGTCTTCACCATGACGTTTTGTACACCCAAGCAGACGTTCAGTGTACCGAGGTGAGAATTTTAAGATAGGAAAGATTTTATTTACGACAGACGTATAGATCTCCTTGTCACACCGAAAAGTTATATGCTAGTTCTAATACCGTAATCAAACGTTTAGAAATCTGAACACATAAAATTTCTAGATCCGGTTGGCAACAGACCATAGATCCGAACAAATAATAGCATATAAGGCATCTTTATAGCTATAACATAAAACATTTAGCACATAAAACATTTTAGGCATCTTTTCTAAAATAAACTAGTGCTTGTGTCTAAATTATAGTAGGCACTCATCTCACAATCATCTCTTAGCATTCTAAGTTTAAGTCTAGAAATAAATCCATATTCCTAGTTCGCTTAAACTAATGCTCTGATGCCAACTGTGACATCCCCATTTTCACGGCCAGAAAAAACTGATTTTTTTGTTTATGCTTTATAAAAATCAGAGTAGCTCCTTTAATAAAAAGGTTGCGGAAATTGTTCCCAGTAAAACATGATAAATACGTTATCAAAGCATTTCCGAAGAAAAGTATTTTTATTCCTTTTAAAACATTTGGGATGTCATCGTCAATACAAAAACATAAGCATAAACAGAACTTACATTCATTATCACTAGTGATCTACATCTCTTTTAAATCTCTCAGTGTAATGAGACATCATAACAACACCTGCGACATAAATAAACTGAGTGGGCCAGGTTGGGAAACCTGGTGAGTACATAGGGTTTTCAACCCACAATAATATAATTATTATGTTTAAACAGTCAAACAATCAACCCAATTACCCATCCTTATTATTTTCTTTAGTCTTAAGGATCTACCCTAAGAATCAGCTATTCCTCGTTCATTCATTCATTCATAAGGATCATCCTAAGGAATCAGCACGAAGTCCATCATTGCCACGGTTTACACAACAGACACTAAGTCTGCATAGTCGCCAGGGGTTAGGCATCAAGTCTGCATGATCGCCAAGGTTTACATAATGGGCACTAAGTCTACATAGTCGCCAGCGTTTAGGCATCAAGTCTGCGTGATCGCCAAGGTTTAGGCACCAAGTTTGCATGGTCGCCAAGGTTTAGAGTACACCGGGTGAACACATTGTTCACAACACCTACAGGTTGCGAGCCTGATAGTGCTCCACTGGACTGTCTAGAATAGTCTGTGGTTGTCATCCATACTCTACTGAATGACGGAGCCATCGTTTAGGAAAAGGATTCTCACATCGTCCACCTCTTACCCTCACCTTGTGATCTATAACACCTCTCAACTCATCATCCAACTCATATTACATCTACCCCTGTTTTACCCCAACATTATCGTAGATATAAAATACATATACAATTTAAATCATTTAAAGCATGTATAAAATCATTCATCCAGTATAGACAACAAGTATTCAGATAATATGCACACATAGCACGTAGTTTATAGAAAATACTTCATATCTATGTGTAAGATGAAAGTAACCATGCACTCACCTGATTAGGTGGTGACTCTGTACTCGGACAACGCTTCGTTATCTCAAAATAATTTCCCTCGACAAAACCTAGTATCAATATCACTAAGGTTTAGTCTAACGTTAACCGTGACTAATTAATAGTCTAGATATTATTATTATATATAAGAGTTAAAAAAACTCTCTATATAACTCATAATAATAGCCCAAATAATTATTTTAAGGGACCTAATAACATTACTATAATTATTTAAAAGCCATATTTAAAATAGCGTAGGCGTAGCTCACTTACAGCGGGTTTTAAAGAAAACCAGGCTCTGCTGGAGCAGTGTTTCCGAGCCGAAAGGCTCTTCTTCTTGGAGTCGTCGGGCGCTCCGGGGCTTCCACATCGTGCTAGGGAGGTTCCCTAGGCTTTTCGGGGGGGGGGGGGGGGGGGGGTTTCGGGGCTAGAGAGAAGTTCTAGAGAGAGAGGGAAGTGAGGGGAGGTGTGAGGAATGAATGTAGGCCTCACCACTTATTTATAGGGGCTGGAGGAAGGTTCACGTCGTGAATTTTTAATATTCACATCGTGAGCCAGGATGGCTACAGCCTGGTGCTGACACATGGCATCGCACACAGGGTAGAAATCAGCCGATTTTCAAAAATTCATAACCTTCGCACACAACTTTCATTGGTCGGCTAATTCTCTACCGATCTTATATTTAATAGTAGGAGGAGATTAGACTGCTAAATGACCGCGAAGAATTCGTAACTCATTCATACGAACTCCATTTTCGTCTATCTTTTTACCGTTGAGTTCCTATTAATGAGATCTTCAACTCTCATTAAGGTTGCGTAAGCCAAAAACCGCTCAAACTAAAATTCGAGTTTCAGACCCAGAGTTATGGGGCTTAAGGATTATAGAATCCGTGTATCAGACCGAGAGTTAGGGAAATCAGTATTTTGAGGCTCAATGTGTTCATGAAATTGTTATTATTAGGATGAGCCTTCTCTCGAAGGAATATCAAATCCCTTTTAGCAAGCGAAAGGTTGTCGACAGCAACCGATGGTCTAAGATTCTCTTTCCTAGTAGGAGTCTCAGGTGATCAAGAGTCGAGTAAATAGATTGATGAATAAGTGAAGGGGATTTAGCAATTGGTTTAGAATGGGGTCTTGTTAGGAAGTCAGACCACTTTGAGATTTCAGATTTCAGGTAAAGTAGGGTTGCTTTTCTACATGGGATTATGAATTCGTCTTCTTCGGGTTGGATAAGTTCTGCCCGGAGTGGGTTCGGTTGCGTTGGGAAGGTATTGTATGCTCAAGGATTTGGTTGTGTCCCTCATGATGTCGGGCATGGCAAGGATGGTAAGGAATGATTTCGAGGACGAAATCGAATTTAAGTGAGGGAGAGTCGTAACACTCGGTTTCAAATCGCTTCATTATTCGAGGTTGTGGCCCGATTATTAGTTATCATAAGGCTTAGGGCTTTAGGGAAGAAAGGATTTGGCTCTTTTTGGATGTGGGTATTATAGATTAGATGATCCAAGAGTTCAATGGTGTTGCAGTTTAACAACCTGAAGTTGTCCATCGCCGAAATCCGTTTCGCGCGTAAAAAAAAATCCGCCTTTATCGGTTCGTCCCGTTTTCGTTTTTGGACTAAGATATATAAACTATAAGTTTATTTTAATCTCGTAAGTGTTCAAATCCATTTAAAACTCATGAAAATGTCCCAAAATCATTAACTTGAAATTTCTAAATTCTATCCCGTCGAATTACGGAAACTTAATCGGGTGCGACCAAAAGCCCCGTTTAATGCCGGTATTGGGTAGAATTCCATCGTGTCCAAGTTTTTGGACCTATTTAAACGTGTTCCAGCTTTCATTTGAAGCTTTTGCTTCCTCTCTCTACTCTCTCTCTAACCTCTCTCCTAAATCCAAGTTTAAGGGTCCAAATCTCAAATTGAAGGCTTCTAATCACCAAGGTACTTCCCCTAACTTGTTATGCAACCCCTCTAGCCTTCAAATTCGAGTTCAAATCATGGAATAGGACCACATTCATGAGTTTACGGCCCTGGAACAGTCCTAGGCCGTGAACTCATATAAAATGGGTTTTGGAGCCCAAAAACCCTTCCAATCGACCTTTGGAGCTTAGATATGGCTTAATGGCTTAATGGACTGGACTTAGAATGCCCTTAACATGAATTTTGAAGAGTAAACATGAGTTTACTGCCCAAGAACATGCTTGGGCCGTAAACTCATATAAATGGGGTTTTTATGCCCTTAAACCCTTCCAAAACACCAATAAGGCTTAGATACGACTTGTAAAATTATGGAATTGGCCTTGGAACACCTTGAAGATCAATTTAGAGGAGTAAACTTGAGTTTACTACCCAAGAAAATGCTTGGACCATAAACTCATTGTTCATGGAGAGTAAACTCCTCTAAATGTGTTAAAATGCCACTTTAACACACCTAAAGCATTGGGATAAATTCTAGAAGTGTCTACAAACAATTTAGAAGCCTTAAAACATATAAAATCACCCTTTCATAAGAGTTCACGGCCATGAGGGTGTTCATGGGCCGTAAACTCCAAAATCCTTTCCAAAAGTCCCTCAAAAATCCATTTAAGGCTTGGAAAAATCATTAGAATCACATATGGTTAATTGAAGACCACCAAGAAACACTTTGAATATGTGTATAAGAGTTTACGGCCGTAAACATAGAGTTTACTACCGTAAACTCCTCAAATGGTCCTTACTTTGTTCAAAATACATTTCCAAGCCTTGAATCAAACCCTAGAAATTCCCTCTTAATTGATACAAGCCATTTTGCACCATAAACCACCCTACCATGAGTTTACGGCCGTAAACTCATGGGGAATGGGTCTTTAGGGCTGAAAACACTCCTACGAGTTTACTCTTGAAGAGTAAACTCCATCCCCTAGTCATACAAGTCCTTAAACGCCACCCGGGTCCTTCCAAACACTCAAAATGGGGTGTTTCCGCAACTAGAAGCGTATGTCCCTAACAAATAAATTAATCAAATCCTAATTAGATACAAATGTGTATCAATTGATAATCCATAGGAATCTTGTGCGTTCGCGGACCCAGAACTAACGTTTAGGATCCAAACTGACGCGTTTCTCAACCGGTGAGTTCATACCCCTACCCTTTTTCAAATGTTTTTCAAATGTTTTCAGGGGGAATAGAAGCAAAAGTACAAGGAAATCTTGTACTTAAACGTATTTTCAGTCCAAATGTTTTATTTCATGTATGTTTCTAATATCGAAAATCGTGATAACTAATGATTCGAATTGCAGGGTATATTGTCAGACTAAAGTGAGATTTCTATAAAAAGTGTTTTGAATTATATTACATTTTTGCAAAAGAAATCATATTTAACATAAACTAAGACTAATATGAATATGAATACGAATACGAATATAACCAACAGAATAGTACGAATACAAATACGAATACGAATACGAATATAACCAATAAAATAATACGAATACGAATACGAATATAACTAATAAAATAGTACGAATACGAATACGAATACGAATATATCCAATAGGATAGTACATATACGAATATGAATAAGAATACGAATATAACCAATAATATAGTAAGAATACGAGTACGAATACGAATACGAATATAACTATTAGGTTAGTACAAATACGAATGCGAATACGAATATAACTAATAGGATAGAACGAATACGAATACGAATAGAAATAGGACTACGAATGCAAAATAACGCCTTTGGATGACACCAAGACTTTGAATATGCAGTTAGTGTACGCCTTGAATGTCACCAGAATTTCGAATCTAATACAAAGGTACGCCTTTGGACCTCTACTGAGTTTCGAGTACATCCGCCTTAGAATGTCGTCGGAGATATGAAAATACAACTAATGTACTCTTTGGGAAATCATCCGAATAATCGAAAATACTGTAATGTACGTTTCTGGTGAATCTAAATATTCGAAAATACAACTAAGTTAGTAGATGGAGACATTTGAATGTAGAATAACTAAGAGTTTAGAATAATTAACTAATACTACGAGTATGGTAATCATTAGTACTTCGAAATTAAACTTAAGAACCAACCTCAACACATAGGAAAATATGGGATTTTCCTGAAGTAACATAACAACTAGTAACGAAATTAGAAACGAATAAAGTAACAAACGAATAACTAAACTATTAGGAAAATATGGGATTTTCCTGGAATGACATAACAAACCGTTTTCGAATTTGTAACAAAAGATAACTAAACTGTTTTCATAAGAAAATATGGGATTTTCTTGAACAACAACTTTTTAAGAAAGCAAAGGAAACTCGTTCTTTTCATAACTAAACCGCTTATGAACTCACCAGCTTTATGCTGATTTTCAAACCGCTTGTATTCTCAAGTCAGCGTTAGACAGGTACACTGCCACCTTTTGGAGAAGACGGAGCGTTCCGAAGACTTGTCTTTACTTTTTTTCATATGATATATGTATATTACACTTGTATAACCTTTCTTTCAAACAGATGTAAACAATATTATGTAATGTAATGTTTTGTGTTTACTGTTTTACTATGTGCATTGGATTTGATACTCAACGTGGAGTCAACCCCGGAAATGTTTCTGCCTTTGGTTTTCGGGGTGTGACAGATTGGTATCAGAGCCCTTGTTTATAGTGAACTGGTATACCAAAGCTTACATGGTATAAGACTATAAATATTAAGGGGCCTAAGTGTTCTGAACTATAAGTATACTCTACAAACATAAGTATTTCCTAAAGTGTACAAGTATATCGACCGTCGAAACCCGTAACTACAAGTAGAACAAAATATAAGTAAATGGGTGTTGTACGTTGCGGTTAAACCTGGGCATCTATGTAGTCGTGTCTAGGATCAATATAGCCTGGCCAACTATATTCATTCGAGACACGGCCAACATGTGCTTGGGAGTGACTGTGGTACGCAGCATACCTAAAACTTACCCAATACCCCAAACAACGAGCCGTCGTTGCATCGAACCATGAAATACTATGGGAGTATTTCTCGATCCGATCCTTTGTAGAAATCCTCGTATACGCGTTGTTCCTTGATCATTCCTCTAGCGATAAAATTATCTGCCTTGATAACTCTTTCCTGCCTTATCGCTTAATATAATGTTATATCTGTCTTGATGAGATATCCCCTGATCCATATCTCTTGATTCAATTCAGAGGACTTATGATCCTCTCTTTCCTGATCTTTTTAGATCAAGATGCCTACAAGAAAGAGACCCAGCTCGAAGTATACCAACAACCCTCCGCCGCCACCACCTGCTATTCAAATCGATTTGGAAACACTTCAGGAAGCCATTACTGCCACAATATCAGCCATCCTGCCTCAACTAAACCCTAGTGGTGGTACCCAAACCCAAAACCCGGAAGGTAATCAGGGACACCGGAAGGAGTGTTCCTATAAAGACTTTATGAACACAAAACCCATGTTCTTTGATGGCACAGGGGGTGTCATTGTTCTAACTCGATGGTTAGAAAAAATCGAATATATCTTCGAGATTTGTGCCTGTTCGGAATCCGACAAGGTAAAATTTGCCGCCTGTACGCTCACCGATAAAGCTTTGACTTGGTGGAACGGCTGAGTCAAATCCTTGACTCTACCTGTAGCCAATGCTATGGGATGGGAAGTTATGAAGGAACTTCTGCGCGCGGAGTATTGCCCTCAAGGTGAAATTCAGAAGCTGGAGCATGAACTCTGGAACCTGAAGATGAAAGGTTCTGATATCGCCGCCTACACATCCAGATTTGATGACTTGGCACTTCTTTGTCCGGGGATGGTTACCCCAAAGAGCAATAAGATTGAGAGGTTCATCTGGGGATTAACCCAACCAACAAAAGGGAACGTTATAGCTGCGAAGCCAGATACCTATGATAGCGCCAAATGTCTAGCGCAAACCCTAATCGATCACAATGATGACGAAGAAGAAACTTACACCACTTCCGAGCCAACAGAAAAGAGTGGCGCTAAAAGAAAGTTTTGGAAAAAGAAGAAGAAGAGTCAGTCTTCCCCAAAACCCTTGAAGAAACAACAGATAGTGGCAGTCCATGCTGCCACTACCCCTGTTGCTGTATCTGTTGTAGGTTCCTCATCCCAAGCACCTGTCACCGGATATGCCGGTAACCTCCCGTGGTGTGATCGATGTAGTTACCACCATCGCATCCCTGGCCCTTGTTGTGCAAAGTTTTGTAAAAGCTGTGGCCAGGAAGGTCACCTTGCGCGAAGCTGCAAAACCCCAACCCCATCAACTAGTCAAGCTTCCGGAGCTGGTATCGGTCAAACCTGCTACAATTGTGGAGAGGTCGGGCATTATAAACGAAACTGTCCTAAGACAGTAACATCTGGCAACACCGGGAGAGTCCTAACTATGGGACAAGAAAGGACAGCCGCTGACCCCACCATTGCCACAAGTATACTCCTCCTCGATAAATCTTGTGCCCGTAACCCTTTTCGATTCTAATGCTGTAAGAATTTGGTAACCATTCATTCAAATATCTTACTAAACTAAATCCTTCGTTAGTAATTGAAACGTGTACTGTCAAGATGACCAACCAGTGAGAAAGAGAATGTTAACGTCATACCTATAGATCGTATCCTCAATCCGGATAATTATTCCTTTCCATTCGATCTAATGATAAACTTTTCATGGAGAGCTTTGATGCAATCTAGGCATGGAATGACTAAGTCTCATTCATGCTGTTATTCTTATTCTCGAAAGGGTCATCCGTCCAAATCTTTTCTTTGACCCGACTCTCATGATCTTCGGCATCAAACCTAAATCCGACCTTCGCATCTTCGTGCATCAAAGCTTAGAAAGTTTCCCATACATTCCCCGTCCGTGTGATATTCGGGAAACGGGAAGTCTACAACTCTTTCCCCGATGCCTTTCCCAAGAATCCTCGAGAATTCCTTCCGAACGTCTAGCCAAGCCTCGTATTAACCTAATTCTTGGAACTATCTCGTAGCCGAACCTCTGGGAAGATGATATATCCAATATTGCGATCAGGATCTAATATGATCACCACGAGTTCGTAGTGGTGCCCTTCAGTCAAACCATTTTCCCTGGTTATGTATTTAAGCAAAGCAGTCATACCCGTGAACCTTCCACAAGCTAAGACGATAGGGAACTAGTCGGCACCAGAGATACCTATAGAAACCTGTAACTTAGTAACATTAGACCCTTCGCGATCCTCGTAGGAACGATTTCGTAACCTTCAAACTTTGGCTACCCTCAGAACTTAGTAACATTCCTCTGGTACTTCATGTCTCGGTCCTTAAGAAGTATCTACCCAACAAAACGAAGACGCGTCCCGATAGTGAGGGTTCGCTGGAACGTCAAGCGGAGACCCGATGCCAGTTGGGAGCGTGAAAACCCGGAGCAGCTGATCCACCCACATCTCTTTTCATGAGCTGTATCGTAACCTTTGAATTTCGGGACGAAATTCCCTCTAACGGGGGGATAATGTAACAACCCGAGGTTGTCCATCGCCGAATCCGTTCCGCGCGTAAAAAAAAATCCGCCTTTATCGATTCGTCCCGTTTTCGTTTTTGGACTAAGATATATAAACTATAAGTTTATTTTAATCTCGTAAGTGTTCAAATCCATTTAAAACTCATGAAAATGTCCCAAAATCATTAACTTGAAATTTCTAAATTCTATCCCGTCGAATTACGGAAACTTAATCGGGTGCGAGCAAAAGCCCTGTCTAATGCCGGTATCGGGTAGAATTCCATTGTGTCTACGTTTTTGGACCTATTTAAACGTGTTCCAGCTTTCATTTGAAGCTTTTGCTTCCTCTCTCTACTCTCTCTCTAACCTCTCTCCTAAATCCAAGTTTAAGGGTCCAAATCTCAAATTGAAGGCTTCTAATCACCAAGGTACTTCCCCTAACTTGTTATGCAACCCCTCTAGCCTTCAAATTCGAGTTCAAATCATGGAATAGGACCACATTCATGAGTTTACGGCCCTGGAACAGTCCTAGGCCGTGAACTCATATAAAATGGGTTTTGGAGCCCAAAAACCCTTCCAATCGACCTTTGGAGCTTAGATATGGCTTAATGGCTTAATGGACTGGACTTAGAATACCCTTAACATGAATTTTGAAGAGTAAACATGAGTTTACTGCCCAAGAACATGCTTGGGCCGTAAACTCATATAAATGGGGTTTTTATGCCCTTAAACCCTTCCAAAACACCAATAAGGCTTAGATACGACTTGTAAAATTATGGAATTGGCCTTGGAACACCTTGAAGATCAATTTAGAGGAGTAAACTTGAGTTTACTGCCCAAGAACATGCTTGGACCATAAACTCATTGTTCATGGAGAGTAAACTCCTCTAAATGTGTTAAAATGCCACTTTAACACACCTAAAGCATTGGGATAAATTCTAGAAGTGTCTACAAACAATTTAGAAGCCTTAAAACATATAAAATCACCCTTTCATAAGAGTTCACGGCCATGAGGGTGTTCATGGGCCGTAAACTCCAAAATCCTTTCCAAAAGTCCCTCAAAAATCCATTTAAGGCTTGAAAAAATATTGGAATCACATATGATTAATTGAAGACCACCAAGAAACACTTTGAGTATGTGTATAAGAGTTTATGGCTGTAAACATGGAGTTTACTACCGTAAACTCCTCAAATGGTCCTTACTTTGTTCAAAATACATTTCCAAGACTTGAATCAAACCCTAGAAATTCCCTCTTAATTGATACAAGCCATTTTGCACCATAAACCACCCCACCATGAGTTTACGGCCGTAAACTCATGGGGAATGGGTCTTTAGGGCTGAAAACACTCCTATGAGTTTACTCTTGAAGAGTAAAATCCATCCCCTAGTCATACAAGTCCTTAAACGCCACCCGAGTCCTTCCAAACACTCAAAATGGGGTGTTTCCGCAACTAGAAGCGTATGTCCCTAACAAATAAATTAATCAAGTCCTAATTAGATACAAATGTGTATCAATTGATAATCCATAGGAATCTTGTGCGTTCGCGAACCCAGAACTAACGTTTAGGATCCAAACTGACGCGTTTCTCAACCGGTGAGTTCATACCCCTACCCTTTATTCAAATGTTTTTCAATGTTTTTCAAATGTTTTCAGGGGGGGGGGGGGGGGGAATACAAGCAAAAGTACAAGGAAATCTTGTACTTAAACGTATTTTCAGTCCAAATGTTTTATTTCATGTATGTTTCTAATATCGAAAATCGTGATAACTAATGATTCGAATTGTAGGGTATACTGTCAGACTAAAGTGAGATTTCTATAAAAAGTGTTTTGAACTATATTACATTTTTGCAAAAGAAATCATATTTAACATAAACTAAGACTCATACAAATATGAATACGAATACGAATATAACCAATAGAATAGTACGAATACAAATACGAATATGAATACGAATATAACCAATAAAATAATATGAATACGAAGACGAATATAACCAATAAAATAGTACGAATACGAATACGAATATATCCAATAGGATAGTACAAATACGAATATGAATAAGAATACGAATATAACCAATAATATAGTACGAATACGAGTACGAATACGAATATGAATATAACTATTAGGTTAGTACGAATACGAATGCAAATACGAATATAACTAATAGGATAGAACGAATACGAATACGAATAGAAATAGGACTACGAATGCAAAATAACGCCTTTGGATGACACCAAGACTTTGAATATGCAGTTAGTGTACGCCTTGAATGTCACCAGAGTTTCGAATCTAATACGAAAGTACGCCTCTGGACCTCTACTGGGTTTCGAATACATCCGCCTTAGAATGTCGCCGGAGATATGAAAATACAACTAATGTACTCTTTTGGAAATCATCCGAATAATCGAAAATACTGTAATGTACGTTTCTGGTGAATCCAAATATTCGAAAATATAACTAAGTTAGTAGATGATAGACATTCGAATGTAGAATAACTAAGAGTTTAGAATAATTAACTAATACTACGAGTATGGTAATCATTAGTACTTCGAAATTAAACTTAAGAACCAACCTCAACACATAGGAAAATATGGGATTTTCCTGAAGTAACATAACAACTAGTAACGAAATTAGAAACGAATAAAGTAACAAACGAATAACTAAACTATTAGGAAAATATGGGATTTTCCTGGAATGACATAACAAACCGTTTTCGAATTTGTAACAAAAGATAACTAAACTGTTTTCATAAGAAAATATGGGATTTTCTTGAACAACAACTTTTTCAGAAAGCAAAGGAAACTCGTTCTTTTCAAAACTAAACCGCTTATGAACTCACCAACTTTATGTTGATTTTCAAACCGCTTCTATTCTCAGGTCAGCGTTAGACAGGTACACCGCCACCTTTTGGAGAAGACGGAGCGTTCTAAAGACTCGTCTTTACTTTTGTTCATATGATATATGTATATAACACTTGTATAACCTTTCTTTCAAACAGATGTAAACAATATTATGTAATGTAATGTTTTGTGTTTACTGTTTTACTATGTGCATTGGATTTGATACTCAACGTGGAGTCAACCTCGGAAATGTTTCCGCCTTTGGTTTTCGGGGTGTGACATGCAGAGCCCAAGGGTATATTCATAATTTGGGCAGTTCGGGTCTTTATGAATTTTGGGTTGTTGTTCAGGAGATTTTAAGGTGGAGGTGAGTTGTTATAAGTGTAGGCCTTCTCGTCACCTTTATGTGGGTAGAAAGTTCGTCAGAAACCGACTTAGAACAAATAAGTTAGGTACAAGTGAAGTTTTAGGGTTTTGGAGGTTCAATGAGCATGCGGGGATTACTCATTGTGAACGTGAGGTGTAATGAGTAAATGGTCGCAGATCGTCCTTCAGTACGTCGGACGTACTAAGGGGTACGTTGGGCATACTCCTATAGTATTTTAACTTTATGTTTGGCTCTAGAATTCCTATTTGGTAAGTTTCAGATCTGCTGCACACCACTATCACTCCCGAGCACACGTTCATCGCATCTCGGATAAATGTAGTTGATCAGGTTACATTTATCCCAGCTTACGATTACATAACTGCCCAGGTTTGACTGTAGTGCTCCACATCCGAAGACTTTTATTATTGTTTTTTTTTTTTTTTTGTGATACTTTTGTTCAAGTGTTTAGATTCTGGATGTTATTATACTTTGGTAAAATATGGTTATATTTTAAAGTATAATTCTTGGTCAGAGTGTTTTATCCCATTGTATTTATAGACTGTATATCTTTTATGAATTGATATACTTAGCTCACTATAAACAATGCTCTGATACCAATCTGTCACACCCCAAAACCGGAACGGCGGAAACGTTTTGGGGTGGATGACGTCATGTCAAGTATCACAACACATGCATATAGTAATCAAAGTACAACAAAACATTGCGTTAATAGTAATAATTTTACATGGTTACATTACATAATATCAAGTAATACAAGCAACATATATAAAGTGCAGCAAGGTACTTAAGCCATCTTCATCAGCAGCTCCGGGGATGTACCTGTCTAATTGCTGACCTGAGATTACAAGTTATTTGAAAAGCGAGTATCAGCATTTTTACAAGTGCTGGTGAGTTCATAAGTATTTAGTGTCATTTAGTCAAATAACTTT
Organism: Lactuca sativa; assembly: GCF_002870075.4. Lineage (NCBI taxonomy): Eukaryota > Viridiplantae > Streptophyta > Magnoliopsida > Asterales > Asteraceae > Lactuca > Lactuca sativa. Next base: position 285,221,642 of record NC_056627.2, on the reverse strand, counting down.
AATAAGTGGTAGTTTAAGTGTTTTCATTGCATTAGTGTTCTTTCCAGAAAATCCTATATTTTCTTTAAATAAAGCAGCCTTCAACCAAGACTGTTCAGTGTATTGTGGTAAGAGGTAGTTTTCCCTTAATTGCTATTATTATCAAAATACTGTATTTGATTATTAAAGAAAGCAAGGGACATCAGGGAATAACATATGCCTCAGCAGTGAGGACTGCTGACTAAGGCAAAGAATCATAGACTCCAGGAGGGTATCGAATTAACGACATGCCTGGTTCAGTCTGACAAAGGGGAGACATAGACCCCAGAAGGTACCAAATGAAAGGTACAGCTGGTAAGGTCTAAAACAGTGAATATAGACCGAAAACGATACCAAATGAAAGGTATCTCTCACAAGGTCAGAACAAAGACTACAGACCCCATACAGTATCAGATGAAAGATACAACTAGCAAGGTCGAAACAAAGACAATAGACCCCAGACAGTATCAAATGGAAGATACAGCTAGCAAGGTCGAAACAGAGACTATAGACCCCAGACAGTATCAAATGAAAGATACAGCTAGCAAGGTCGAAACAGAGACTATAGACCCCAGACAGTATCAAATGAAAGATACAGCTAGCAAGGTCGAAACAGAGACTATGTACCCCAGACAGTATCAAATGAAAGATACAGCTAACAAGGTCGAAACAGTGTGACTCTGAAAAGTGACATCAGCATACAGTGTAAATTGCTGACGAAATACCGTTACCTTAAAGCCATGAATTATAAGGTAACCCAGGATACTCGTAACCATACTGACTAGAGTTCCAGACGCCCTACAGGCATCTATATAATGTGACATTTGTCACCCCTTGGCTTGGTGGGCCGTGGACTGTAGCTAGCAGTCAGGGTGCGGGGTTGTCAATCCCGTATAGATCTATACACACAATGTCCGCTCTCCCTACAGGAGACTCTGGTTACCAACTAGACGACGGAGAAGGCCGTGTCCTGAAGATGCATCCCAAATAGTGGGTTCCAAATGAAAGTGATGGACTAGAGGTAGAGACTTCCCAATAGTGGGTTTCTAATGAAAGTATATAAAATAGAGGTTGAGACTCTTAACTGAATTGACTGAAATAACCTGTATGTCTAAGCTTGTAAACATAGTATATAACTAATGAATCAAACGACCTTCGGATGGATATTCGATCCCACCAGACCACATCTCAACGAAGAAAAGGAAATAGGGTGGACAAACCTTCCTAAGTCCTTCAACCATTATTTATATGTGTCTACACAAGTACAGACATACATCTAACTATGCTTGAGTGGGTGTCGAGTAAAAGTGATCCTCGTGAAGTAGGAGTGTCTAACAAGTGAAGTAAGATCGGTCGCAAGTGAAGTATAAGTGTCGAATAAGTATAAGCGCATCGCGAAGTGGAGATGACCACAAGTGAAGTAAGAGCATATCAAGTATAAGTGAAGTAAAGTCGATCTCAAGTATAAGCGAAGTAGACTCGTATCACTAATTAAGAGGGTGAATAAGTATAAGCGTTATCAGGTATAAGTGACTTCAAGTATAAGAGAAAGCGTTACAGAGTAGGAGTATAAAATAAGTATAAGCGAAGCAGCGGTATCTAACAATTAAAAGTATTCATGAAAACCTTTGAAGACTTTATTACTCAGGAAAATCGCATTTGTATTCTTTGATAAAATAGGTGTGAAAACCTTTAGAAATCTTTGGGAATCTTTTATAAATCAGTTTGAAAATGAATCTTTGATAAGCTATGAAAGTAAGAATTTGAACAATTTAAAAACCCTTTTTGAAATCCATTTACAGTGTCCTACTCGGTAAAACAGTGTACAGTGGTAAAATATTGTGCATGCGGGTTATCAATCACATGTGATTGATATGATAACTGGCATGTTTAACTTGTAATCCCCCCCTATAAAAACATTTAAAAGCATTTAAAAGGTTCATTCAGGGGTATGAACTCACCTGGTGTAAGTAGGTCCGACGAAGGTGTCGTTTGGGCGTTCGGGGTCACGCAAGGACTTGAACACACACTAGGACCTATTTTAACATATGATAACATATGTTCACATACAATTAGCATATAATATACTAATTAAACAATTATACACACTCAAAGGAGTGGAAAACACTCCCGGTTGAGTGTTTGGGGTCCCGGGTAGCGTTTAAGGGTGCTAAGGGTCTCCTATCAGCTGTGGGACTTTGCTATACTCACATATCTAGTGTGTAAAGGGGTTTAAAGCATCAATATGGACCAAAAAAGGAGTTTACGGCCCAACCTAAGGGAGTTTACGGCCGTAAACTCCCAAGGTCAATTTCTTGGGTGTTTGATGCTTCTAGCTTGTTCATAGGATTATTCTAAGCACTTTTCCTCAAAGGCATGATTGGATTTGAGGCTTCTAAGGGTACTTTATAGGATTTTACGGCCTGGGAACTCTCCCAAGGGAGTTTACGGCCGTAAACTCTCAATCTTTGAGTTTAGTGAAGTTTTAAGCCCCTAATGCCTTTCTAGTGATTTCTAATGAAGTGTGATGCCATTTTGGGCGATTAATACCAACATTTGAGAGGGTTTTTGGGGAGTTTACGGCCTAGATAATGCTTGGGCCGTAAACTCCAAGAAATTCCTCATTTTCCTTGTCTTTAAGCTCTTAATTCCTCTCTATCATTTTATAGAAATGGCCTATGGTCATTTGGGGGGAAAAACTACACTTTTGGGCATGAATTAGGGTGTTTACGGCCTTGACCAAGTCTGGGCCATAAACTCCTTTCTTTAATTCATTTTGGAGTGTTTCAAGGGTCTAAACTCAAGAGGATAAGTCCCTAAATTATGTAACAAGCCCTAGGATGAGTTTGGGAGTGTTTTGGGGCACTTTTGACATGATTTTGAGGAGTTTACGGCCTAAGCTTGTGCTTGGGCCGTAAACTCTCCTTTACCCCCTAATTCCATGAGTTTTTATGTTAAAACACTCCTAGGCTATTACCTCAATTTATTTCCTAGCCAATGGGGACAAGTTTGGGTGGTTTTGGCCTTGTTTTAGGTGTTTACGGCCTAAGAAAAAGCTTAGGCCGTAAACTCCTTTTCCATTGCTTCTAAATCCGTATTTTGGTCCATACACATGAATCAATATGTTTAGAATAGGCTAGGGTAAGCGGACTTACAATATGGAAGCGTTTGGTTGCGAATTCGGGGCGAAAACGGGTCTAGAGAGAGAGTTTAGAGAGAGAGTGTAAAAAGTCTCCAATGGACTCCACTCACCCATAAATAGGTTTCACAGTCGGGGCTCAGTGAAATTTTACCCGATACTGCCGTTAAACGGGGCTTTTGGTCGCACCCGATTTAATGGTCGTAATAATAAAACTTGACATTTTCCAAATGAATGAAAATGTGTGTCCTGTGTTTTTATTTCCTTTTATCACGACTTAACGGCATGTTAAAGGTAATCAAATGGAATGTTTATTAAATTGATGCCCTCTAATTAACAGAACTTTTATACAGTGGAATATTCCGTTAACGGTAACGGGGAAATGTAACGGGGCAACTTGGGTTGTCACATCATCCCCCCGTTAGAGGGAATTTCGTCCCGAAATTCAAGTCTAGACAAGGAAGCAGGTATGAATGGCCAAGTAGAGGTAAGGGAGTACTTTCTATACGGTTGCGCTTGCATTCCCAAGTGATCACTAGTCTGTGTTTCTCATTCTCACAGACCCTCACATATGGGATGCGGATTCCGTCTAGTGTAGCTAGCGGGTTCCGACTGGTGTATCTATGAAGTCAGGGTTCTTGATGGATTCTATCAGGATGAGTGAGGCACGACGAGTGTTGTCGGGAAGTCACGTGTCAAGTCTAAAAAGTGGATCGATCGGGTGTGAATCTTGTGGCATATCCGAAGGTAGTAGCGTCCTGAAAAGGGTTGGACCATGTCTCCATGAGTATTCTCGGAGGGTCCTACGCTCTCGGAAGGGTAGAGTCTTTCAGTACTTAGAACATAGTGTACTTCTATGGCAAGATCATCACTGGCGTGACCACCATTTCGAAGTTCCTAACGTTCTCTCTCGTACTGGTAGCGTAGTCCTTCAGGTTGGTTCTTAGGAATCTCAAGTGGTCTTCAGTTTCGTGTTTTTCTGCCATCTGGCTGATGGAGGCTTTCTAGATCGTCGATTGGGTTGCGTGACTATGGTCACCAGTTTGTTGTAGAGTGTCTATCTCAAGCTTGTGCAACATTGACCTGCACTAACGACGCTTGAGATACGGAAACCCTGAGAATCGGGGAGACAGGGCTTCACCAGACGAGTGTTGGACTATCTCGGGAGGTGGTTCTACTATCTCTGCTTGAGATAGTATTCGGGGAACACCTATTAGTCCAAGGAATCTCTAAGACTGTGGTTTATTCTAGCGTGGGAAGTGCGTGCTCCTGCATAATCCCTCGACTAACACCAAGGCTGGTGTCGAGTCTATAATCTTTTCGGGATCCGGGTCATGAGATTTAACGCAACTACCTTCGCACTCGACCAAGTATTCTTGGCTACGAAGGTTCCCCTGTGGTTCTCGGTATCCTAGTGTTTACCTCGGAAAATACAATTCATCGTCTACATGGCGACGAAGATTTTCCTCCTTGTGAGAGGGTGGAGGATGATAAGCACTACCTGCCTATAACTGGGTGGGCAAGGTGTCTGAGTAGTCAGAGCATCAATTGCAACTACTCTTCCGAAGGTTCTAAGTTTTCTCGGTCTAAGTCAAATCTAGTGGGCATAGGGTCTCTTCACTCAGAACTTTACAAGCTCAATCCGCAGTAGTTCTCTTGATTTCGGCCCCTATGTTATCGATTAGGGTGAGAGTGTTTTGCAATAAGGTTCGTGGTAGAGCTCATGCTTGGCTTAGCCGCCAATACTTGATGGATGCCAGCAGTATACCTGGTTTTAGTGGTCAGCCTCATGAGTTCTATTCTCTGGGTTCACGAACCTGATGTGTGAGGTGAGAAGGGTCTCCCAGGGGACTCTACGGAGTATGCCTCGGATGGTTGTCGTTTTCTGAGGTATCTGCAGTGCCTTTCACTTTGGCATTCATCCGACTATGAGGGGTCGGTCCACAGTGCGGGGTACCTTCACTTGAGTACTTCGGAAGGTTTGAGATAAGAGGGACAATTGACGAATTGCATTAGATGTGACTATTTGTGTTAGGTTCAGGTTCGGAGGAACCTTTATTTGCCGATATGGCTATCGAGAAAGCTCACAGCACAAAGAATGTACACATGGTTGCACGAAGTCAAACCATGCTCAATAGAGTCGTCGAAGTTAACACACTTCGACATGATGTATAATGAAGATCGATAGAGTCATGTGCCGAACAGGCACACAAGTTCTAGGCGTCTCGGGGTTTCGTCCTATGTATCCCTACCGCGGATACTTGGACCAATTAGAGTCGACGCGGAACTATAGTGAGTTCTAAGTGCTTCCGAATAGAGTATCCTTTCTTGAATGGATTCTCATGAGGCATTTCTATAATCGCCTCACATATACTAGTCATGTATATTTAAGGTGGGGAGGACTGTTGACTGAGCGACCCCGCCCTAAATCCACAACCAAACGAGGAACAGGAAATGAGGCGGCATTCGCTCACTCTAGGTCTGTCCATCTTAGATACACATGGTCGTAACGTATATGTTTAGCCACTATAGTTTTACCTAATGAATTTTAAATTTCTTTAACAGTGCTGCGACCTTCGCCTTACTGGAAAGAATTTATATTTGAATTAGTCTTTTATTGTTCTTAGTTTAGTCATCCGAGATCGAGAGACGTACCAAAATCTAACGAGTTTCCTTGCTGCTTCTCCCTAAGCAGTAGTGTCAGGCTCCTTCTGTGTCTTTGTCTTTCTCTTCGGTTGGGCAGTCCCTCTTAAAGTGTCCCATTATACCACATAGGTGGCAAACTGTACGGGTCCCCACATTGGTGGTTGATGTAATGAGCTCAACCGGGGTTCTGCAGACGCGAGCAGTATGCCCCAGCATGTGGCACCTAGCACAATAGAGTTCCCGGCAGGCACCATGATGATGGTAGCTGCACTTGCTGCAGTGGGGAAGGTCTCCTAGGTATGGTCTTCTTGAGGTCGGGAGGGAAGGATTGACAGGAGTATCGACTGCCTCAACTCGTTGCCCTTCGGAAGGTCCTGGAGCCGAGGTACTTCCCTCCTCTATCTTGAGTTTTCTCTTTAGTGGGTTCAGTGGAGGTTCTTGGGTGGCTGAGTGTGGAAGAGTGGGTTGCTGCCGTCCATTGCCAGGATTGGAATTCCTGACAGGGCCCTTGCTAACATTGGCGTTGTTAGCATTCAGGTGAGCCATGACAGCTGCTACGGCTGCTGAGACTGCAGCTTGGAACGTAGCTTCATCGAATAAGAGGGCAGGTTTCTTGCTTGCGGGTTGGTTACGCTTCTTCGGTGGCATGGTTTTCCTACACGGAAAGGAATGCAAAGAGATGAGAGACGACGAATAACCCTGGACATTTCTGTCCTGAACGCATTAGGCGTAGATTTTTCCCGTGCCACTGGTACTGGTTGTCTGAGTGTCGACCTACATCCCTATGATGCAGTCCTGGTAATCAAGGTAGGTGTATAAGTATCGAAAAAGGCCATAAGATGCGAGTCGTTCCTACTAAGTTACCTTTATACTGGGAAAGGTTTCACTCTCCGACCTGGAGAGATTTGAGAATGGTTCGGAACGAAATCGTGGAAAGAGAGGCTCACAAGGGCAGATAGCTAAAATTCTCTCAATTAGAGATGCGGGGATCCGCCCTAATCGTGTATCTGGCAAAGGGAAACGACGATTTACCTAACACATAGCGTGAGTAGTGTAACCACTAACTCACTAAATTGCATTATTTTAAGGGTGAATTATCGTGACGAATACGAGGAAAAGACAATTCCCGGGTTCCATGTACTAGCTCCCTCGGTCTGCCTCGTATCTTTGACTGGAATCGGCGTTGGCTTCCTTCGGGTAGTTTCCTAGGGTTCTCTTCTTGTATGGACTTATTGAATTTCTACTCCGCCTTCCTTCTGATTCCAACTGTGGGTGTCATCACTTCATGATGGATGACTAGGAATCTCCGAAGTTTAGGCGAATCTCTCACCACTGTCCCTAAGAGAATATGGGCACTTGGTGCATTCAATAGTCTCGACCCAGTTCATTTATTTCCGAACAGGAAATCTTCTCAATGAATCTCCTCGGGGTCGGAATCAACTCTTCTGTCAAGCACTGAAGTGAGTAGGGTTTTCTACGGGGTTCGCGCGAGAATGGAAATGTCTAAAGAATCCTAAGAGATTATTAACATTTCACTGTATGATCCATATCGAGTCCTGCTACGATTACACAGGGTATACAAATCATATATAGCTTAGATTCGATAGGCCTTCGAATATGTGATACTACTCCAGAGCCACATCCCAACGAGGAAAAGGAGATAGAGCGAAACCACACATTCTTAGCCTATGGGATCCTTATTATATATAACCTTGGGAGTATACCCTCTGTAGTTGTAGGTATATCAATAGGGATCTTTTTAGTTATTCACGCAAGGTTGTTTATGGATTCTAAAATACCCCTATGGTATTTTAATTCTTGTTTGAGTCTTATCTTCTGAATATGACTTCTGGGATTAGTGTGAATCTTTTAGCGTTCTAAAATACTCCTATAGTATTTTAACTTTATGTTTGGCTCTAGAATTCCTATTTGGTAAGTTTCAGATCTGCTGCACACCACTATCACTCCCGAGCACACGTTCATCGCATCTCGGATAAATGTAGTTGATCAGGTTACACTTATCCCAGCTTACGATTACATAACTGCCCAGGTTTGACTGTAGTGCTCCACATCCGAAGACTTTTATTATTGTTTTTTTTTTTTTTTTGTGATACTTTTGTTCAAGTGTTTAGATTCTGGATGTTATTATACTTTGGTAAAATATGGTTATATTTTAAAGTATAATTCTTGGTCAGAGTGTTTTATCCCATTGTATTTATAGACTGTATATCTTTTATGAATTGATATACTTAGCTCACTATAAACAATGCTCTGATACCAATCTGTCACACCCCAAAACCGGAACGGCGGAAACGTTTTGGGGTGGATGACGTCATGTCAAGTATCACAACACATGCATATAGTAATCAAAGTACAACAAAACATTGCGTTAATAGTAATAATTTTACATGGTTACATTACATAATATCAAGTAATACAAGCAACATATATAAAGTGCAGCAAGGTACTTAAGCCATCTTCATCAGCAGCTCCGGGGATGTACCTGTCTAATTGCTGACCTGAGATTACAAGTTATTTGAAAAGCGAGTATCAGCATTTTTACAAGTGCTGGTGAGTTCATAAGTATTTAGTGTCATTTAGTCAAATAACTTTAATAAGTGGTAGTTTAAGTGTTTTCATTGCATTAGTGTTCTTTCCAGAAAATCCTATATTTTCTTTAAATAAAGCAGCCTTCAACCAAGACTGTTCAGTGTATTGTGGTAAGAGGTAGTTTTCCCTTAATTGCTATTATTATCAAAATACTGTATTTGATTATTAAAGAAAGCAAGGGACATCAGGGAATAACATATGCCTCAGCAGTGAGGACTGCTGACTAAGGCAAAGAATCATAGACTCCAGGAGGGTATCGAATTAACGACACGCCTGGTTCAGTCTGACAAAGGGGAGACATAGACCCCAGAAGGTACCAAATGAAAGGTACAGCTGGTAAGGTCTAAAACAGTGAATATAGACCGAAAACGATACCAAATGAAAGGTATCTCTCACAAGGTCAGAACAAAGACTACAGACCCCATACAGTATCAGATGAAAGATACAGCTAGCAAGGTCGAAACAAAGACAATAGACCCCAGACAGTATCAAATGGAAGATACAGCTAGCAAGGTCGAAACAGAGACTATAGACCCCAGACAGTATCAAATGAAAGATACAGCTAGCAAGGTCGAAACAGAGACTATAGACCCCAGACAGTATCAAATGAAAGATACAGCTAGCAAGGTCGAAACAGAGACTATGTACCCCAGACAGTATCAAATGAAAGATACAGCTAACAAGGTCGAAACAGTGTGACTCTGAAAAGTGACATCAGCATACAGTGTAAATTGCTGACGAAATACCGTTACCTTAAAGCCATGAATTATAAGGTAACCCAGGATACTCGTAACCATACTGACTAGAGTTCCAGACGCCCTACAGGCATCTATATAATGTGACATTTGTCACCCCTTGGCTTGGTGGGCCGTGGACTGTAGCTAGCAGTCAGGGTGCGGGGTTGTCAATCCCGTATAGATCTATACACACAATGTCCGCTCTCCCTACAGGAGACTCTGGTTACCAACTAGACGACGGAGAAGGCCGTGTCCTGAAGATGCATCCCAAATAGTGGGTTCCAAATGAAAGTGATGGACTAGAGGTAGAGACTTCCCAATAGTGGGTTTCTAATGAAAGTATATAAAATAGAGGTTGAGACTCTTAACTGAATTGACTGAAATAACCCGTATGTCTAAGCTTGTAAACATAGTATATAACTAATGAATCAAACGACCTTCGGATGGATATTCGATCCCACCAGACCACATCTCAACGAAGAAAAGGAAATAGGGTGGACAAACCTTCCTAAGTCCTTCAACCATTATTTATATGTGTCTACACAAGTACAGACATACATCTAACTATGCTTGAGTGGGTGTCGAGTAAAAGTGATCCTCGTGAAGTAGGAGTGTCTAACAAGTGAAGTAAGATCGGTCGCAAGTGAAGTATAAGTGTCGAATAAGTATAAGCGCATCGCGAAGTGGAGATGACCACAAGTGAAGTAAGAGCATATCAAGTATAAGTGAAGTAAAGTCGATCTCAAGTATAAGCGAAGTAGACTCGTATCACTAATTAAGAGGGTGAATAAGTATAAGCGTTATCAGGTATAAGTGACTTCAAGTATAAGAGAAAGCGTTACAGAGTAGGAGTATAAAATAAGTATAAGCGAAGCAGCGGTATCTAACAATTAAAAGTATTCATGAAAACCTTTGAAGACTTTATTACTCAGGAAAATCGCATTTGTATTCTTTGATAAAATAGGTGTGAAAACCTTTAGAAATCTTTGGGAATCTTTTATAAATCAGTTTGAAAATGAATCTTTGATAAGCTATGAAAGTAAGAATTTGAACAATTTAAAAACCCTTTTTGAAATCCATTTACAGTGTCCTACTCGGTAAAACAGTGTACAGTGGTAAAATATTGTGCATGCGGGTTATCAATCACATGTGATTGATATGATAACTGGCATGTTTAACTTGTAATCCCCCCCTATAAAAACATTTAAAAGCATTTAAAAGGTTCATTCAGGGGTATGAACTCACCTGGTGTAAGTAGGTCCGACGAAGGTGTCGTTTGGGCGTTCGGGGTCACGCAAGGACTTGAACACACACTAGGACCTATTTTAACATATGATAACATATGTTCACATACAATTAGCATATAATATACTAATTAAACAATTATACACACTCAAAGGAGTGGAAAACACTCCCGGTTGAGTGTTTGGGGTCTCGGGTAGCGTTTAAGGGTGCTAAGGGTCTCCTATCAGCTGTGGGACTTTGCTATACTCACATATCTAGTGTGTAAAGGGGTTTAAAGCATCAATATGGACCAAACAAGGAGTTTACGGCCCAACCTAAGGGAGTTTACGGCCGTAAACTCCCAAGGTCAATTTCTTGGGTGTTTGATGCTTCTAGCTTGTTCATAGGATTATTCTAAGCACTTTTCCTCAAAGGCATGATTGGATTTGAGGCTTCTAAGGGTACTTTATAGGAGTTTACGGCCTGGGAACTCTCCCAAGGGAGTTTACGGCCGTAAACTCTCAATCTTTGAGTTTAGTGAAGTTTTAAGCCCCTAATGCCTTTCTAGTGATTTCTAATGAAGTGTGATGCCATTTTGGGTGATTAAAACCAACATTTGAGAGGGTTTTTGGGGAGTTTACGGCCTAGATAATGCTTGGGCCATAAACTCCAAGAAATTCCTAATTTTCCTTGTGTTTAAGCCCTTAATTCCTCTCTAGCATTTTATAGAAATGGCCTATGGTCATTTGGGGGGAAAAACTACACTTTTGGGCATGAATTAGGGTGTTTACGGCCTTGACCAAGTCTGGGCCGTAAACTCCTTTCTTTAATTCATTTTGGAGTGTTTCAAGGGTCTAAACTCAAGAGGATAAGTCCCTAAATTATGTAACAAGCCCTAGGATGAGTTTGGGAGTGTTTTGGGGCACTTTTTACATGATTTTGAGGAGTTTACGGCCTAAGCTTGTGCTTGGGCCGTAAACTCTCCTTTACCCCCTAATTCCATGAGTTTTTATGTTAAAACACTCCTAGGCTATTACCTCAATTTATTTCCTAGCCAATGGGGACAAGTTTGGGTGGTTTTGGCCTTGTTTTAGGTGTTTACGGCCTAAGAAAAAGCTTAGGCCGTAAACTCCTTTTCCATTGCTTCTAAATCCGTATTTTGGGCCATACACATGAATCAATATGTTTAGAATAGGCTAGGGTAAGCGGACTTACAATATGGAAGCGTTTGGTTGCGAATTCGGGGCGAAAACGGGTCTAGAGAGAGAGTTTAGAGAGAGTGTAAAAAGTCTCCAATGGACTCCACTCACCCATAAATAGGTTTCACAGTCGGGGCTCAGTGAAATTTTACCCGATACTGCCGTTAAACGGGGCTTTTGGTTGCACCCGATTTAATGGTCGTAATAATAAAACTTGACATTTTCCAAATGAATGAAAATGTGTGTCCTGTGTTTTTATTTCCTTTTATCACGACTTAACGGCATGTTAAAGGTAATCAAATGGAATGTTTATTAAATTGATGCCCTCTAATTAACAGAACTTTTATACAGTGGAATATTCCGTTAACGGTAACGGGGAAATGTAACGGGGCAACTTGGGTTGTCACACAATGTATGCATATCAGGCCTCAATAAAAGGTTCGATCTCCTCCTGATCCTACAACATAAAGTTGGACCTCTCTTGAGCCTACTACATATAGTTGGACCACTCTCGGGTTTGTTGGCATAAAACACAAATCAGTACCACCTCAATCCAACAAAATATGTTGACATATGCACCAAAACAATTACAAGAAAGCATAGGTAATCATAGTAGATCTACCAGTCTAACAGATCACTACAACATAACAACATCCTACACACAATGACACATACTGCAGTAAGATAAAACTCACCTCACCAGCTATCAGATATCTACATAGCCCACTAGAAGACAAGAACCGAAACTAAGAGTCACACATTTATCAAATAGAGACAAATCCTCAATCATGGCCCTAAATCCCCTAAGTTGACCCAAAAGTCAATGTGGTCAAAAGTCAAAAGTCATAGTAAAAGTCAATAGCTAAAGGTCTTACAGTCGGTCGCCATGACGTAGCCAGGCTTCTGCCATGTCATAGTGACTTCAGGACAAAACAGTCATGAGCCCACCTCTCGCCACATCGTGGAGGTCAGTTCACCACATCATGAGAGCTACTCTGGCCAACTTAATTCTTTAAGCTCTTAATCGTTTAAACAACTCATCCATACTTCCTACAAGGATTTCTTACACCTAAAGGATCATAAAAATCGATGTTTTATAGGTATGCATGTCCTATGCAAGTCTTGAGTTTAGGTTAGGGTACAAATGGTGAAAATAGGGTAGAAACCTCATGAATGAGTTCAAAACTCTAACAAACTTTAGATCTAACATCTCAAACCGCAAAGGGAGTCTAAGGATCCATAAAGTTGCCAACTTTATGGAATCCTAACACTCCAAATAGCCTAAACATAGAGAAAACACAAGAAAGTATACATCTAAGCACGTAAAATCATAATGCTTGGAGCATGAATACTCACAAAAGTCCAAAGTATGTGTTAGAAGATGATGATGAGGCTTACAAGCTGCATCTATGAACCAAAAGCTACTCCTTCTTCTTTAAGTCACCAAAAACACCCCACAAGCTCACAAATATCAAAAGGAGGCTAGGTTTTTTTCTTGAGGGCGAAACGGAGGTGATGGAAGCTGAGGGTGTGCAAGCTATAGCCCTCACTTCCCTTAAATAGGGCACAAACCCCATATTTAGGGTTTATCATAAAATGATCGTCACGTCATGGCCAACAGATTGTCACGTCGTGGCGCATGCTCAACTTTGCATTTCCATTAGATAACACCACGCCGTGGTGCTATCATCACCCAATCCTGTCGATAACAATAAAAAAGAATATATTTGGAACTTGGTGTTACATACTACATGTATTTGATTCAATTGGCATACCTCTCTGTTTTAACTCAGTTGCTAAAGGGATACATCTAAGACTAGCTCTCTATACAAAGCTAGTTACTTTGATGGGGAAATCTGAAATCCAACTAACAATACAATCTCTATTGTGAGAGGAAGCGTAGTCGATCTTGCATCTAAGAACATCCACCAAAAATATCACATTAGAGGATAAACCACATATCCAGGAATCAAGGGACACCGTGGGTTGAAACGTCCTAATTATAGACAAGATCAACAACGTTTCATGAAATTGATCATCAGATAAAGGTGTGATCTTCCAATCCAAAGTATGACTACAAATTTGCACTTTATCATTTGCAAGACACTTCTTAATCTTTTCAAGTTTAGACAGATTAGTGAAAAGGTCTTTGCAAGTGCCATGTCATGTCCGATTATCTCGCCAAAATAGAGTATTATTACCAGCATTAACTTGTTTTCTGATTATAGTCCCAATAGGCACTCCCAACTTTAGTTAAATGTCTTTAATTCTAGTAATATTGTTCTGCACTCCTGTAACTGTTTTTTCTAGATATACAATCATTCGGTTTTAAGTGAATGTTATGTAATCGTTTGATAATCCGACTCCATAAAGGTGAATGGTCAACTTTAAATCTCCACCGCCATTTAACTATGGGTGATACGTTTAGTGGTCAAATATATCCATCCCCGAGGCCTCCGCTTTTTTTTGGAACAATATCATGTTCCCAAGCTACCCACTTTATTTTACTTTTATTATCACCGCCACTCCATAGGAATTGCCTTCGAATTCCTTCAAGAGAGTTTATAACACTAGTTAATAAATTCATTTTCCGGTTCCAATAAAAAACTCCTAACCGATAAACTACCATCCATAAATATAATTATTAAAGTTGCAATTAACACTAATGTAATGCCCGCATATTCGGGATCGACAATGAAGATATAATAAGCGATAAAAACGACATTTTTATTTAAAGTTATTTTGGATAAATAATCCTAACCAAAGTTATATATAGTAGATGTTACAAGGATTATGTATATATAAAAAATCTTGATATTTGACATTGCACGAAGAAGTTATCCATCTTTGAAGTTTTGCATGTTGTAAAAAGTGAATTTCAGATATGTTACTTATTAGCCTAATAAATCTACATGAAAGTTGTGGAAATCATAAAAATGAGAGCGTGCATATAGAGAACATCCAAATCTGACTTTGTATTAGGAAATTATGATTTTTCAATGTTTCAATGCAGTAGTGCGAACATAGAAATCGAAATTCAAATCAATTGATTGTTAGCTAGAACAATTTAAATGAGAATTAAAGATCTCATGATTAGAAGTATGTCGATTTAATCACATTTGAAAATAGAGTTCGTATGAAAGAGTTATGAATTTTTCATGGACTTTAACAGCGTAAACCGGTCTAAATATGAATTTTAGTTAGAGTGAGAATTAGTTGTTGAGACCTTAGTGAAAGCTATAGAGCTCCTCGAGAGGATTTTGGAGAAATAAAGAATGTGAAAACGCAGCCCGTATAAAATTGTTATGGTCATTTAAAGATCTACTAGAAATTACCTGGTTTGATGATGTGGATCCACCTGGTGGTGTCATGTGATGTGGTCGGGTAGTCGACTCCTTCAGGAGGCATGGTGACATGGCACCACAAAAATTCAACACGTGACTCACCAGTATTGTGACATGTGGTGAGCTTTTAGAAGCAATAAGGTGGACAACCGGTGCGGTGACACGTTCCGGGAAAGAAGACATTTACGTCATCAAAAGGAACGACACGCCCAATAATATATACGCGCCCCAAACCTTATATGTATGTTGCGAATTCCTTCATATTGCTCATGAATTTTCAACCATTCTCTCTCAAACATATTTCTTTTCTTTAGTCTAACTTTTTGGGTTTCTGAATATTTTGGCGAGGCTCTAGCATATTTAGGAATCCGACGAGAAGGACTATTCGGGTTGGAGTTCTGTCCGTGTAATTTCCTTGTTTTCGCTAAACCTCTATAAATTAAGCTGCACGTAGCTTAATTCAAGTGTAAATTATACTCATATTCATAGTCTTTACTATTAATCTATAAACAAGATTTATAAGTAATTCCATGCCATCATATTGATTGATCTACTTATGGGGATGATATCTAGGGTAGATTAAGTGAGGTGTTTAAAGTGGGATTTCCAAAAATTATACTATGTATACCAAACGGACCCTACCTCCGATATGATCTTACCTAGTTGCTCCTTATCAACTATAGATTAGTAAACATTAAGATTATTAAGGAATGTAGATTATCATTAGTCATGATGAATATAAGATTATTACTTAGTGACATTCGTACCTAGATCATATCAAAGGAAAAGCGCAAATGTTAGGCGGAACGCTTCCAAATTCACCAATCATTTGCTCTTTTCAAGTGGGTACATAATTACCTTCAAACTTACATATGGATACAAGTATTCTAATTGCTTAAATGTTATGTTTGTTGGGTAGCTATGTTAAATATCCATGTGTAACCTGATATAGCTACTACTTGATTAAACTATATATGTATATTTTATCATACTTAAAATATGATTAGGTAGTGAAGGGTTGTGTGAGACAAATAAGTAAGAGGATGTGATAGGAAAGCGAAGGGTTGCATGAAATAATAAATGATGGGATGTGATATGTTAGTAAATGGTTGTGCGAAAGAATAAGTTGTGACCAAACTACTATCTTACTTTTGTGCTCATGCAAATTACTATCATACTATTGTGCTCACCCAAACTACTATTGTACAGTTGTGCCTAGTCATCTAGGAAAATATTGGTTAGTAAACGGTTGTGCGAAATAATAAGTTGTGACATGTTGTTCTGTGACCAAAGTACTATCTTACTGTTGTGTTTACCCAAAGTACTATCATACTATTGTGATGTGCCCATAGTACTATTGTACTATTATGCCTAGATATTTAAGAAAGAATAGATGATGACCGCTGTTGATTAAAGATCCTTTAGGAATGATCCCTCGAGATCATTATTTAAGGATTAGGAAGTGAGAATAATGGGAACGGGTAACTGGGTTATTTGTTTGCTAAAAAATATATAATTAAAGATTATAATATTATTGGTTGAAAGTCTTATGTACTTACCAGGTTTCCCAACCTGACCCACTCAGTTTCTTTGTATCATAGGTAGCAATACAAAGATAATGATGTTTCGATCTGATGAGAGATTCAAGGAAATATAGGCCCTGTTTTAAAGGATGTTGTAAGGCATGTAATGATTACATTTATGCTTATGTTTCTTGTATCAGTTATGACATCCCAAGCTTTAATAAATCAATGAAAAACATTTCTTCAGAAACAATTTTTATGGGACAAATTCCACAATATAAAGAATACTCTGTTTTAATATAAGCATAAATAAAAAGGTCTAGTCTGACTGTAAAAATGGGGACGTCACAGTTGGTATCAAAACATTAGTTTAAGTGAACAATGAATATTTGAGGACTTCTAGACATAAACCTAGAATGCTAAGAAATAATCGTGAGGTGTGTGTCCATTTTATTTTAGGTAGCATAACTAATTTAACACATGCACTGTATTACATTAGGATAAGATGTCTAGTTTGTTGTTATGTGCTAAATGATTTATAGCATGCTTTAGGTTGGCTAAATTTCTATTATTTGACTAGATTTATGGTCTATTGCTAACCTAGATTAAGAAAATATATGTGTTCAAGATTCTAAAAGTTTAATTAATGTATTTGAACTAGATTGTAACTTTTCCGAGTGATATGGAGGATTGAGCGTCTAAACATAACTAAAACCTTCTCTATCATAATAAAACCTTGTTCCCTGAATGATGGTTGGGTGTATAGATCGTCATGGTGATAACATGAAGCGGATTAGGAAATGGTAATGGACATTGAAGGTTTGTGTTGATCGGATACACTTTAAGTATAATTAACCAAGACCAAACTAACTAAACAAACTAAAGAACATAATATGTAATGAACACGAGTTAATCACAAAGATTTCTTTAACCAAGAAAAGGGTTCTTCTCACCAAGAGAACAAAGGTCACAAAGACGGTCACCAAGACTTACATTAGGATTTCACACTAATGTTGAATATATACTAAACTATACTAGTATATCCATTTAATAAAGGGATTGTATCTAATCTATAATAAGAATTGATCCTTATCACCAAGATATCAGATCTGCTATCTAGTATATATATATATATATATATATATATATATATATATATATATATATATATGTATAATTTCCTAATATATAAACATTACATAAGATCATTATCAAGACACTGACACTGATAAGGTCTTGACACGTTAGCGTTGATTAGGGGTGGCAATTGATGACACGGCACGACCAAAATACACGACATGAAACGAAATTGAGACAAAAATGAAATTTGAATTCCTGTTCGTGTTCGTGTCAAGTGTAAAAAAACGATGTCGTGTTCATGTTCAAAATTTGACACGAAATTGACACGATTTAACATTTTTTTGTCGTGTTTTTGTGTTTGTCGTTTTTTTTTGTGTTATGTATGTATACACACACACACACACACACACACACATATATATATATATATATATATATATATATATATATATATATATAAATTAATTAAATACATTCATTTTTATTTCATGTTATATTTGTCGTGTCATATCGTGTTTGTCGTTTTTTAATCGGTTCGTTTTCGTGTTTGTTTGAAAAAACCCAAGATTGTGTCGTGTCGTGTTCGTGTTACATAAAACCTTGTCATGTCGTGTTGTGTCAGAAAAAAACACGACACGATGGCCCGATTTGTTACCCCTAGCATTGATGCTGATGTTGGCGTTGGCGTTGGTGTTGGTGGTGATGGTACGTCAACGTATAAAGTACTTGATTCATCAGATCATAAGGTGTGAGCTTACAATCTCTCCTATTTGATGATGTCAAAACTAATTTTCTTTAGATAAGTCATCAAAAGAACCATTGTAAATTTTATCACTTTCAATGAATTCTCCCCCGAGATAATTTTTAACTCCCCTGACGCATATATGTTAAGATTACCACCTCTATATTCAATACTTTTCCAATAGACAATTAGTCGGCATCGTCGTTTAGTATCTTTACTGTCGCATCAAGACAACCAGTGTACCAGTGTGTCATGAGGCTCAGTGGATATCTTCTCCCCCTTAGATTTAGCCTCACTTCCGATTAGATATAACACTCCTTAGCCTCTCTCCTTTTTTGACATCAACAACATATATGAACGAAGCGATCAGTGTATCAGAGTTGCACTGGTAATCCAGTGAGTTTGTGATGTCTCCTAATAGTATGGGTTTAAACTACCATTCACTGACATGGTATTGTGAGATTTCATCAGCGTGTCGTTTCATACGCTGAATCATTAATCAATTTTATTAGAAAAAAAGGGCAAGAGTGGAATGATACGAGTAATACATTACGGTATGAAATGTACCAATCAGCATAGAGTGTCGAAGTTTTATCAGTGTATGGCTAATATAATGAATCATTAACTTCTTTAATAGAAGAATTCTTGGGAAACAATGGGTAGGTGCGTATAATATATCACGAACAATGATATACCAATCGGCACAACTTTTTCGAATTTTCATCAATGTCTGGCTTCATACACTGAATCATTAAATTCTAAAGAAGAAGAATATATGGAGATAATGGATTGATGTGTGTGATAATCTATGGTGTTTTAGCTTAACCATTGGCACAAAATTTTCAAGTTCTCATTAGTGTATGGTACATTACGTTGAATCATAAAGCTTTAAAGAAGAGTGTAAGGGCAAGAAGGGGTTGGTGCATGTGATAGTATACTTTAAATAGACTAACCATCGATACAACATTTCGAACTTTTATCGGTTCGTTGTATATCAAAGTGAATCATATAGTGTTATTTAGAAGAAATTAAGGAGAGAATGTAGTGTTTTATTCAAGTTGAGGTGGAATCAGCGTGAATCATAAACATTGGCAGCTTCAACAAGAAGTGGTTCAACTTCCATATAATAGAGTTAGGTTGTAGTCTAGAAATTTGAAGTTCATCGTGAATTCATTTAACGTTGTACAAGAAACAATATGCAATGAGATAAAAGCGTAATAAATAGTCAATAGAAGAATAGTTAAAAAGGAATATACAACTTTTTCAGAGACTCTTTATGTAGCCTTTTCAGAAGAATCATAAAAGCAAAAAATCTTTTGAGTAGAATCACTAAAGAGAGATCTTTGGAAGTAAATACTCTTTAATCAATTTACTTTCTTCAAGATATATGTCCTTTAATTATGGATATAAAAGAAAATTCAAGCAAGAACAAACACATTAATATACAATACAAATCACTACAAACCAAGAATGATGAAGCAATTTATCGTTGAGATATTGAAGACGGATTCCAAGCTTCATGTTCACCAAGAGCAAGAAAGGAGCATAAACCAATTTTTGTAACCTACGAGTTAACTAGCTCAAATCCATGTAACCATTGTGTTGAAAAGATCAACATGAGAGCATTCGAGGTTTTATAAGATGATGATTCAGTAGATGAAAGTAAGACTCACTTCACTGATGGTTGATTCTTACATCCATAACAATGAGTAGAGGAGAGAAAGAGTATTGTCAACAAGAAGAAGACTTGATTCCAATATTCTTCTCAACAACTAGAGCATTCAGAACATTCTGGATAAATCCAGCTCTTTCTGAATTTGAAAGGAAGAGGTGCAGATAAATCATAGATAGGCCTAAAAGATAGATATTATAGAGAAAATAGAATACTTGTAAACATTAGAAGCAAAGCTTAAGCAAACTATGTATAGTTATTTCAAACGAGTTAGAAAATGATTAAGTCATTGAATGCATGCCAAGATCTGCAATCAATTTGTTCAAACTCTTCTCGTCCAATGCCTCAGTGAAAATGTTATTCAACTGATCAGTGGATGGGATGTAGAACAACTCCACTTTTTCTTTTTGAACAGTGTCACTGATGAAATGATGAAGAATATCGGTGTGCTTGGTTTTGGAATGTTAAACTGGATTCTATATCGTCTTAATAGCATTGGTGTTGTCATAGTATATACGAATCTTTAAGAAGTTTAGACCATAATCTAAAAGCTGATTTTGAATCCATAGAATCTGAGCACAAAACCTTCTAGTGGCTAAATATTCAGCTTCAGTGGTAGAGCAAGCCACTAATGTTTGCTCCTTACTGGACCAAATTAGCAATCTATTTCCAAGCATTTGATCCCCTCTTGAAGTGCTTTTACGATCAATGCCACATCCACCATGATCGGAGTCAGTTTATCTCAATAGCTTTAACACAGAATTGCGAGGATACCATAACCCAGGATTGGGTGTATGCTTTAAGTAACGAGAAATCCTTTTTATAACAAGAAGATGATATTCCTTAGGAGTGGCTTGCTAACGTGCACACAAAATGGTGACAAACATAATGTCAGGACGACTGGCAATATGATAGAGTGGTGAACTTATCATTCCTTGCTACAAGGTTGAAATTTACATCAACGCCATTTAGATCAACGAGAACAGACGCTTATGAGGACATTGGAGTCTTTGCTGGCTTGCTATCAGAAAAACCAAACTTCTTCAGCATGTATGAAATGTATTTAGCTTGATAAACAAAAAATTTATAAGTTAGTTATTTAACCTAGAAACCTAGAAAGAAAGTTAGTTCACCTATCAGGCTCAGCTCAAACTTCTTAGCCAAGATCTCAGCGAATTCAGAACATAAGTTCTCATTTGTGGATCCAAAAATGATATCATCGACATACACTTGGGCATGAATGATGTGAGATCCCGAACTATTGATGAACAAAGTGTTGTCAATCTTTCCTATTCTTTATCCAATTTCAAGAAAATAACTCGCCAATGTGTCATACCACGCTCTAGGCGCATGCTTTAAACCACAACCTGCTTTATGAAGACAATAAACATGATTTGAACATTCTTGACTTCCAAATCCTAGATTTTGCTTTAAAAAGACTTCTTCTTGAAGATCCCCATGTAAGAAAGTAGCCTTGATATCCATTTGATGGACTTTAATGTTCTTGAATGAAGCAAATGCAAGAAATAGACAAAGTGCTTCAAGTCTAGCAACAGGGGCAAATGTTTCTTCATAGTCTAACTCTTCTAGTTGAAAAAATCCATGAGCCAGAAGTATTGCTTTGTTTCTAGTGATCCCATTTTCATCCATCTTGTTTCTGAGCACCCAGCGAGTACCAATGATAGTTTTTCCTTGAGGCTTGGGGACAAGAGTCCACATACAATGACATTCATATTCATTCAGCTCATCCTGCATAGCCTTGATCCAGTCAGCTTCTTTTAGGGCATCAATTACATTCTTCTATTTAATCGTTGAGACAAAATTCACAAACATGCATAAGTTTCTATTGAATCTGCTACGAGTGAAAATCTTATAATTTTCATCTCCAATTAATTGATATTCAGTATGATCTTGAAGAATTCTAGGATTAGAACATTTATTCATATTATTTGGAACATATTCTTCCAAATTAGATGGCTCAACTTATTTGGAAATGATAGATTGATCTTCAGAGTTAGCTTCAGAGCTGATAATTTGATCAACATTAGGAACAACAAGCTCAGTGACATTTGGTAATAATTCAGAATGATGGTCTCATGGGATGAGGATAAGTTCATTTAGAATGGATGAATAATGCCCAATCTGATCATAAATGAAAGAGTCTTCATCGAATGAAACATGTGCAGTTTCCTCAATAGTTTTTCTTGAAAGAATGAATACCCTGAAAGCCTTAGACACACTAGAGTAACCCAAAAAATACTCCTTCATCACCTTTGGCTTCGAACTTAGATCGTTGATCTATTTGATTCAAAATGTACCAAACATATCCAAACACATAAAAGTAAGAGATGTCCAATATCCTTCCACTAAGTAGCTCATAGGCAGTCTTCCTATGACGCTTAGCAACGATGGAACGATTTTGGGTATAACATGTTGTGTTGACAACTTCAGCCTAAAATGGTAGAGGAAGTCCAGCTTCAATGACCATAGTTTTTCCATCTTCAATGATAGTTTTACTTCTTCTTTTGGAAATATATTTTTTTGTGGAGTTCTAACAGCAGAGAACTTTTGAAAAATTCCTAAGTTTGAGATAAACTCTTCTAGGGAGGAATTATTGAATTTAGTGTCATGATCACCATGTAACTGTCTGAATTTATGATCATAAAGAACTTCCTATTTCTTAATGATATAGATGATTTCATCAGTTGCATGACTTTTCTTCCTTAAAAAGATTACCAAGTAAATCTTGAAAACTCATCTAAAATAACGAGATTATACTTTCTCCCAGCTCTTGACTTAATTGGGACTGTTCCAAAAAGGTCCATGTGAAAAACATGAGAAGGTTTGATGATAGAGGAGCAGAACTTTGGCTTAAAGGAGGACTTGGTTTTCTTTCCCTTTTCACACGTTGAATATAATTTATCTTTAACAAACCGCATCTTGGGAATTCCTTTTACAAGCTGATTCCAAGAAATCATTGATATGTTCTTGAAGTTTAAGTGAGATAATTGATGGGTTTTGAGCATTCTAACACTCCTATGTTGTACATGCAACCCTAGAAACCTTGGATCTATGTTTTCTCTAATATTCATGCAAATAATAATTTTCCAAGGTTTACATTCTAACTAGCATGACATGGAATACATGTAATATAAAACTAGTAGAATGAAATACCTTTGTAGTTGCTTGGATTCCTTAAGACTTTGTGAGCCTAGCACCTCAAGTGTGATGCCTCAAATGTTTCACACAACACCACAACTCTTGGAATAACTTGAGAGAAGAACACTTTGATCACAAAATCGGCTAGCCCTTCTTGTCTTGCCTTAGTGGTCGATTTTGCTAGCTATGGAGCTCTTTATATAGTGTGCCACATGTAGGGTTAGACCATGTAAACCCTAATGTGCATGGCTTTTCATTTTCATCCATGATCCATGGGTTATAATCTCCATGGAGCTGTTGGATAAGATGTCTAAGTCCATAACTATTTCTGGTCAGTACTTGACCCGACCCGGCATGGTCCATTTGAGTTGCATGGCACCATGCAATTGGATAGACTAAATGAAAGAAATAACACTTGGAGATTATTAATATATTATAAGTTCTAATATATTAATCATATTATTTGATTACTTTGATCAAGAATTAATTTAGAATTAATTAAGTGATCAAAAGATAACTAATTAAATATATGGGTTGATTATGTAAATCATTCATATCTTGTATAGTGGGCTAAGAGGCTCCACGAATTATCAAGTTAGGTTTCACCCATAAGATACTCCATGGGAGTTACAAACCCATGGGTCATGGAAATGAAGAGTCATGACACATTAGGGTTTACATGGTGTAACCCTAGATGTGTCAACACTATATAAGAATCCCATTCTCCACCAAAATCGGCTACACATATGAAACAAGAGGGCTAGGCTGATTTCAAGAAGTGTGTATTCTCTCAAAAGTCTTTCCAAGAGCATTTGGTGTTGTGTGAAGCATTTGAGGCATCACACTTGGGGTGCTAGGCTCACAAGGTTTCAAGGAACATAAGCAACAACAAGGTAAGTTATTCTATCTTTCATTCAAGTTAAAAATTGTTCCCCATGTATGCTAGATAGGGATATAACCTTGGAATTCAACTTTGCATGATAATTAGACAAACATAGATCCAAGGTTATTAGGGTTGCATGTACACTTAGGAAGTGTTAGAATGCTCAAAACCCATCAGTAGTATCAAAGCCTAGACTTGTTTGTTTGTTATTTGTGCTTAAAAGTTGAAAAAAGTCGAAAAGCTTGATGTCTGCCTAATGAACTCGCCGAGTCCATGGGGAGACTCGCCGAGTTCACTTGTGTCTTCAACCTACTCGCCGAGTAGGTTCATGCACTCGGCGAGTAGGAGCCACAGAGTGCAGATTTTCGATTTTAGTTGCTGGAAATGGACTAGAAACATTACCCTAAACTGTTTTGGTACTAGAAAACTGATTTTAGATGGATTAATGTCTTTCCTAATCCATTTATAACAACTAGTTATCAAAGTTACAAAGTTTTAAGTGTAATTTTGATTCATGATAGTGTTCATGTTCATGTTCTTGATCTTAGGATGTTTAGATGATCATAGGAATTAGTTGTAACCTATGCGGTAGTTTAATTCTTGATCATAATGTGTTTTAATGGAGTCCATAACTTTTCCTCAAGTTATGGAAAACCAAAAGTCACTTGAAGTAAAACCATTAAAAGAACACAAGAGTTAGAAAAATGAAGAGTCTTCATTTTTATTACTATATTAAACTCATAAGTTACAAGAAATGAAAAGTTTTGAAAGTTTACAAAACTTGCCCTCAAGTTTTGGAACAAGTAAAGTCTTGATTAAAACTTTAGTTCCAACCCTTAGAATTTTAAAAGTTAAAATTCAACACTTATACTTATAATATTATAAGTTAATAATATATATATATATATATATATATATATATATATATATATATATATATATATATATATATATGTATGTATAAGATTAAAGTTGTCTTACCGCTAGTACGCCTCATTCACGAAGCCGGTCTATAAGGTGTGTATAAGGTTGTTGCCTATAAAATGGCAACTTAATGGGTGTCCACTCTCACCCACCGCTCGCTTGACTGGTGGAGGGTCGTTAGCCGAACGGGTAGGACAAGGACTTATAAATTCTCATTAAAAGTATGATGAATATTATAAAGTAACTAAATGTTTTATTAAATTCCCAATCTTAGTTACTTTAGAAAAAATGTGAATAAGGTGCTAATCCATGAAATTACACTTTACACTTTGTTTAAGTCGTTGGTGGAGTGTGTGTGGTTAACCGGCACACTAACTTGGACTTAACAAGGTAGGTAAAGGGTGAATTAAGGTTTATTATAGTATCAGTGGAGCGTGTGTGGTTTACCGGCACATCGATTGAGTGATAAACTTTAAGGGTACCAAGTGATTTGCATGGTTACTTCACACCTCGTTTTGTGACCCTTGGTATCCCAGTCACAAAACTTGGAGGGCACACTCGAGATTGAAACATGCCTTTGAAAAGTTCATTGAATCTCAAAGAATCTAGGAATTTCTAAGAACCAATCAAAACCTAATATTTAATATTTCGGTTTTCGTGGTAGAAATTGGTGAATCGTCATTCACCTACCTTTCAAATATGTTATAGCGTGGATTACGGCATACCTCTTCTAAGTTATAATATATTGTGATTGGATCCTAGCCTTAATATTACATTTGGGTGTTTTATTAAGGACTCTCTTAATATCTAAACTAATCTTGTCCACTTCCTTCAGATGTCTTTAAACAATGCTGCTTTTGGCTCTAATCCTAATGGCTCCTTTACCCTTATGAACTGTTGTGGGAAAGTCACTTTTGATGGATCCAACTTCAATGAGTGGATCAGAAACATCAGGATGATTACCCGCTACGAGGACAAAGAATATGTCCTTGACAAGGAGCTTAAGGAGATTGATGAGACCACTGCAACTCCCCAAGAGATCGCTGACTTTCAGGCACATGAAAGGGATGCTACCAAAGTGGCATGCATCATGATGGCCACGATGACAGCGGAACTCCAAAAGTCCTATGAGGATTTCTACCCTTATGAAATGCACCAAGATCTGATGGAAAGATACCATCAAAGTGCACAACAAGAGAGGTATGAAATTGTAACAGCCCGAAATTCCAAATATTGATATAATTATGATTTTGGGGGTGTTTTAAGAGGGGACTCGGCGAGTTGGAGCCTAGACTCGCCGAGTAGGATCGCAGACTGGGTCGCGGGTTCGCGACTGGACTCGACGAGTCCAGATATGGACTCGGCGAGTCTGCGCTGTTTAGCGAAAACCCTAACCGTTCAGGTTTGGGACGTATAAGAGGCACTCATTGGCCGTCATTGTTCATTTTAGCTTTCTGAGAAGAACCCTAAATCGATTGGGTGCATCTGGAGCAAAGTTTAAGAGCCATTGTTGATCTTGGAAGAGTTGTTGTGCAAGGAAGAGAAGGGCTTGGCTAAAGGAACAGCAAGGGAGTCACGTTCTGAGGATTTGGGGACACAGAGGGCACATTATTCAGGTAAGAATTCGAGTTATGCTCTGCTATGTTGATGTGTCATGGAATTAGGGTTTATAGAACCCTTTTGTGACTAGATTGAATGTTACCCTAGTCCCCAAACGATTGTAACCCTGTATTGGGACCTTTGTAGGTCCAGAATGTCCCATTCCTGTGCATTTCGGGAATTGATGAAGGCTTTGGATTGGAATCCTTATGCCTTAGGTCAAAATGTGAATTATGAATCATAGGGTGTATCATGAGCACTGAAATGAGGACCTTACGTGGTGGATCAGTCTAGGAAGGCCAAACTTATGAATGGTCGGAGCAGTTCTGACCTTAGAAGGCAGTTTGAGCGGTTGCATGGCATGGACTCGCCGAGTCCGATGAACAGACTCGGCGAGTAGCTTGAAGAATAACTGGGACTCGTCGAGTTGTTCTTCAGACTCGGCGAGTTGAGTCGGGGTGGCCCCGCGATTCTTCCAGGAGGAACTCGTCGAGTAAAAAGGGGATACTCGACGTGTAGAAAGGGAATCTTAAGGAATCGGTGAGTCAAGGGCGAGTGGACTCAGAGTCGTTGAACTCGGCGAGTCTTGGGGTGACTCGGCGAGTTAGGTCGCGGGTTAAGTGAAGTTCTGAGTATGGGGACTCGGCGAGTCATAGGGTTGACTCGGCGAGTAGGGTCAGTCAGGGGTTGACTTTGACCTTGTCTTTGACCAAGGATTGACCAGTGGTTCCAGGGCTATTTTGGTAATTGTTGTTTATTGTTTGAGTTCAGTGCATTGGTGACTGCCCAGAGGTGGAGATCGTATCAGTGATCGGAGCAGCTTGAGCTATCTGTTCAGTCGACAGTTTCGAGGTGAGTTATCCTCACTATATCGCTAGGGTTTATGGCACCATGGCCGACCCTTTTTACCGGATGGAAATCCGGGTAGTTGTCATTATATGTTACAGGCCGGAAGGCATTACTATGTGGACCGGAAGGTCATGGCCTGGAAAGGCGTATGTATGCATTTAGTACGTTGACTGATTCATAGGGTAATGTTATGATAGTGACCGGCTAGAACGGTATCTTGTTAGAGTAATGCTATGATATGTGATCTGTTGATCGATTGTTGTCTATGAACTGCTATATGATTGTTTGTTATGTTATATATGCATTTTATGCTTATGGGCCGGAAGGCAATATGTTATGGGCCGGAAGGCGATATGTTATGGGCCGGAAGGCAATATGTTATGGGCCGGAAGGCGATTATGTTGTGTGATGGACCGGAAGGTCGGCGTGGGTAGGACCGGAAGGTTTACCCAGCAGGGACGGAAGTCCCCTGAGACACATGGACCGGAAGGTCAGGGCCTGGAAAGGCGTATATGTGGTTGGTATTCTGGGGGTATCTCACTAAGCTTTCGGGCTTACAGTTGTGGTTTTATGTTTCAGGTTCTCAAGAGTCTGTGGCAAGGCAAAGGCGTGATCGTACCGTTCCTCGCGTTGGTGTTTTATGATATGAACCTGGGAAATTACTCTGTTTTAATAATGTATTGAAAACCTTTTGTAACAACGTTAATAAAATGGGTGATTTTGAAAAGTTTTAATTGTTTTGAAATTTTGGATGTTACAAGTTGGTATCAGAGCCTTGGTTTGAGTGAATTGGGGAAACATTCGTGTGACTCCAGTCTCAAATCGAGGAGGATTTTAAAATGAGAAATTAAAATGAGAAATTAAAATGGTTTTCAAATTTAGTAAACGGAGGACGCGGAGGTACGATCAGCCGGAGCCAGTAAGTAACCCCAAGATACCATACATGATATTTGTTTTATTGAGCTTGATAGAACAGCATGCTAGAGTTAGGCTAGGGATCTTCAGGAATTCATGATAATGTTGCCTGATTGTGATGCCTGTAGCCTAGGGTCCCTTATGGGATATTCTCAGTGTTCCTCTAGTGGTGAGGGTTGATAGTTGTTATGCATGTTCTCTAGGGTATTGTGGTAGTACTTCATACAAATATGGGTAGGTGTGGAAGGTAGTATGGGCCCGTACTACTGAAAGCACAGGACCCATACGCGTATCAGGGAAACCATGGTCTCTAGGGTAGGGTTGCGAGAGTTGGATCCCAAGATTTTGGGAAGTGTCTGAGATTGGTAGGGTGCCTTCAGTATGGAGATTTCGAGGCATGATGATAGTGGATCCGGATCAGGATCGGGAGCTGGAGAGCGAGTTCCAGGTGGATCGGTGCCGTCGGAGGTTATCGATCGGATGAGCACGAGCGAGCGGGATGCGAGGATTCGCGAGATCCTGCGTGATGGGGTCGCTGCATTGTTCCGGGCTGAGTTGTCGGAGTTGTTTGGGTCGATCCAGACCGCCATGATTAAGTGTTTCGAGGAGCGATATGCGGCTCTTGCAGAGACGGTTGCCGCGGCGGCTACAGCGGCTGTAGCAGTGGCAAGGGGAGGAGCTAGTCGGGGTTTTCAGTATCGGGACCTCTATTATATGAAGCCTCCCACATTCGATGGAGTTCAGGACCCGTTTGTTGCTATGAGATGGCTATCAGACGTGGAGGGGCGTTTCTCCACGAATTTATGCCCTGCTAATCAGAGGGTGAGGTGTGCTCTGAACCTATTGAGGCTCGGAGCGAAGGATTGGTGGAGATTGACTATGGGGTCATTTTTCCGATGTGCAAAGGGCTGCGGTTTCATGGGATCAATGCAGAGAGATGTTCAGTACTCGCTATATTCCGCGGGATGAATAGGAGAGATTGGCTCGGGAGTTCCTTGAGCTGAAGCAGGATTTGGAGTCGGTGACTGAGATCACCAAGATGTTTATTGAGAGGGCGATGTTTTGCCCTGAGTTCGCTTCGGAGCAGGCTCAGATGTCCCGATATCTGAGTATGCTCAAGGGGGATACCAGACAGTTCGTGTCTGCGCAGAGGTGCGAGACCTTGTTGGTGTTGCAGGAGGCCGCCATGCGGCGTGAATTAGAGGTGGAGTTACAGTTGTGTGAGCTGAGGCAAGCTCCGATGCAGTCGCAGCCAGCGCCGAAACGGTCCAGTACCGTTGATGTTAGAGTGGGGGATCGGAGCGGCCACACTTGTGGGAAGTGTGGGAGGGGTCACACCGGAGTTGCTGGTCCGGTGGTGCATGCCGCAAGTGCGGAAAAGAGGGGCACTATGCGCGGGACCGTCGGCAGTCAGTGCCGATTCGGGATTCGAGGGTTTGTTATCATTGTCAGCAGGCTGGACATTTGAGGGTCAACTGTCCACAGCTTTCTACAGGACCGGTGCAGGCTCTAGCATCGGCCACCTTGAGGAGTTCAGGAGGAGGACAGGATGGAGCGGAGCCCCAAGGGCTCAGGGTCGTGCTTATCTGCTTGCGACAGAGGGAGACGGAGCAGTGCCGGAGGCAGCTGCGGGTATGATGCTTTCTTGATGTCTTGATTATCTTGCGTTGATCGTGGCGTATTGTTTGTGCTGATATCTGATGTGGATTTCGATGCGGTATTCGTTGTTTCGCAGGTTTGGCATGGTTATGGGTTGGTGTTTCAGGTTTTCGCTTTGGCATTCGTTGTTCCCTGATGGTTTGGTATGGTTATAGTTTGGCGATTTGGTGCCGGTAGCCTTGTGCGGTTTTCGATGCGGTATTCACCCTTTTGCAGGTTGTGGGTTTGGTTACGGGTATTTGTTTGGGAATTCCGTTGGTTATCGTCCGTGAGGGTTGATAGTGGAGATGCGGCACTAGGATGAATGTCGGGTAGCATCTGCATTCGTAGAGTGGATAACTGAAAGGCTGGATTCTTTTGAGCGGAATGATCAGGGAGGAGACGTGTTTTGTTGAGGGTTGCTTATGCTTGTGGGAAGCAGTCAGAGTGTAAGTGTTCTCTTTGTGCAGGGTTGCTCTGGAAGGTCTTAATGGCGATTGGTGGCGGTTAGTCAGTGCTTTAAGTGGGGGAGAATTGGAGAATTCTCCGGGAGATCGATGAGTATGTGAGGGTGCTTAGATGTTGGGATTCAGCAGTGTTTGTCAGCTCAAAGTATAGGCCGACGAGAGCGAGTGTCGGGTATGCGGGGAGGGATACAGACCTAGGGCATTTGGTTGTGGAGGCTTGGGAGCAGGCCGGGATCAAGTTTGAGTAAGTAACCGGGGTTATGTGATCAGAGCATTTGTATGCTTGATGTACGTGATGGGTTGTACTGCATTAATCCCACGGGATTTATGTTGTGCATGTTTCTAGAGTTGGAACCGGAAGGTTCCCAGAGTTAGAACCTGAGGGTTCACAAAGTTTGGGTACGGACCCGCAGAGATATAGCCCCGAGTGGCTAGTGTGTGTTATGAGAGTCGGTCCATTCATGCTGGGGACTCTGATGGTATTGTTGGATCGGTTTGAGATTTCAGACTGTGTATGTTACAGTGTGATTACATTGGAAGGTCTGGCCCCGGGTTAGTGATCTTGTTTAGCTGAGGCAGTGATTTTGATGAGTGGAGGGAGTGCATGGGATTGAGAGCCCCTGCAATGAGAACCAGAGTATGTGAATAGCGGTTACGCAAAAAGGGTGGTGTCACATGGGGCAAGCACCGTGGCACCGGTTGGAGTGGCATTATGGCCAAGAGGGTCCCTTGGAAGGAAAAGAGAAAGGTGTGTAACTCCGAAGGGGAGTGCAAGTTCACAAGAATGAAAGCTGCAGAGCAGAGTTATGGTTAGAGTATTTTGAGTATGGTTTCGAGCATCGTGTTCGCGGCAGCGAAGTAGGAACCCATCCGGTTTGGAGATGTCTGTTGAGGCTCAGAAGGGATGCAGGGGGAGAGAGAATCTTAAATTCTCAGTGTGATTCTGATCAGAGTGTAGGATGGATGTAGTGGTTCATCTTGGGAGATGTTCGAGGATATCATCAGTGTATCGGGTCTTCCAACCTGCGGGTGTTGGGGCTAGTTCAGCATGTGTATGTGATGGCAAGATGAGAACTTGTGAGAGTTGCTCTGAGAGTGAGAATGGATCTCTCAGTCGGTCCGGAATAGACAAAGTGGGCTTTGGATCGGGGATCCGGTGGTTCATGGTTTCCTAACCCTTATGGGTCGAGTGATTGTTGAGATTTAGAGCAGAGTTGCATCTTGGGTAATTTTTCGGTTACAGAGAGCGATGGACAGTACAGAGATCGGGCTTCAGTCGACAGAGCAGATTCAGCAGATGAGACAGAGGTTATTGACCGCCTAGAGCCGACAGGAAAGTTATGCAGACAGACGCCGGTCCGAGCTTGAGTTTCAGGTCGGTGACTTCGTACTCCTGAAGGCCTCTCCTTGGAGAGGAGTGATTCGATTCAAGAAGAGGGGCAAGTTGGGGCCCCGGTATATTGGGCCTTTTCATGTGATTGCGGGGGTAAGCCTGGGGTTCTACCGGTTGGAGTTGCCCACGGATTTGAGACAAATCCACGATATTTTTCATGTGTCGCAATTGAGGAAGTATATAGCCGATGAGTCGGCAGTGGTTCCATTAGAAGACATTTAGGTGGATGCAAGCCTGAATTATGCCGAGAAGCCAGTGGTCATCAGAGAACGGAAGATCGAGGTTCTGAGGAATAAGGAGATACCTCTGGTGTTAGTTCAGTGGCAGCACCGGAGGGGATCAGAAATGAACTGTGACCTGGAACGTGATATGTGGGAGCGGCATCCGGGGCTATTTTCAGAGTGAGACTTCGAGGGCGAAGTCTAGTTCTAGTGGGGGAGAGTTGTATCAGCCCGAAATTCCAAATATTGATATAATTATGATTTTGGGGGTGTTTTAAGAGGGGACTCGGCGAGTTGGAGCCTAGACTCGCCGAGTAGGATCGCAGACCGGGTCGCGGGTTCGCGACTGGACTCGACGAGTCCAGATATGGACTCGGCGAGTCTGCGCTGTTTAGCGAAAACCCTAACCGTTCAGGTTTGGGACGTATAAGAGGCACTCATTGGCCGTCATTGTTCATTTTAGCTTTCTGAGAAGAACCCTAAATCGATTGGGTGCATCTGGAGCAAAGTTTAAGAGCCATTGTTGATCTTGGAAGAGTTGTTGTGCAAGGAAGAGAAGGGCTTGGCTAAAGGAACAGCAAGGGAGTCACGTTCTGAGGATTTGGGGACACAGAGGGCACATTATTCAGGTAAGAATTCGAGTTATGCTCTGCTATGTTGATGTGTCATGGAATTAGGGTTTATAGAACCCTTTTGTGACTAGATTGAATGTTACCCTAGTCCCCAAACGATTGTAACCCTGTATTAGGACCTTTGTAGGTCCAGAATGTCCCATGCCTGTGCATTTCGGGAATTGATGAAGGCTTTGAATTGGAATCCTTATGCCTTAGGTCAAAATGTGAATTATGAATCATGGGGTGTATCATGAGCACTGAAATGAGGACCTTACGTGGTGGATCAGTCTAGGAAGGCCAAACTTATGAATGGTCGGAGCAGTTCTGACCTTAGAAGGCAGTTTGAGCGGTTGCATGGCATGGACTCGCCGAGTCCGATGAACAGACTCGGCGAGTAGCTTGAAGAATAACTGGGACTCGTCGAGTTGTTCTTCAGACTCGGCGAGTTGAGTCGGGGTGGCCCCGCGATTCTTCCAGGAGGAACTCGTCGAGTAAAAAGGGGATACTCGACGTGTAGAAAGGGAATCTTAAGGAATCGGTGAGTCAAGGGCGAGTGGACTCAGAGTCGTTGAACTCGGCGAGTCTTGGGGTGACTCGGCGAGTTAGGTCGCGGGTTAAGTGAAGTTCTGAGTATGGGGACTCGGCGAGTCATAGGGTTGACTCGGCGAGTAGGGTCAGTCAGGGGTTGACTTTGACCTTGTCTTTGACCAAGGATTGACCAGTGGTTCCAGGGCTATTTTGGTAATTGTTGTTTATTGTTTGAGTTCAGTGCATTGGTGACTGCCCAGAGGTGGAGATCGTATCAGTGATCGGAGCAGCTTGAGCTATCTGTTCAGTCGACAGTTTCGAGGTGAGTTATCCTCACTATATCGCTAGGGTTTATGGCACCAAGGCCGACCCTTTTTACCGGATGGAAATCCGAGTAGTTGTCATTATATGTTACAGGCCGGAAGGCATTACTATGTGGACCGGAAGGTCATGGCCTGGAAAGGCGTATGTATGCATTTAGTACGTTGACTGATTCATAGGGTAATGTTATGATAGTGACCGGCTAGAACGGTATCTTGTTAGAGTAATGCTATGATATGTGATCTGTTGATCGATTGTTGTCTATGAACTGCTATATGATTGTTTGTTATGTTATATATGCATTTTATGCTTATGGGCCGGAAGGCAATATGTTATGGGCCGGAAGGCGATATGTTATGGGCCGGAAGGCAATATGTTATGGGCCGGAAGGCGATTATGTTGTGTGATGGACCGGAAGGTCGGCGTGGGTAGGACCGGAAGGTTTACCCAGCAGGGACGGAAGTCCCCTGAGACACATGGACCGGAAGGTCAGGGCCTGGAAAGGCGTATATGTGGTTGGTATTCTGGGGGTATCTCACTAAGCTTTCGGGCTTACAGTTGTGGTTTTATGTTTCAGGTTCTCAAGAGTCTGTGGCAAGGCAAAGGCGTGATCGTACCGTTCCTCGCGTTGGTGTTTTATGATATGAACCTGGGAAATTACTCTGTTTTAATAATGTATTGAAAACCTTTTGTAATAACATTAATAAAATGGGTGATTTTGAAAAGTTTTAATTGTTTTGAAATTTTGGATGTTACAGAAATCATCTGCTCCATGATAACGACCATGATGAAGGACGGGGAATCCGTCACGAGCCACATGCAGAAAATGCAAAGGTTTGTGGATCGATTGTTGAAGCTTAATGTGAACTTCCCTGAGGAGCTTGCAATAGATATCATTTTGCACTCCTTACCATTATGCTATTATCAATTCCGCATGACATATCACATGAATAAGGAAGAGGTCACACTCAGCAAACTTCAGGGACTTCTCAAGACCGCTGAAACAGGTCTTAAGGGGAAGTCGGTTGTTAACACTCCTACTCCAAACTCCACTCCGGTTTTGGCAATCGGGAAAAGTCGAGGGAAGAAGAGAAAGATCTCTTCAAAGGGTACCAAGGCTCGAACCCTTGTTGGCTCTTCTTCAAGAGGAACCAAGAAAGGTTTCGTCACTCCTTCTGACCCAAAAGAGGCTGAATGCTTCTATTGCCATGAAAAAACACATTGGAAGCGGAATTGCCCAAAATACCAGCAAGATGTGAAGGATGGGAAAGTTAAAGCCAACCATGCAGGTATTTACACTATCATTTCTAATAACACACCCCATTCTAAATCTTGGGTCCTTGATACCGGTTGTGGTATTCATATTTGTTGTGACTTGCAGGGACTAAGAAGAAGTGAGAATGTGGAGCAAGGAAGAATAAACTTAATCATGGGGAATAGGAAAGTTACATCTGTCACCAAGAGTGGAGTTTATACTTTGTCGCTAAGTAGTGGGTTAAATTTAGATTTGAATAAATGTTGTTATTCGCCAGAAATGGCAAGAAACATTATTTCCTTTCATGCATTGTACAAACAAGGGTTTACCTTTTCATTTAATAATGAAGTTGGTTCTATTGATGCTTTCTTTAATAATGTTATTTATTTTAAAGCATTACCTTGTGATGGTGTGTATGAAGCTGTGTCTGTTGTAGATAACTTAGGAAATAATGTGATGTGTATTGATTCTATTAACAATAATAACTTGGATAAAGCATCATTATGGCATTGTCGTCTTGGACATATAAGCAAGAAACGCATAGGCCAACTCCAAAAGGATGGAGTCTTGGAGTCGTTTGACCTAAAGTCAGATGATAGTTGCGAATCATGCTTACTTGGAAAAATGACAAAGTCACCCTTCACAGGCTCGTGTGAGAGGGGTGAATGTTTGTTGGACCTTGTATACACGGATGTGTATGGACCATTCAAACATGCCACAAGGGATGCTAATCATTATTATTTGACTTTTACTGATGATTATAGTAGATATGGATATGTCTACTTGATCAAGCATAAGTCAGAGACTTTCGAAAGATTTAAGGAATTTAAACAGGAAGTCGAGAATCAATTGGGCAGGAACATTAAGATGTTTCGATCCGATCGTGGTGGTGAGTATCTTTGTTCAGAGTTCCTTGACTATCTAAGGGAATGTGGGATTGTCTCACAATTGACACCTCCCAGGACACCACAGTTGAATGGTGTGGCTGAGAGGCGTAATTGAACCTTGTTGGATATGGTCCGTTCCATGATGAGTCGAGCTTCGCTACCAATCTCATTTTGGGGTATGCCTTAGAGACTGCCGCCCATATCCTTAATCTAGTCCCTACAAAGAAAGTTGCCAAAACTCCTCACGAGATGTTGACTGGTAAAGTACCTAAAATAGATCGCATCAAGATTTGGGGTTGCGAGGCTTTCGTGAGACGCAAGAATCATGATAAGCTCGAACCTCGAAGCGAGAGGTGTATTTTCATCGGCTACCCATAGCAATCCTTTGGTTACCTCTTCTACAGACCTAGTGAAAATGTGGTCTTTGTAGCTAGGAGGGCTTTCTTTAGAGAGAGAGAGAGAGAGAGTTCATAAGCCAAGGAAACAGTGGGAGGCAAGTTGATCATGAAGAAATTCAAGAGTCAAGCGGTGAAGGAACTTCAAACCCTAGCACTCAACTTGAGGAAGAAACTCTTGTTGAGCCAATTGACAAGTCTGTACCTCTGAGGCGGTCCACAAGGGTTAGGAATGCTCCTGAGCATTACTATGGATTCCATATTACTGCAGAAAGTGATACACTTATCAGTGATGAGACACTGATAGGTCTGGATGAACCTAACAGTTATGCGGAAGCCATGGTAGGCCCTGAGTCAGCCAAGTGGGAAGAGGCAATGGACAACGAAATACAGTCCATGTATGACAATCAAGTTTGGAACTTGGTTGAGAATGTACCAGATCGTAAGACAGTAGGGTGCAAATGGATCTTCAAGAAGAAGACCGACATGGATGGTAAAGTACACACTTATAAGGCTCGACTGGTTGCAAAGCGCTTCTCTCAAATTCCTGGAGTGGACTATGATGAGACCTTTTCTCCAGTAGCCAAGATTAAGTCTATTAGGGTTCTGTTAGCCATAGCTGCATTTCATGACTATGAAATATGGAAAATGGATGTCAAAACCGCTTTCCTTAATGGAAAGTTGGCTGAAGATGTTTACATGAGTCAGCCAGAAGGTTTTGTCAGCAACAAGTACCCTAATAGAGTGTGTAAGCTTGAGAAATCCATTTATGGATTGAAGCAAGCACCTCGCAGATGGAATATTTGCTTTGATGAAAAGGTCAAGGAATTTGGCTTTTCTAGGAGTGAAGATGAGTCTTGCGTGTATGTCAAGGCTAGTGGGAGTATAGTTAGCTTTTTCGTATTGTATGTGGATGATATACTACTCATAGGAAAGGACATCCCAACTCTGCAGGAAGTTAAGTCCTGGCTTGGGAAGTGTTTCTCTATGAAGGACCTAGGAGAAGCTGCCTATATTCTAGGGATAAGGATCATGAGAGATCGGAGTAAAAGACTAATTAGACTTAGTCAGAGTACCTACTTGGATAAGGTGCTGAAGAGATTCAGCATGCAGGACTCCAAGAAAGGAGAGTTACCCATCCAGAGTAACGCCAGATTGAGTAAGACACAAAGCCCTAGCACTGAGGCTAAGATTGCAGAAATGAGTCGAATACCTTATGCTTCGGCTGTAGGATCGATCATGTATGCAATGACGTGGACCTGATGTAGCCTTTGCCCTGAGCATGGTTAGCAGGTATCAGGGGAACCCTAGAAAGGCACACTGGACTGCGGTAAAGAATATCCTCAAGTACCTACGGAGGACTAAGGACTGGGTCCTTACCCTCGGTGGGAATGATGACTTGAGAGTTGTAGGGTATAGTGATGCTAGCTTCTAGACTGATAGAGATAATTTCCGCTCAGTCGGGCTGGGCCTTTACCCTAAACAGAGGAGCATTTTCTTGGAAGAGTTCCAAGCAAGAGACAGTGGCTGATTCAACTTGTGAATCAGAGTATATTGCCGCTAGCGAGGCAGCAAAGGAGGCGATATGGCTGAAGAACTTCATTGTAGACCTTGAAGTTGTACCAGCTATTAAAGAGCCAATGGAAATTTTCTGTGATTGTGAAAGCGTTGTTGCCTTAGCCAAGGAACCACGTGATCACGGGAGATCCAGACACATCGACAGAAAATACCATTTTATCAGACATCGGATAGAAGAAGGACTCCTCGTGGAAAATAGGGTATCATCGGATGAGAACCCAGCAGATCCCCTCACGAAGGGACTGACTCGGGTTAAGCATCTCCAGCATGCTCAAAGCATAGGGCTGAAGAATGATATTAGATTTAGTAGTTAGATAACCTCGAAATTTGTAAAGTGTAATTGACATTATATGATGAATAAAAGGTGTTTTATTTATGAGTAAAGTGTTGCTATCTCTTGTCGATCGTTTACTATATTTCTTTTGCATGTTTTGACTTCCAGAATAATTTTGTTTGGTATAACATATTATTCAACCAATCAAGACTGTCATGATTGGTTGCAGAGGTCTACGGCGTTGGACGAGGCTACAACAATCATGAGTGCTCATAAGTTCTGAGCATTGGACTCAACCCACGCTCACTGGAATCAGTTCATGGAATTTATCTCGAGTGATCGTGAGACAGTAATATCATATAAGTCTTCAAACCTAGAGATATGATTTGTTACTTACAAGTTGGTTATGCATTGATTGTATGAAAACGCATTGGTAACTCGATGTTATAAAACGTGCTTTTGTGTATAATTCAATGAGTGGTAAAACAAACATATGAGTCGAAGTTTATCTGTTCCTTCTTGGATTAGAAGCTGATATCTGGGCCCCTCGATGATTTTGTTTTGACCTATGTACCGGGCCCGGTCAGAACTAAGTTGATGTGTTCAATTAAGTTCTTTGTCAAACAAATCGGAAATCGGGAAACAAACTGCTGGACAATAAGTAAGACATTGTTCCATGTATTTGTTCGGCTGATATCTAGAACAGAGGATTATATGATCACTTATCTTAAATGGCATATCGACATCTTCTCAGTTCCGAGAGACCTTGAAAGAGCTATGATTGCTAGTCGGTTCCTGAAGTACTGGAGTTATAGTTATTAGAATTATCTAAGTGGGAGACTGTTGGATAATCTCCATGGAAACCCTAATGTGCATGGCTTTTCATTTTCATCCATGATCCATGGGTTATAATCTCCATGGAGCTGTTGGATAAGATGTCTAAGTCCATAACTATTTCTGGTCAGTACTTGACCCGACCCGGCATGGTCCATTTGGGTTGCATGGCACCATGCAATTGGATAAACTAGATGAAAGAAATAACACTTGGAGATTATTAATATATTATAAGTCCTAATATATTAATAATATTATTTGATTAGTTTGATCAAGAATTAATTTAGAATTAATTAAGTGATCAAAAGATAACTAATTAAATATATGGGTTGATTATGTAAATCATTCATATCTTGAATAGTGGGCTAAGAGGCTCCATGGATTATCAAGTTAGGTTCCACCCATAGGATACTCCATGGATGCTCCATGGGAGTTACAAACCCTTGGGTCATGGAAATGAAGAGTCATGACACATTAGGGTTTATATGGTGTAACCCTAGATGTGTCAACACTATATAAGAATCCCATTCTCCACCAAAATCGGCTACACATATGAAACAAGAGGGCTAGGCCGATTTCAATAAGTGTGTATTCTCTCAAAAGTCTTTCCAAGAGCATTTGGTGTTGTGTGAAGCATTTGAGGCATTACACTTGGGGTGCTAGGCTCACAAGGTTTCAAGGAACA
The DNA here is from genome assembly GCF_002870075.4 of Lactuca sativa. Classification (NCBI taxonomy): domain Eukaryota; kingdom Viridiplantae; phylum Streptophyta; class Magnoliopsida; order Asterales; family Asteraceae; genus Lactuca; species Lactuca sativa. The sequence goes on along the minus strand of NC_056627.2, from coordinate 285,182,289 downwards.
TAAGCAACAATAAGGTAAGTTATTATATCTTTCATTCAAGTTAAAAATTGTTCCCCATGTATGCTAGATAGGAATATAACCTTGGAAGTCAACTTTGCATGATAATTAGACAAACATAGATCCAAGGTTATTAGGGTTGCATGTACACTTAGGAAGTGTTAGAATGCTCAAAACCCATCAGGAACATCCATAGAGCACCCAATGGGTCCTAGCCCAATCTAGTGAATCATGAACTATAAGCCTACTATATAAGAATGAATGATTTACAAATCAATCCCCGCATATTTAATTAGTCTCTTTTTTATCACAAAATTGATTCCAAATTAATTCTTGATTAATACTAATTAAATAATATGATTTCATATTAGTATATTAGAACTTATAATATATTAACAAATTGTAAGTGTCCTTTTTCTCATTTTGTCTATCCAACAATTGAGATGTCGATCCAACTCAAATGGACCATGCCAAGTCGGGTCAAGTATATACTAAATATAGTTATGGACTTAGACACATTATCCAATAGTCTCCCACTTGGATAATTCTAATAACTATAGTTACAGATATGACTTCAGGAACCGACCAGTAATCGTAGCTCTTTCAAAGTCTCGCGGAACTGAGATGATGATGCTTCATTTAAAAAAGTGATCATATAATCCTCTGTTCTAGATATCAGCTGGACAAATACATGGAACAATGTCGTACTTATTGTCTAGCAGTTTGTTTCCCGATTTCCAATTTGTTTGACATAGAATTAAACTGAACACATCAATTTGGTTCCGACCGGGCCCGATACATAGATCAAAACAAAATCATCGAGGGGCCCAGATATCTCTTCTACTCCTCCAAGTACTAGAAGGAACACATAAACTTCGACTCACATGCTTATTCTACTACTTGTTGAATCATACACAAAGGCACGTTTTATAACTTCGAGTTACCAATGCGTTTTCGTACAATCAATGTATAACCAACTCATAGTCAACAACTCATATCTCTAGCTTTGAAGACTTATATGATGCTACCGTCTCATGATCACTCAAGATAAATTTCATGAAGTGATACAAGTGAGCGTGGGTTGTGTCTAATACTCAGAACTTATGAGCATTCATGAATGTTGTAGTAACCATTTGCTATGTCTAGCACCTTAGACATCTACAAACCCAATTCATGACAGTCTTGATTCGTATCTACTTCCAACATATGACTGACTGTGGAGAGTTTGAATAAAGAAATTATTTTGGAAGTCAAAACATGCAAAATTGAAACAATACTAAATAATTAACACAAGATAGCAACACCTTACTTATAAATAAACAATAACTTTTATTCAATCATCAAATGTCAATTTACATTTTACAAGTTTTCGAAATAGCTATCTAATCTATAAAACTAATATCATCCTTTAGCCCGATGCACCTCGCATGCTGCAAATGCTTAACCCTACACAGTCCCTTCGTGAGGGATCTATTGGGTTCTCATCTGATGATACACTCTTCACCACGAGGATTCCTTCTTCTATCCGATGTGTAATTAAATGATATTTTCTGTCGATGTGCCTAGATCTCCCGTGATCCCTTGGTTCCTTCGCTAAGTCAACAGCACTCTCGTTGTCACAAAAAATCTCCACAGGCTCCTTAATAGCCGGTACAACTCCAAGGTCTCCAATGAAGTTCTTTAGCCATATAGCCTCCTTTTCCGCCTCGCTTGCTACTATGTACTCTGATTCGCAAGTTGAATCAGCCACTGTTTCCTGTTTGGAACTTTTCCAAGTAATCACTCCTCCATTTAGGGTAAAGACCCAACCCGACTGAGAGCGAAAATTATCCCTATCAGTCTGGAAGCCATCATCACTATAACCCACTACTCTCAAGTCATCACTCCCACCAAGGGTAAGGACCCAGTCCCTAGTCCTTCGTAGGTACTTGAGAATATTCTTCACCGCAGTCCAGTGAGCCTTGCCCAGATTCCCTTGATAACTGCTGACCATGCTCAAAGCAAAGGCCATATCAGGGCGAGTACATTGTCAACCAAGTTCCAAACTTGATTGTCATACATGGACTGAATCTCGTTGTCCATGGCCTCTTTCCATTTCGCGGACTCAGGGCCTGCCATGGCTTCCTTAAAGTTGTTAGGATCATCCAGATTTACCAATGTTCTATCACTGATAAATTCATCACCTTCTGCAGTAATATGAAAACGATACTAATGCTCAGGCGGATTCCTAACTCTTGTGGAACGCCTCAGAGGTACGGACTCATCAACAGGATTTTCCTCCTCAGGTTGGTTGCTAGGGTTTGAGGTTCCTTCACCGCTTGACTCTTGAATTTATTCAAGATCAATTTGCCTCACACTATTTCCTTGGCTTATGAAGTCTCTCTCACGAAAGAACCCTCTTCTTGCCACAAAGACCACATTCTCACTAGGTCTGTAGAAGATGTAACCAAAACAATTATGTGGTTAGCCGATGAAAATACATCGCTCACTTCGAGGTTGGAGCTTGTCCTGAGTCTCACGCCACATAAAAGCCTCGCAACCCCAAATCTTGATGTGGTCTAAATTGGGAAGTTTCTCAGTCCACATCTCGTGAGGTGTTTTGGAAACCTTCTTGGTGAGGACTAGATTTAGGATATGGGCGACAGTCTCTAAGGCATACCCCCAGAACGAGATTGGTAACAAAGCTCGACTCATCATGGAACGTACCATGTCTAACAAAGTCTGATTACGCCTCTCAGCCACACCATTCAGCTGTCGTGTTCTGGGAGGTGTCAATTCTGAAACAATTCCACATTCCCTAAGATAGTCAAAGAACTGCACTAAGATACTCTCCTCTTCGATTGGACCGGAGCATCTTAATGTTCCTACCAAGCTGATTCTCCACTTCCTGTTTAAACTCTTTGAACTTTTCAAAGGTTTCTGACTTATGCTTGATTAAGTAGAACAAATCAATCTCCACTATATAAGAATGAATGATTTTCAAATGAATCCCCACATATTTAATTAGTCTCTTTTTGATCACATAATTAATTCCAAATTAATTCTTGATCAATACTAATTAAATAATAAGATTTCATATTAATATATTAGAGCTTATAATATATTAACAAATCGTAAGTGTCCTTTTTCTCATTTTGTCTATCCAATAGTTGATATGTCCATGCAACCCAAATGGACCATGCCAAGTCGGGTCAAGTACATACTAAATATAGTTATGGACTTAGACACCTTATCCAACAATAATATCTTGGACCATAGACAATTAAGATGAGACTGAGAACGAGAGAAGAAGCAGCGATGAAAGGAATTGTCAGCAGAGAACATGTCTAAAACATAAATGCCATTATGTCGATTTGCATTCAAAACAGTGACATTCTTTTGATCAAATATCATTCATTCTCTCTTTTTAAAGTGAAATCATAACCAGCATCACACAATTGACTGATTGAAATGAGATTGTGATGAAGACCTTTCACGTAAGAGACATTCTTGAATATAACAGAATTCTACTTGATGGTTCCATATCCCTTTATATCCCCCTTCCCATTATCTCCATATGTAACAATTGGACCATCCTTCTTCATGAAATCTTCTAGAAAGGACTTGAATCCGGTCATATGCCTTGAGCAACCGGTATCTAAATACCAAATATTTTCTTTACCCTAAAACTAAAATATACAATTCATATACACTGACCCATCATGCAATGGGTCTCTTAAGAAAAAGAAATATGATAACAAGAATCAGGGAGACAATTTAAAGAGTTTCCCTTTTTCGATCCACTTATCATTTGGAGTTATTATGTTGTCAACATGAATGAAGCTCTTCTCAAAAGTGCACTCGCTGACTTTGTAAGAAGCATCACCACATCGATAACAAACTCTAGCTCTAGGATTCTTTCCTTTTGTATTAGATTTTTTTTTTCTTTTTAACTATTAAATCCAAAGAAATTTGATCATTTTATTTAAAAATGCTTGCCTTAGTTCTGGACCAAGGAATGTCATCGATGGTATGCTCAGATGGAATTTTGTCATGAGGTTCACGAGATATTGAGAAGTCATCTATAATAGAAGACATTGATTGATCTCTAGTTTTAGAGTTGCTAACGGAGCACTGAGGAAAAATGCTAAGAATTTCGTTTAGCAAATCAACCTCACCATTAGATATAGGAAATTTCATCAAAATTTTAGTGGAGGACAGAACACACTCATGATGAGGAGGTTGGCAGGAAGGATCAAGAGCAGATAAAGTAGATACACATTTGGTGTTACCATTTGAGTCTGTGCTATAATGAGTATTAATTAAATTTTTATTTATAAATAGGTACTTATAAATCTACTTTTAAAGTCTTTAACTAGACAATCAGCGTTATAAAAATTTTGTTTATTATCAACATTTTTTATTAAGGAAACAACACCTTTTCTATCGCCCCATGAATTTTCACACACTGATCAGAAGTCTGATCATTAATAATTCCCGTGACATTATGGTGAGAAGAAGCCCGATTCTTTAAAATAAGTTGAATGCATCTAGGATGACCAATAGCTTTTTCCTTTTTAGAGTGAATAAAATTATTGTTTAATGAGATACATGTGTTTTATTTTTTTCAAAGAGAAAGAGATTTTTCGAAAAATGAGAGTTTTTCTTTGATATTTTTTAACTCAATTTTGAGAGAATAAGTTTCTTCGTTTGAAACAGATAAATCAAAATGCAACTGATCAACGAGGAGATCTTTTTTTGATGTTTTTCATGGAAGCATAGTTAGCAAGATTTTTTACCTAATATGCTGAGGTTGTGTCCCAGTCAGACTTAAGGTCTGTAGCAGCTTGAGAAAGATCAGCATCAAGAGTATCAACGTTTTCATTCAATTTATCAACATGAGATTGAACGATCTAATCCATGAGACACTTATGTTTTGAAACTTCATCATCTGAGATATCTTCTTTTTCAAAATTAGATGATAGTGTTATCATCATCTCATGTGTAGTTGAGTAGTTTTGAACCAAACGATAGGCAAAATATGCGAATGAGTTTCCAATAGTAATTTTTTCCTTCATATCAAGATTTAGCACCCTTTTCTCTTCCTCGTTTTATCAAAGAACATATTTCTTCTTTACCTCACTTTTAAATGCACCATCATTGGATGATTAATTTATCACGGCGATGGGACCCTTGTTGATGATGTCGAGCATGTCATAGTCCATGATCTAGAGAGCATCTATGGCCTTTGATTTCTAGGCGGTGAAGTTGAGTTCATCAAAAAGAGGGATCTTGTTGCAAGCAATCGATTTGGGATTGTAAGAGGTCCAAATAATTACTTGAGTGTATCAAAAACCCGCTCTGATATCAATTGAAGGTTTGTATCGATCTTATACAGTTCGAGTATAATTAACAAAGAACAACCTAACTAAACAAAATAAAGAACAAAAAATGTAAAGAACACAAGTTAATCACAAAAATATCTTTTACCAAGAAAAGTGTTATTCTCACCAAGAGAACGAAGGTCACAAACACGGTCACCAAGAGTCACATTAGGTTTTCACCCTAATGTTGAATATATACTAAACTATACTAGTATATCCCTTTAATCAAGGAATTGTATCTAGTCTATAATAAGAACTGGTCCTTATCACCAAGATATCAGATATGCTATCTATTCTATACATATCCATATAATTGCCTACTATAAAAAGATTACATAAGATTATTATCTAGACACGGATGTTGATAAGGTTTTGAGGCGCTAACGCTGATATTGATTTTGGCATTGGTAGTCAGCATATAAAGTTTTTGACTCATCATATCATAATTTGAGACTTTTGTAACATTCATAAAATTCCTGAAAATTTTAAACTTTTAAAATAAACCCCAAACTATCATTATTTACAAATCGTTTTCAAAATAAGTTTCACATCAGAGAAATCCCAAAATCGTAAAAAAAATATGAGGAGGTGCACGATCACGCCTTCGCCTTCCCGCGATCCTCTGAAATACATGAAACATAATCCAAAACTGTAAGCCCAAAACTTAGTGAGTTTCCCCAAAATACTGATATATATCAAAATAGCACAAATATAATAACAACATGTATTGGATCCATAGATTAACAGAGTGGATTACCCCTAAGCCTACAACATAAGTCTAGCTTGCCCTCGACCCACAGTTTATCTCTGGCCTGCTCCCCGGCCTGATCAGTCCTTCGACTGAATACCGCTAAGCCCTCAGTACGAGTATAGCTTGTGCATCCCAACCCTCAGCTTGTATCTGGAATGCTCCTGAGTCCTCAGTTTTAGTCTGGCATGCTCTCCCTGTCCCTCAACTCATATCTAGCATACTCTAGGGTTTGTTGGCTACAACACGGAGCATTAAAACCTCAACCCAACCCACACAATATGTCGACATATAACAGATAATATCATATAGAGATAAACAAAAAATATCACAGGTAGTCCTACAGATCTACCAAACTAGCATATCAAGACTAGCATGCATATCTATACCATACTCAACATATTAACAATGTCAGGTTATCAAACCACTGGGCCGACCTTGGTGCCTTCGACCCGAAAGTAAAGTGAGGAAAATTCTCCTCCCAAGTTGCTGAATTGATAAGATCTAACTCTAAATCTCAACTCCAGACTCAAAGCCTACAACCATCATGACCAACCCATCAAAATCTCAAAATACCCAAAATGCCCTCAAAAGTCCAACTTGGTCAACCATGGTCAAAGCCAAAGTCAACGGTCAAGGTCAACAGTCGATGTTGACCCAACTCGTCAAGTGTACCTTATGAACTCATCGAATTTTACAGTACTTAGAAAGTCGGGTAATATCCTATCCGACTCACCTAGTTGGCTCGACAAATCGCCGATTTTTCCGCAACTTAACACATTCAGATGATTCTTCGATTCCAAGGACTTTAAGGCTCAGATCTGAACTCCAAATGTTTCTAAAAGGATAAAGTTTCCAACTTTATCATGGGGCTACTCTAAATGCTCAAAAACCCTTCCACATGGCTTGAAAACTCAAAGGCTTAACCATTAAGCACAAAATCCTTGAAATATGGAACCCAACTTTTCTAGAAGAGATTCCAGACTCAAAAACGTCCCAAAGGTTGGTGCTTTATAGACATACATGTCCAATGCATGTCTTGAACCCAAAATGGGTCAAAATAGGGCAATATAACCTAAACTCCATGCATGGCATCAAAGCTTGGCTAAAGACTAGATTTAACCCACTCTAAGCTCACCTTACCTGGAGATTCACAAAGTTCCAAACTTTATGAAGTCCATCCATTGCGACATCCAAGAATAAGGAGAAAAAGGGACAAAACTCAAGATCTAGCTACATAGATAGATAAAAATTGGATTTTGAAAACTTACAACGGTCCAAAAGAATGCTAAACTGTAGATGAAAGCTTAACTTGCTAGATCCTTGCCTCATTCTCTCAATCTTCTTGTTCTTTTGCTCCAAAATGCCACACTAACTCACAATATGATATGGAAGGAAGATTAGGGTTCATAAAGCAGATAATAGAGTTTTGAGGTTGATAAAAGATCAACCTCAAGGACTTAAGGAGGTTATATAAGGTGAAAACCCTAAAATTTAGGGTTTCGCAACCAGTCGCCAACTCGTCGAGTTTTCCTCACCAACTCGTCGAGTTTGTCCAAAAAGATGCATGGCCCAAAGGTCTTCTACACGTCGATTTGAGGCCATCAACTCGCCGAGTTCCAAGGGAAACTTGCCTTTTAAGGAATAAATCTCATAACTGGAAATTGAGATGTTAAAACTCTCCCCCACTTGGACTAGGCTTCGTCCTACAAGCCTGTTGCGGTGAAGAAATCGAGATAATGCTCCCGCATCTCAGCCTCTGGCTCCCAGGATCACTCAGATCCCCTCTAATGCTACCATTGTACCTTTACCAAAGGTACATCCTTGCTATGCATAACCTCTACCTTCCTTTCCTGAATAGCTACCGACCTCTCGACATACTTTAGGGGTTCATCAACCTGAATATCACCCAATGATACCACTGCATCCTTGTCCGATATGCACTTCCACAACTACAAAACATGGAAAGTGCTATGAATCTGACTGAGCTCCTCTAGAAGATCCAATCTATAAGCAACCTTGCTAACCCTAGCAACAATTTGGAATGGTCCAATATATCCGGGCCTAACTTACCTCTCTTCTTGGAGCGAATCACACCTTTCCAAGGTGAGACTTTCAGCAACACCATGTCACCGACCTGAAAATCTAACTCAGATCAACGTCGGTCGATAAAGCTATTCGGCCGACTCTGAGCACTCTGAAATCTCTGCATGATCTGTTGATCATCTCCATAGTCAGACCCACCTTGGTCTAACCCATGACTCTGTGACCAACCTTGCTCCAATAAACTGGGGTGCGACATCTCCGCCTATATAGTGTTGGATTAGTGTCTAAGTCCATAACAATAATTGGTATGTATTTTACCCGAATCGGCATGGTCCATTTGGGTTGCATGGCATCGAAACATTTGGATAGACCGTTTGTGAGAAGAGGACATTTGTGACATATAAATATATTATAAGTTCTAATATATTAATATGAAATCATGTTATTTAATTAGTATTGATCAAGAATTAATTTGGACTTAATTTAGTGATCAAAAGAGACTAACTAAATATATGGAGATTGATTGTGTAAATCATTCATTCTTATATATGTGAGCTTATGATCCATGATTCCTTGTGTTGGGTTTAACCCATGTGGTGATCCATGGATACTCCATGGAGGTTAAAACCTATAGAGCATAAGGAATGGGTAAAGTCATAGGTTACATGGTGTAACCCTAATGTGCACACTATATAAGGACCCCTTTAGCTCAAGAAATTGGCTCTAGTGATACATATATGAGGGCTAGCCGATTTAAGCATGAGTGTCTTCTTCTCATGGTTATTCCATGTGTTGGTGATGTTGTGTGAACCATTTGAGGTGTCACACTTGGGGCACTAGGCTCTCAAGCTTCATGGAGTCAAGTTACATTAAGAGGTATGTATTCTAACTTGTTATATTACCCAAGTATCAATAGATTGTATGCTAGATAGGGTAATACCTTGGAATATTCATATTTGCATGTATAATAGAGAAAACATAGATCCAAGGTATTTAGGGTTGCATGTACACTTAGGAGTGTTAAAATGCTCACAACGCATCAGGAGCTCAAAAGGTGAACCACCAATGCTAGAATAGAAGTTGTTATTGTAGGAGAACTCTACAAGATGTAGGTAGGAGTCGCAACTCCCACCAAAATCAATAACGCGTGCTCGCAACATATCCTCGAGAGTCTAAATGGTCCGCTAACTCTAGTCGTCCGTCTGCGGATGATAAGATGTGATGAAGTGTAGCCTCGTGCCTAGTTCCTCATGGAACTTATGCCAAAATCGGCAGGTGAACCGAACATTACGGTCTGAAACAATAGAGACCAGAACCCCATTGCGAGCGAAGATCTCGTGAATATTCACATCGGCCAACTTCTCGGCCGACGAGATCTCCTAGATTGCCAGAAAAGTGGGCACTATTAGTCAATTAATCCACCATCAGAAAAGCTTGCTTGACCAGTTGGGTAGATCAACGATGACCCAAATAGAATCATAACCCTTTGCCATCTTCGACAACTTAGGGATGAAGTCCATCGAAATCTGATCCCATTTCCACATGGGAATCTCCAGAGGCTACAGCTTGCCATGCGGCCTATAATGCTCGGCCTTGACCATCTTATAGGTCAAGCACCTCTCGACATACCAGGTGATCTCCCTATTCATGCACGGCCACACATAACTCAACCTCAGATCCCAATACATCTAGGTGGTCCCCAGATGGATAGACACAGGAACCCACCAGACACAGGAACCTATACCCGATCGCAACATGTCAACAAAACACGACTGTCCTAAACAAAACTGGTAATCTCACCCATGATCCTCACAATCTTCCAATTCTCCTCTTGAACACCCCCGGTCTGAGCCTCCATATTCAATCTCACAAGTGGAGAATCCCCAGATATCCCCATAGATGTCACTGGAACAGAAGATCCAACTGAATTTTAGCTCAGGGCATCAGCTACCACATTCTCTTTACCCAGATGGTAAAGGATCTCGCCATCATAATCCTTGACTACGTCCAGCCACCTACACTGCCTCATGTTCAAGTTTGGCTGATCCATAATATGCCTCAAACTCTTGTGATCCGTGTAGATAGTACAACGAACCCCATAAAGGTAATGCTTCCAAATCTTGAGGGAGAAAACCACCGCCCCCAACTCAAGATCATGTGAGGGATATCTCGTCTCATGCGGATTCAGCTGCCACGACGCATAAGCTATCACCCGTCCTCTCTGCATGATGACTGCCCCCAACCCGATGATGGATGCATCACAGAAAATCACAAAATCCTCTAATCTCTCAGGTAGGGTCAAAATTGCGGGCTCGCAAAGTCTCTGCCGAAGTGTCTCAATTTTTGACTGCTACTTAGGGCCCCGCCGGAAATCCACCCCCTTCCTCGTCAGATGAGTGAAGGGTATCACGATCTTGGAGAAATCCTGAATAAATCTCTGGTAGTACCCTGACAAACCCAAGAAACTCCTGATATCCGATGGAGATTTCGGGACCTGCCACTACATCACCACCTCGATTTTGTCCTGATAGAGAAAAATCCCATCTTGGTCAACGAGGTGTCCAAGGAACTGAACCTCTCACAACCAAAACTTGCATTTCTAGATCATAGCATAAAGACGTTCTTGCCTAAAAACCCCCAGAAGCTCGTGAAAATGCTCCTCATGCTGCTCTCTGGTCTTGGAATACACCAAGATATCATTAATAAACACGATAACTAAACAATCAAGCATCGGCCTGAATACCCGATTCATTAAATCCATAAATATCGCAGGCGCATTAGTGAGCCCGAATGACATCACCATGAACTCGTAATGCCCATAACGAGCCTGGAACGCGGTCTTCTCCACGTCCTCCTTGAGTATTTTGAAAACCATTTGAAGATAATTTTGAAAATCTTTTCCTTAGTTTGAGACTGGATTCACACGAGTGTTCCTCCAATTCACTAAAACCAACGCTCTGATACCAACTTGTAACATTCGTAAAATTCTTGAAAGCTTTAAACTTTTAAAATAAACACCAAACCATCATTGTTTACAAATTCTTTTCAAAATAAGTTTCACATCAGAGAAATCCCAGAATTGTAAAAGAAAATATGAGGAGGAGCACGATCACGCCTTCGCCTTCCTGTGATCCTCTGAAGTACCTGAAACATAATCCAAAATTGTAAGCCCAAGGATTAATAAGTTCCCCCAAAATACCGATACATATTAAATAGCCCAAATATACTAAGCATGTAATGGGTCCATAGCTTGACAGACTAGATTACCCCTTAGCCCACATCATAAGTCTTGCTTGCCCTCGGCCCACAACTTATGTCTGGCTTGCTCCCCGGTCTTATCAGTCCTTCGAGTGAATACCGCTAAGCCCTCAGTACGAGTCTGGTATGCCCTTCCCAACCCTTAGTTCGTATATGGAATGCTCATGAGTCCTCAGTTTGAATACTTATAATGGTCCAAAAGAGTGCCAACCTAAATATCAGATCTTAGCTTGCTAGATCCTTTCCTCATTCTCTCAATCTTATCCTTCTTTTGCTCCAAAATGCCACACTAACTCACAATATGAGATGGAATGAAGATTAGGGTTCACAAAGCCGATAATTGGGTTTGGAGGCTGATAAAAGATCAGCCTCAAGGAGTTAAGGAGGTTATATAGGGTGCAAACCCTAAAATTTAGGGTTTCTCAACCAGCCGCCAACTCGTTGAGTTTTCCTCACCAACTCGTCGAGTTGGTCCAAACGATGCGCGGTCCAAAAGCCTTCAACGCGTCGAGTTGAGGCTATCAACTTGCCGTGTTCCAAGGGAAACTTGCCTTCTAAGGATTAAATCTAATACCTGGAAATGAGGATGTTACAACTTTACAGAAACCAACAGCTTGAGCCTCGTGTGAATGGGTATATACCTGAAGACATGCCAGTAGTTGAACCTATCATGATTGCAATAGTCCAAGCAATGAATCAGGCTATGTTAGCCAACAAAAGGGAGGTGGTGAGACGGCTGCTAAAGAATCATAGGGATGAACCTATTGCACCAGTTGGGCAACTTGAGCTTAATTAGGAATAATCAAAGGAAGAAAACTATACCAGGATTGTAAGCCAAGCTAAACCACGAAAGATTAGGAGCAACAACCCTGACGAAGGAATTGAAAAAGATGAATGCAAGTACAAGGACTTCATGGCATCCAAACCACCAACTATTTCTGGAAGTCCAAAACCAGTGGAAGTTATGGATTAGATCTCTGAAGAGGAAATGGTGTTCGATAGTTGTGACTGCAGCAACATACAAAAGACCATATTAGTGGTCAGACAACTAAATACTGGGGTATTCAGCTGGTGGAAGTTGTTAGCTGACTCCATGCCAAAGGGAGAAGCAAAGAAGATTACTTTGGAGAACATACTTGAGGTGTTAAAAATGTAGTATTGCTATGAACAAGATCTTTTGAAGATCAACACGTGTTGCAGTCATAGGAGTTTTCGCGGGTGTGGAAGTTGGGCTAATTGGAGATGTTCTCCTTTTAATCATCTTCTCTGTTAATTTGTTGTTTTCCTGTGCTTTGTTTCTATCGTTTTGTTCTCTTTCCTTGCTTTAGCTTTTTGCTAATCTTGGCCTTTCATATATATATATATATATATATATATATATATATATATATATATATATATATATATATATATATAGAGAGAGAGAGAGAGAGAGAGAGAGAGAGAATTACGTTCAAATGTTTTCACTATCTATTGAGTGCTTGTATGATTGATTCTGGACCAATCATTTTAGTTATTTTAAGAAAGTAATTAATGCATATTAAATGCTAAAGATTTTATTAATACCTATTATATCTTCAACATGTAATATGCATTAATTACTTTCTTAAAATAATTAAAATGATTGGTCCAGAATCAGTCATACATGCACACAATAGATAGTGAAAACAAAATAACCTAACCCTATATATATATATATATATATATATATATATATATATATATATATATATATATATATAAGGTTATTTGGAAAACAAAAATACCCTAAAAATGCATAAAAAAATACCAAGAAATCACAAAACTTTTTTTGAATTTTTTTTTATCAAAAAATCACAGCATTTTTGTTCTAACTATCTATTGTGTGCATGTAGGATTGATTATGAAACAATCATTTTAGTTATTTTAATAAAGTAATTAATGCATATTATATGTTGAAGATATAATGAGTATTAATTAATCTTCAGCATTTAATATGCATTAATCATTTTCTTAAAATAACTAAAATGATTGGTATATAGTCAATCTTACATGCATATAATATATAGTAGAAACATTTGAATCTCTCTCTCTCTCTCTCTCTCTCTCTCTATATATATATATATATATATATATATATATATATAAATAGAAAAATCTAAAAATTATGTTTTTAAATATTATTTTTGGAACTTGAATTAACTAAAAAAATAAAAAAATCCCGTTTTTTTTTTTAAAATACGTGAAATATTCTAATAGATTATTACACTGTACATATTCTAAAAAATAATTTTAAAATGAAAAATAAATAGAAAAATCCAAAAAAAAATTTTAAATATTATTTTCGGAACTTGAATTAACTAAAAAAATAAAAAAATGCGTCTCACGGTCTCACAAAATTAAGTCGTCTCACATGAACCTAACCCTATATATATATATATATATATATATATATATATATATATATATATATATATATATATATATATATATATATATATATATATATATATATATATATATATATATATATATCATTTGCTGTTTAAAAAAACGAAATTTTTTTCGTTTTATAATTTAATGACACCTACTGAGTTGTCACAATGGTTAGGCCAAAACGTGTCCTAAATTAATACCGTCGATGGTTGCTGATTTGGCATGTTTGCCACCGGTAAACACCACACCGTGTTTTTTTTTGTTGGCGGGGAGTTTCCAACGTTGGCTCCCTCATCCTTTTCTGTTGAAAATCAATCTCTTTTCCTCCTATTTTACCGATAGTATTCCTAAACACCACACCCTAATACTAAATCTTCATAGTTAAAACAATAAATCATTTATATTGAATCTATGTAGCACCAGAAAGATGTGTAGCACACCGTTCAGCCTTATACGTGTTGTGTAGGTAGGTTCAGAAAGCGAAGGATACTTAATGACCATTATTTTTTATTGCTAAGTCTTAAATATTATGGCCTTATTTTTGGTCATTAAACTTTCACTATTCAATGTGACTAGTGGGTCACTAAAGTTGTAGCATAACTAGATATTAGGCCGTCACTAAATTATTGGTTACTAATAATGACTATTTTGTAATGATTTAATATCAGGTATGTTTAATGATTTTTTTAATGAACTTTTAGTTATTATTATTATTATTATAAATATCAAAAGAAAGCTATTAGTTTAAACAAAAGGCTTTTACTTTAAAAACTGTTTTAATTTGCTTTTGAGAGTTTTTATATGTTCTGTTATTTTACAGAAATAAAAGATATAATTTTCCATCTCCTTACTAACAACTAATTATTTTGTCAAACATATAATATCTATATAACATCTTTGGACATCTCCAATTCTTTAACATTCATTATTTATAAGATAAATCATAATATTATATTCCATTTGTAGGTGTTGGATTGTATAATTTCTAATCTTAAACATTTAAATATTTGGTTCCATTATTATATGTAGTCTAGAACCTTCAAACAACCACGTTCGTACCATAGACCCAAAAGCCACTTGATAAAACCTACTTATTTGGAAGATTACTATCGAAGTCATCATGTTTGGACCATGCACATTTCTTTTTTGTAACTTTGTCTTGTTTTCTATTGAGATAGACCCGGATTTATAATTTACGTTGCTTTATGATCTACAAGAAGTATTTAAAAAATCAAAAACTTCAAAATTTAAAAGTTAATATCATTAATTATTGAAGCATCTCTCATGTATACTTTATAAATAGACAAATAATATAATACTCAAACATGTTATGTATGGCTAAAACATGCAATAAATTGTTTTTAATTATATAATATATTAACTTAGAAGTCCCTTTAGAAACAATATTTTGTTCCTATGGGACCACTTATTTATTTTCTGTTTTGTTTTTTTTTCTTCAGCATGTATTGTTCATGGTGTACACGAGTCATTTTCTCCTTTACCACCGCCACTTTGATTAGTTTATTCCCTCCACGTAACAATTCACCGCCTCAAATGTCTCACCTCGTACCTTCCCATATTTCACCTTCACTCTTTGTTCTCTCTCATGTGCATCATTTTTTCTTCGCAGTTGACACCCAAAACCCTCTCACCACCAACGCCTATACACAACTACTCACCACCACCGTGTATACAGACATGAGTGCATTTGATCGCCACCACCATCAACCGTCCCATCTGGACCTGTGATTAGGGCTTGATGAAGACGACAGCTCCCACCGGACTCACTACAAGGTAAGAAATTCGATCTTTTTCTTTTCCTGGTATCTGGTATTGGTTATTTGGCTGGGTTTAATCATCTCGGCTTGGTTTTTGTGATTTCCGGTTGGATTTTAGCTATGGGGGTTATCATCACTGCCTTATTACCTTACCTGTTTTCGATTACAGTATGGTCAAAGAAGGAAAATGAGACTATGCGTGTTTGTTTGAAAGAATTCAATAGGCCGAAGGCATAAATCGAACTCACGTGGGTTCTCGATTCTCATGTGTTGTTGTTGTTGGATTAGTGTCTAAGTCCATAACTATTTTGGTATGTACTTGACCCGATGGTGCATGGTCCTTTTGGGTTGCCTTCACCAAAGCAACTTGATAGGATGAATTATGGAGAGAAAGGATTAAATATGATTTATTAATATATTATGGGAATAATATATTAAAGGAGAAATCATATTGTTTAATTAATATTAGTCAATAATTAATTGGTAATTAGTTTTGTGACTAAAAGAGATTAATTAAACTTAAGGGACTGGAATTGTAATTATAGGATAATTGCAATTTGGGCCATGGATTGCCTTGAATCAAGAGGTGGACGAATTCTATGGGGAAACCCATAAGGAAATCGTCCATGGGCTTGATTAAAGGAGTCTATGGGTTGCTAAGGGCTTAAGCAACCAAATTAGGGTTTCCTTGTTAGATAACCCTAATAGCCTCACTATATATAGAACCCTTAAGGCTCAAAAACGTGGACAAGCAACCTTCTAGGGTTTTCACACGTTTTGGGCAGCCTCTAACCTCTCTCATCTTCATCCTCTTGCTTATAGTGTTTGTCAGCCATTAGAGGAGTGACACTTGTGACTCTAAGCCTTCCAAAGTCAATTCAAGGAGGAATTGGGATTGTTATTGCTACATAACAATCAAGGTATTATCTTAAACCTAATTATATGTTAATATTAATTTCCATATGCTAGAATTAGGGTTTATAGTCTTGGATTCAAAGCATGTACAATAGAGAAACCTAGATCCAAGCATTAGGGTTTGTATGAGCACATAGGATGTCTTATGACCAAAACCCATCAGTGGTATCAGAGCCTAGCTTGGTTTCAATTGTATTGATGCATTGTATAACTGGAAAATTCGATTTTTTGGATTCTGGAGGCTGGACTCGCCGAGTCCATGGCTGAACTCGCCGAGTCCATGCAGACTCGACGAGTCCAAGCCTGACTCGGCGAGTCAACTCGTCAGATGGAGGGTATTTCGCGATTTCTTGCTGTTTTTGCTTATGGATAGTTACCTTATCATATTAGATCAATATAAATCCGATTTTTTTTATATATATATGACTATATTTTTGATCTAATTGAAGATATTTATCAATTAATAAGATAATTGTTTCCTTATGTGATAATTGATTAATTATTTTGAGTAAATTGATAAATTGTTTTGCAAGAAATCATTAAATAAATCAAATATGGATAATTATGTGATTAAATGTTAATTTGAATTATTTGTTATTTGATCCTTGTTGTTATGAAAAGTTTCATATTTTGCCCTTTAGGTTTTATAGTTTAAATTTGAACCCAAAAGTTTTGTTGTTTTGAAATTTAAATAGTTGAAACCCTAATGTTTTGAAAAAGGTTTCAAAACTTGCCCTCAAGTTTTGGAATTTAAATTTTGATTAATTGTTTAATTTTGATGTATATTTAAATTCTAAACCCTAATGTGTTGAAATGTTTCAAAACTTGCCCTCAAGTTTTGGTATTTAAAAGTTGATTAAAAGTTTAATTAGGAATGTTAAATTCTAAAACTCTAGTATAGTTTTGAAAAAGTTCAAATCACACCCTTATGGTTTTATTAATTAATTAAGGTGTATAATTAAAAGAGGTTTAATAAATCCATAAAAGTTTAGGTTTACAATTTAATTGAATTAAAAGTATAATTGTTAAATTAGACCACCTAGTATTTTAAAAGTATAAAATACACCCTATACTATATATAACACTAAAGGTCTAACATTATATATATGTATGAGTAAAAGTCAGTCTTACCGTTAGTAGGCCTCATTCACGAAGCTGATCTATGAGGGGTGTTTAAGGAAATTGCCTATAAAATGGCGATTGAATGGGTATCCACTCTTACCGACCGCACTCTTGACTAGTGGAGGGTCGTTAGCCGAACGGGTAGGATAGGACGAAACCTTCCATTATAAGTATAATGAATTACAAAAGTAACTAAATGTTTTACAAATTCCCAATCTTAGTTACTTAGGCAAAAGTGAATTGATGCAATTCCATGAAATTACACTTTGTGCTCTTGCGAAGACATTAGTGGAGCGTGTGTGGTTTACCGGCACACTAAATGGTTCTAAGAAAAGGTAGCAAAGGGTGACTCAATGTTTGTCATAGTTTGGTGGAGCGTGTGTGGTTTACCGGCACATCGAATAGGTGACTGTAACATGTGAGGGCACCATGTAAGTTTGCATGGTTATTCACACCCGCTTTGTGATCCTCGGCATCCCAGTCACAAACAAGAGGGGCATATCAAGATTTAAACATGCCATTGAAAGTTCAATGAATCTCAAAGGATCTAGGAGTTTTCATAGATTTAAAAACTTAAATTCTTTTTCGTTTTTCGTGGTGGAAATTAGTGAATCGTCATTCCACTTACCTTCAAATATTCTGCAATTAGGGTTACGGCATCCCTCTCCCGAGTTGTAGAATATTGTGTTGGGTCCTAGCCTTAGTATTTCATTTGGGTGATTTACTGAGGACTCAATAAATCAACTAACTTGAATTCGTTTTCTCCCGTATTGTAGATGTCAAAGTTCGACAACTATGGTCTTCCCAAATCCCGTGGAACAAGCATTCCACATGAAGATGATATTCCACGATTCGATCGAGGAACAAGAGATCATGCTTCACTTCCTCCTCCTCCTCCAATTATTCTCCCTAACCCACAAGTTCAAAGGCTTGAAAAGTTCAAGATCACTCAAACCCGTTTGGCAAGTAAACATAAAGAAGGAAAGTCGATGTGTGCACACGTCCTAGGGATGAAGTCACACAATGATAGGTTAAGAATGTTGGGATCCGTTGTCTGTGAGGAAATGGCTATTGATTGGGTTCTTCAGTCACTTCCTAACTCGTATAGTGAGTTCGTAAGAGAATACTATATGATGAACCACGACGTGACCCTTATAGATCTCACCTATATACTTATTGCTGCTGAATCAGCAATGGTTTGGCGCAATAGAAAAGCAAAGTTGATTGGTGAATCTGCCTTCAAGACCTCTATGGATATAGACAATGACAACGAAAGACATGCTATGATCAAAAAGTTTGATCATAAGAGAAAGGCAATGTCTAAAGTAGTTCCATGTCATGCTCCAAAAGAGTCAATTTGCTTTTATTGCCAAGAGAAAGGGCATTGGAGACGAAGCAGCCCCATTTACCTAAGAGATCTAAGAGATGGGAGAGTCAAAATGTATGGCTCTAATATAGGTAAAATCCATTGACTAACTTTTTTAAGCTTCATTCTAGATTCTTAATACATAATGTGATAAGATTACAATTGATGTTTTGTAGAATCGAAGAAAAGAAAGGGAGCTTAAAGGAAGAAGTGAGCAGAATCTAACCATGAAGGAATGGATTTCGATCGTATTTCTCAAAGATTAGATTCTTAAGCTACTACTTAGAGTTAGAGTTAGATTGCTAAGAAAGATGTATTAGCATAAGTTTTTCAATGAATTGCATTGTAAGGACAAATTTTTCCGCAATAAAATAAATTTTGATTTTAAATTTTATTTATTTATCCTTACAATGGTGTGTATGAAAAATTGATGTTAAAATGTTTCTATTATTAGCAATAATGGTTTGGTTCTTATTGTGTTATTTATGGAAAGTTGAGAATTTACCAAATAGGGAGAGTTTCTCATCGCCCAAGTTTCAATTAGACAGAAACTTGGAATCATGCAACTTGATTGCACGATGAATGAGAAATTTCGTATTTGGAAATTAGACTAATTTGTTGACAAAGAGTCAAGTGAAGGACTAGGAGATCGAGTACATAAAGTTGCGTATTGATCAAGTCCACCATAAGAGTAACAAAGATATTCGTCATGATTTACTAAAGTCTTAGTAAATATGATTATACTTACAAGATTAAGTGTAATTCTAAATTGATTAAAGGTCTTAGATCAATAGCAGAACGAATAAGAAGAATCAAGTAGGCAGAAAGATAAAAGTTTCTCCATTCTAAGAAGAAGGGAGAGTACCTTATGATATGTCTTAATGATTAAGAACCACATCTCAATTGATCCTCTAAGTGAGTCTTAGTACAATTGTATGTTTAAGAAGAGGAATCAAGAATTGAAGAAATGGTTAAATCAATAAGTCAATCATACTTCGTTCCAACAACAAGTCTTAAAGTTAAGATTGTGACATTGAGTGAAAGGTATTAACAAGGTTTGTAACTTTCATTAAATGTGGAAAGTTGTGATGTCTTGGATAAGACAAAGACCAACTAGGACCAATTTATGAAGTGTTTTCATAAAAGCTACACTAACTCTTGAATATTTGTTTGTCAAGAAATGGTTTTTGACAAGAGAATCTTATATGTCAAGGAGTCAGTGGGAGTCTTAATGGTCTTGAAAGGTTTCAAGAACAAATCAAATAAACCTTATCGATCATCACTAGCACACGAGTTGAGGTTTACAACCTATCGTGTTGACATTATTTTGATTCTGTGCCAATCCAATCGAGTTAATTATGCATGTGAGTTCTATGAGTTCTCATTTTGAACGCATAAAAGACAAAGCACCTTAATCAATGAAAGGTACATTGATAGGAAAGGGTGAGCTGCTTAACTACTTGGAAGACATGGTGGGCAGCTGTGCTACCATAAAGGCAAGAAATCGAGATCAAGAAAGTTCGATCCATAAGAGTTTGAATTTGTCGTAAACTTTGGTTTTGACAAATTCACATGGATAGGAACAAATACACTGTTTAAATCTAAGTGTCATAAGATTTCCTCCTTCATGAAAATGATTGTGAGGAAATGCTTTCACTAAGACAGATTTTAAGAAGATAGTGATCGTAAAATTGCATTCTCGAATTCAATTATGGTTACAACATCCCTTTCCATAATTTGAATTGTGAGGTTTGGCAATTAGTCTTAATTGTTTAGACACACATATGAACTATCGAAGGCAAATGTGTATAAGTTCAAGAAACCTTGATAAAAGATTATCAAAGCACTAAGTATTAGAAACATGAACTTAAGAAATTCAATAAGCATTGTTTTTCTGAAAGTTGTTTATGAATACATGTCAAAGCTAGTGGGAGCATAAGTGTTATGTTTTATAATAATCATCAAGATAGTGGGAGCATAAAAGTTATGATTGTATGATTATTAAGGAAAGTATTGCAAGGTTAGCAATATTAATTATAGAAAACAAGAGTCATACTTTGCAAAGTCGCAATAGTTGAAGAGTTGTTTTGCTATAATTAAGGGAGAGAATATTATGCTTCATTTCAAATCAAAAGGTTTAGGTTTAGAAATGTAATAAAATTTAGTCAAAGGTACAAAGTGTGTTCTTAAAATTTCAATTATGATTATGGCATCCCTCTTCACAATTCGAATTTTGAGAACATAGCAAATAAAACATTATGTGTCGTGTCCCATACGCTTCGGGTATAGGATCGATTGCAAATGCTTTAATGTTTGACCATTCTAAAATTTTCCAAATCTCGAGCACATTTAGAGGGAAAAAGGACTAGAATCGGTTTAGACTAAAATAATTAAACAACTATCAAAGGACAATCCAAGTTCGACGAGGATTGGTCGCTTGTGAGTAGTTGGAAGTATAGTATTGGAAAATATGGAAATGTTTCCATATTGGATGGACCATATCGACATCATTACGAATAGATAAGATTCTATTAAGAATGAGTTGTCATATGGAACATATGGAAGTGTGTCCATATTGGGAATTGAATATTGAGAAATCTATGACTAGATTAGAAACTTCTATGCAAAAGGATGTTCAAAGAAAGTACTTTGAGTGAGAAACATCACATCTATGGAATTTTCTTGTAACAATCTCCGATAGAAGACTTTGTAATATCATTGGCAATAGTCTTTGTGACTTTGGTGCAGTGACATTACAAAAGAGATCATTGTATAAAATGTTAGAATCTAGCATATTCTATAAGTAGCAAGAATTTGATATTCTTTCACTTATGAAAAGGATTTGGAGTTGTGTTCAATGTGTTCAATGTGATCTATTTCACAAAGTAAGAACCATAGGTAAACATTGTGTGCATGCTAGGAGCATGGGACAAGTGTTGTAATTCAAGTAAGAAGTTGATTACCCGAAACTACAAATAATGAGTAATCAATATGGTGATAAATAAAAGGTGTTTTATTTATGCTCAAAGGGTTGAGGCCATATGGGATTAGTATTATTCTTGTGTTTTACATTTGCATGTTTTGACTTCCAGAATAATTGAGTTTATTAAGAATAATCGAATTATTCAAACGGGCCACAGTCGTTCATATGTTGGAAGTAGATATGAATGAAGACTGTCGTGAATTGGTGTGTGGATTGTCTAAAAGAGTATTAGACATAAGCAAATGTTTGCTGCAACGTTCATGAGTGCTTATGAATGTGATTTGAGCATTGGATTAGACCCACGCTCACTTGGATCACTCCATGGATTGTATCACGAGTGATTGGTGAGACGATAACATCTTATATTCTTGAAACCGAGATGTGTGAGTTGTATCTTGCAAATCGGTTGCACATTGATAATATGTAAATGCACCAGTAACTTGGTGTTATAAAACATATTGTTGTGTGCGATTCGGTGCGTGAGTACAAGCAAACATTGTATCAAAGTTTATCCGTTCCTTTTATCCAAAGTAGGATAAAAGCGATATCTTTGGGCCCCTCGATGGTTTAGTGATGACAAACGTAGATGCTCGGCCGGGCTAGGGCTAATTTGATTTGTTCAATTAGTCAGTCGTCATAAATCGGAAATCGAGATATAGTACAAAGAGAATGATTTGAAATCATATCTTATATGATATCTAGAATGGAGGAATATATGATCCCTTATCTAAGGACACGCGTATCTAATAGGATCAGAGTTGACAGCGGCTTTGGAAAGCTACGATTGTAGATCGGGATCTGAAGTTATACGCATAATAGTTATTAGACTTATCCAAGTGGGAGACTGTTGGATTAGTGTCTATGTCCATAACTATTTTGGTATGTACTTGACCCGATGGTGCATGGTCCTTTTGGGTTGCCTTCACCAAAGCAACTTGATAGGATGAATTATGGAGAGAAAGGATTAAATATGATTTATTAATATATTATGGGAATAATATATTAAAGGAGAAATCATATTGTTTAATTAATATTAGTCAATAATTAATTGGTAATTAGTTTTGTGACTAAAAGAGATTAATTAAACTTAAGGGACTGGAATTGTAATTATAGGATAATTGCAATTTGGGCCATGGATTGCCTTGAATCAAGAGGTGGACGAATTCTATGGGGAAACCCATAAGGAAATCGTCCATGGGCTTGATTAAAGGAGTCTATGGGTTGCTTAGGGCTTAAGCAACCAAATTAGGGTTTCCTTGTTAGATAACCCTAATAGCCTCACTATATATAGAACCCTTAAGGCTCAAAAACGTGGACAAGCAACCTTCTAGGGTTTTCACACGTTTTGGGCAACCTCTAACCTCTCTCCTCTTCATCCTCTTGCTTATGGTGTTTGTGAGCCATTAGAGGAGTGACAATTGTGACTCTAAGCCTTCCAAAGTCAATTTAAGGAGGAATTGGGATTGTTATTGCTACATAACAATCAAGGTACTATCTTAAACCTAATTATATGTTAATATTAATTTCCATATGCTAGAATTAGGGTTTATAGTCTTGGATTCAAAGCATGTACAATAGAGAAACCTAGATCCAAGCATTAGGGTTTGTATGAGCACATAGGATGTCTTATGACCAAAACCCATCAGTTGTGTGGTCACGCGAACAAAAGAATAAGAGGTCAACTATCGATGAACATGGTGCTGTCACAATTTGAAGGTGATACAATTGCTCTCTCTGTTTTTCTTTTCGTTCCTTCCTAATAATCATCTCCAAATTTTTTTTCTTTTTGAAAACCCTGGAATTTTAGATAGTGTTTGTTGAAGATGATATGTTTGGGCTGGCGTATCGGGATTGTTTACCATCCGAAGTGGGAAGCAGGATTGGAAATTCTAAGACCAGGTAATCAACTGCTTCGATTATATATTGTGTATATGATTGGTTTATTTCAACCTTCCAAATCAAATGCTGCTATTCCATCTTTTATTTTGCAAAATCGATCAATTTCAAGTAATGTGTATGATATAATAGGAAAATCACCAGCTAACAGATCTATCAGTCAATTAACCATGGTGGAGGATTTGGTTTTCCGTACTGTTGGATTAGTGTCTATGTCCATAACTATTTTGGTATGTACTTTACCCGATTGTGCTTGGTCATTTTGGGTTGCCTTCACACTGGTATCAGAGCCCATTGGTTTTTGTTTTCAATTAGCTTTATTCAAATGTATGAAATTGACATATTAGGGTTTATGGCTAATAAACCCTGGGGGCTTGATTTTCGAAATTAGGGTTTCTAAACCCTAGATTTTTGGAAATTTTTGGTAAGATTTCCTAAATCTTTTTCTTTTTCCCCAAGATTTCGATTTTAGGGTTGTCTATCCCTAGAATTTCGAAATTGCCTCTTTCCCCATGATTAGATACTAAATTTTAGGGATTTGGATTATGTCATA
The DNA here is from genome assembly GCF_002870075.4 of Lactuca sativa. NCBI lineage: Eukaryota > Viridiplantae > Streptophyta > Magnoliopsida > Asterales > Asteraceae > Lactuca > Lactuca sativa. The sequence continues at coordinate 285,157,849 of NC_056627.2, read as the reverse complement.
TCTTGTAATTATCCTTTAAATGTTAAAATTTGGTAATTAAAGATTTTGATTTATCCCATCCCATAATTTCGAAATCTAGGGGATTTAAGGGATTATGTTAAATTAATTGTTTAATTTAAAAGATATCTTTTCCAAAGTAAAAGATAATTGTCAAATTAATTAGATAATCATTTCCTTATGTGATAAACTTGATTTATTTGAATTATTTGATAGATTATTTTGCAAGAAATTGAATCAAGTCATATTTAGATAATTACTAATTAATTGGTTAATTATTATTATTTGTAATTTGATCTAGAATGTTCTTGCTTATGTTTTGAAAAGTTTCAAAACTTGCCCTCAAGTTTTGGAATTTAAATTGTTTGATTAAAAGGTTTAATTTTGAAAAAGTCTAAATTCTAAAACCCTAATTTTGAAATGTTCAAATTACACCCTTATGGTTTTATTAAATTAATTAAGTGTATAATTAAAAGAGAGTTAATAAATCCATAATGATATGGTATATATTTAATTAAATTAAAAGTGTAATTTATAAAATTACACCACCTAGTATTTTAAAAGTGTAAAATACATCCTTATACTATGTATAACATTAAAAGTCTAATATTATATATGTATAACTTAAACTGATAGTCTTACCGTTAGTAGGCCTCATTCACGAAGCCGATCTATAAGAGGGGTATAAGGTTATGGCCTATAAAATGGCCATAACCTTATATCTTATATTCTTGAAACTTAGATGTGTGAGTTGTATCTTGCGAGTCGATTACACATTGATAATATGTAAACGCACCAGTAACTTGGTGTTATAAAACATATTGTTGTGTGTGATTCGGTGAGTGAGTGCAAGCAAGCATTGAATCAAAGTTTATCCGTTCCTTTTATCCAAAGTAGGATGAAAGCAATATCTGTGGGCCCCTCGATGATTTAGTGATGGCACATAAGCGCTTGGCCAAGCTGGGACTAATTTGATGTGTTCAATTGTAGTATGTTGTCAGTTATCATAAATCGGAAATCGGGAAACAAAAAATAGACTGAGAGAATGATCATAATCCATGTCTCAAGTCTATATGATATCTAGAATGGAGGAATATATGATCCCTTATCTAAAGGACACGCTTATGATAAGATCAGAGATGACAGTGGCTTTTGAAAGCTACGATTGCTAATCAAGATCTGAGGTTATACGCAGAATAGTTATTAGACTTATCCAAGTGGGAGACTGTTGGATTAGTGTCTAAGTCCATAACTATTTTTGTATGTACTTTACCTGATTGTGCATGGTCCTTTTGGGTTGCCTTCACACTAGTGACTAGACAGGATGATTATTGAGGAGAGAGGTTAGTTTATTGTTAAGATTAATAAACTAGGATATCAATATGATTTGTTAATATATTATATGGATAATATATTAATTTGGAATCACATTATTAATTAGTATTTAATTAGAAATTAATTTATAATTAATTTTGGGATTAAAGGAACTGACTGAAAGTGAAGGGGCTATTTTGTAATTATTCAATAGTTGAGGCTTTGGGCCATTGGATCACCTTTATTAAGGCTTGAATAAAAATCCTAGAAGGATCTAGGAGTTTTCATCCAAGGGCTTAAGGAAAGGAGTCCATGGACTTGCTTAGGCCCTAAGCTAAGGGATTAGGGTTTACACCTTGAAACCCTAGTTATCCTTAAGTATAAATAGCACCCTAAGGCACTAAGATTTCGTCCAAGCCTTGGGAAACCCTAAAAGGGACGAAATCTAGGGCAAGATACCCTTCTCTCCTCTCTCCCGTATTCATCCTTTCACCTAGTGTGTTTGTGAGCCATTAGAGGTACTACACTTTTGGTACTTGCTTTCAAGAGCTAAGGACATTCAAGGAACTAGTTGTTATTGCTATATAACAACAAGAGGTATGTATTCTATTTTTCTATGTGGATTTCAAAAATAGTACTAGCATGCCATGTTTCTTTTTGTGTTCATAAAGTTTTATAACTAATAGTGAAAACATAGATCCAACTCTAGGGTTGCATGCACACATAGGATTGTTTGTATAAATCCCATCACGTACAACAACAGAATCAGAATCCTACATTACTTTGTGTCAAACTACATTCATACTTCTCAATTTTCGGATGCCAATATTGTCAAAAAAGGGTTCGTTTAATTTTTTTTTCTCTTTCTACTTTCTCATGTATTCAAGACCCATTTTAATTTTTTTTGTTTGAATTCCCAATGTAGTTGTTGGATTCTAGATATTAAATGTAGTACCTAGAGTTTTGCTGATACCATGTGATCGTCATTCTTCTGGAAAGTGTCAACTATTTTGATTGCTTACATATACATCAGACACACATGCTTAATTACTCGGATATAATGTTCTTCTATATAATTTTAGCTACTTAACAATGTTATCATTAATCGCCCTCCTGATGATGTGATTGACCTATGTTAATCAATTGTTAACATCCTACAAACATTAGCCACCCATTCCATGAAAATTGCAAATAATAGTTAATTTCTCATGTTCATGTTTGACATGGTTTTTGACGGATTGGCCAATTTACCGACTTGATTCCAAAAAAACTATGTACCAATTTTGAAAAGTTTATGTCTATTTTTGGAATTAAGGGAGTAGTTACATTAATAATGGCTTAGCAATGGTGTAATTAAAATAGTCCAATGCCTATGGATTCTTACGGTCTTATCTTATGTTGGAGATGAACTAATATGGAGGTATCTATGTCCTTTTTGTATTTTCACATCTAATTTTATGAATACAATAGTATATATCCAAATCAATATCAACCATCTTATATTTGCAATCTTTATTTTATTCAAATAATGTTCTAGATGAATGATTACATAGTGGTAAAACCTTATTACATGGTTGTTTGAATGATTTATCAATCAATTATGTTTCTAGATTCAGATGGTTAAAGCATATATAGAGGTACATTTTCGAATGAGTTCCATTCACATTTAAGATTTAGCCACAGGGGTATCTATCTATCCATCTGATAAAAAGTGATAGATAGGAAATTAATGTTATATCCTTTAACTGTTTCATTTTTCCTGCGTTCCTTCTATATTTATAGCTTTGTATCTGTTTTGGGTTCTTACATTGACATATCTCATTTAAAATAATTATTTATTGTTATCAATTTTACATATCACTACTATTCACTTTTAGGGACAGATATAAAGATAGGGGAAATTAACTAACCAGATTTGTTTTTTCTTCTTATAGCAAGCTTCGTTGTAGTATGGTAATTTTGGTAAAGTTAGTCACACTTCTTTCGACCTTCTACAACTATCAATCCTACCAAAGATAGAGGTAAGTCATCAAAATTTTACAACTGAAAGTATGTATGTGTATGTGTATTTGTTTGCTTCTAAACTGGAATTGGTGTTCTAAATATTGTTGATATTAATTGCAAGGTTTAGGATGGTAGTTACTGAGAAGGCTGAAGCTGAGAAGATACTTCAGATAAAGAAGGTTAAATCAAAGTATTTGTCCGGAGTGGGTATTGGACGATAGAGATATGCGATTGTTTATTGTTTAAGAGACAGTGTGTTGGGATTTTCAGTGAATGTGCATGGGACAACAACTAAAGATGTAATGGATATGGTTTTGGTTACTCAATATTTTGATATCGTTAAAGAAATTAGGGCTTCATCTAAATCATCTGTTGTGTTTATACCTCATGGCCCTGCTGATGTTCGTGATGTAACTCCTCAGATTTGTGATGGTCTTCTTCAGGGTAATGTCACTCATTGATTATTGAGTTTGTTTTATGAAGATGAATCCCCCACTTTTTGCTTTGGTTGAACCGCCTAACACTACTAGAAAAACAGCCTTTTACGACGCACAATGTGTGTCGTAAAACGCTCAGACGACGCGCAAATGTGTGTCAAGGAAGGCCCTGTCATAACAAAAGACGACACGCTTTTGCGCGTCGTCTGTTTACGACGAGCATTTACGACGCACATTTACGACACGCATTTACGATGCTCATTTACGACACCCAATGCGTATCAAGGAAGCCCATGTCATAAAGGAAGAAGACACACATTTGCGTGTCGTAACCTCACGACGCGTGTTTAGGACACACACTGCGTATCATTAAAGCCCCTGTCATAAGTGAAGATGACACGTATTTGCGTGTCATAATTTCGAATGTTTTAATAATATATATATATATTTGATAGAATTACTAATTTTCAAATAAACAACAGATTGAAATTAATATAATACAAAATAAAATACCATACATAAGAAGGATAATTCATTTCAAAAAAATATCACATGTCAAACAAGTGACCTAACATTACATGTCAAACAACACTACATGTCAACACTAATAACACTTAAAAACATGTTTTTTCCTACATTTAGAGCACCCACTATTCCTATATCAGCAACCAACTTTAGGTCCAATTCCAACCACCTGCAAAAGACAATTAGAAGAATACACACCTGAATTGGACACAAAGACAATATAAATATATAATAAAGGGATAATTTGATGAAATAGAGATGTATCTTCCATTTATTTACCTATGATACTGAGATTGCAAGGCTATCCAATATATCCTCCATAAAGATGTAGTGTGAAAAAACTTGCATCCATAAGTTTAACCTTAACCATAAAGATATAGTATGAAAAAACCTGCATCCACCAAGTAGAAACGAAAAGAACTAGAGTCTCAGGAAAGCATATTGGCATATAGTAGAAACAAAGCCCCTCTAATAAGATAAATATGATTGGAGGAAAAGGTTTGATTCATGAAGCTGAAAATAAGGACCTGAAGAAAGAAGCATACACATTTGCTTCCTCTTTACATATCTTGTCAATTGTTGCTGATTCTTCTTCTGAAAGTTTCTGCAACATAGAGATGGAAGTCATGTAAAATGACCGTTTTGACCCCATCTTCTTCATCTCAGTAAGATTTCAATCTCAAAAGATGAAGTGTCTAGATAACAGCATAGGGACTAAAAGCGTTATGAAACAGTGAAACGGGGACCAAAAAAGAAAAAGATTCATTTTTTAGCATATTCGAAAAAAGTCAATAACAAATTGACTTATGATAAAAATATCTATCAAGAATCTGACCTTGAATTCCTCCAAAGTAAAGTTGACAAGACAAACTCCCCATTGGGTGGTTGTTAAGGTGTAATTTTTCATGGGGTTAGAAGTTAGAAAAAGGAAAAAGATGAAACCTGTGCTTCAGGGAAAATATGTCTAACAACATATCCGTGTGAACCACCTAAAAATCTTCCATCAGTTAATAATGCACATTCCTGCAAAATTTGACAAAATTTTATCTCATCAATATATAACTAATATACACAATCTAAATAGCTTTTAAAAACAATTTGTTAGAAACAAGAAAAATTATAACTTTTTAAGCCATTTTCAATGAAACCCTAAAAATTACCTTCCCAAGACCTGCACCCATTATTGCACTTGTTGGTGTCAGCATTTCAGGCATACTTGGGCCCCCTTTAGGACCTTCTCCTCTAATAACAACCACTTTCCCCTGAAACAAGATTTTATTTAAAAATTCAAATAAAAAAAATAAAAAAAGGGACTAAATTCAAGAAATAGCAACATGCTTTTAATTAGTTTATTATAACATCTTACTTTCATTTGCTTATACTTTAATAGACGTTTTTTCCTATTCAAACATTGTAATAGAAACAAATACAAGTAGAATGTTCTATAATAAACAAATAATTGAAAATACATTGATATTTCTTGAATAGAGTCCAAAAAGTAAACCTTAAAACTCATAGGGTCTTCAGAGATGGCTGCAATCATGGCTTCCTCCCCCTCAAAGACATATGCAGGACCTAAAAAAAGTCTCCCAAATCATTATTAATAAAACCAACTACAAATTAAACAAAACAAAATGTGAAAATGAGATAATTACCAGAGAAATATAACCCTTCTTTTCCTATGATCTTTGCTACTGAGCCTTCAGGTGCAAGATTTCCATATAATATTTGAAGATGACCCATTTTCTTTATCGGGCTCAATTGCAAAGCCCACGGGATATGTGAGCAATGATTCCTTAGCAATGAACTTGTTCAGCTTCCACATGATTTTCTAGAAAAACTTTTGGGTAGATGCAGGGTAGTGTCCAGATGTGAATTTTGGTGAGTCTTGCGTGGTTGAACCATAGCCACTTTTCCCTTCTAACATAGAAGGTCCAGCTCCTTTGCTACTTGTAACTGGAACCTGAAAAGATGACATTAAAATTTACTGAAGCATAATCTAATTCAACATTTTTAACTAATAATTTGATTCTGAACATTTTAATTTAGGTTGAATGTTTTGGATTTGAGCTTGTCATATCCATCTAATATAATGAAGAGGTGTGGATTCAATATAGGAGCAGCTCTTCTGGTCATCCACGAACTACTGCATCTAAATCAATTAAGTACGTGAGAAGAGCACAAGAACAAAAATAAGTCAACAACACATTCAGAAAGGAAACAGATGTTCTGACTTGATAATAATTACAAGCTATGATTACATATCTCATATGAGCCCCTTCAGATGTATCTTTTGTGAGGGATTTGGTCCCCATATGCGAATGGTTTGATCATCACTAGATGATGCTAGCATTTGATGTCTCCTAGGAATCCAGGTCACACAGTTTACAGTCATTGAATGACCATAAAGCACCTCAATTGGATCACAACCACTTCAATTCCAGATACACACCTGCTCTCACAATTATCAGAAAATAAACTTAAGGATAATGAGCTGATGAAAGTTAAGGATAGTTAGGTAAATTCACAGGTATATATATGTCTTACCTAAAATGGCAGTTGGAGACACACAAGCCATTATGAGACTAAGTGCCCAACTCCCCTGTTGTGCATAGTTAAGAAGGTTAACTTCCCTGAACAATGGAACAGACAAGTGTTATGGATTTTAAAATTAGTCTCCTAATTCTGGTGCATGAAGAAAGAATCTACTTATGCATTTGTATCTTATCCCATTTGATTACATTTCTTTTATATGTAACGTATAATTCAACAAATATTCTAAGAATAGAATCTCTAGAGTATCGATTTTGTTAAGGACATAATAGTTACCTTCCATATAATTGTTGTATAATCACTTGATGAAGATGCTAAATAATCCCAATTGTTAGAGAACTGAACAAACCAAACTTCACTCTTGTGGTCAGACAAGATCTGCAACAATTTTTCAAAGAGATTACTCCATTAAAAGATTAGCATGAACTATTTACAATTTGAACTAACACACCTGAATGGTTTCTGTAGGGATCTGATCCCTACCACAAGAATGATCCTTATAGATTGATACTCGATCCAGAGAATTGTGGTAGATGTGTGAATCAATTTGGGAACCAACCACCCTTTCAACCAGATGTTCCAATCCTCTAAAAACTTGGCCTTTTGATCTTTACACAACAACATATTTTTCAGACTTGTTAATCAGCAACCAAAATTGAAAGCCAAAGACCTGAATTAGGTAGCAGAAACGAATCTCCTGCAAAAGATGAACACCAAATCATAACCATGGTTTCTTGAATCAACATAACCGATTAATTAATATCATAAGACGGTAGCGTGAAGAGGGGGAGCAGACGAACACTCAACTGACACGGAATGAAGGAAGCAATACGTATGGCAACGAGAAAAAACAAATTAGGGCTTTTGTAGAGATTATGATATAAAAAGTTACCAACATCCCGACAGGCGACAATTTAGTTCAAGGGATATTAATCGAACCACTCAAATTGAGAAGATAACAATACAACTAAAATGGCGATGTTGATATTAAATCCAATCAGGTGAGAATAATAGAAGGGAGAATGTCGCCTACTCAAATTGTACCAATCGTAGGGAGGCACCGATTGAAAATCGGGAAAGTCGGGAGCCATGGCGGAGGTATGAAGTATAAGAAAGATGCGTGTTTCATACAAAAGAAACAAAGTATCGATGTGAGAATAAAAGAAGGGAGAGGCGGTAGTATAGGAGGTTGGTGAAAGGCCATGTCGATCAATTGGAAGGAGTATAAATAGTGATTCACCATTAATGCTCCAAACTAAGCAGGAGGTGGAATCTTGTTACATGAAAGTGGAAAAGCTAGAAGCAAAACCCACTGTAAAGTCTTCTGTGGCGGTGGCTTGCTTCCAATTGGTTAAAGCGAATGAGGTGAATGAAGGTGAAGGCAAGGCGGTGTGAAGCACCTTTAATGACCGTATAAGTTGAGAATGCCGCCCACCAACCATCTTATGGGATGAGGCAACAAACTTATCGACATGTATCAAAATTGTTTTCTTTAGCTTTGGCCGCAAAACGAAGCAGTATGTGGCGGCAGGGGGAGATGGCTTGAAAAAAGAGAGAATGACTAAGGTTGAGGCTAATTGAGGCGGTAGAAGCAGAATAAGCTAATCCAAACATGGAAACCTGCAAATGAGGTCCAGGGTTTACATGGAAAGGCAAGTCTACTGTTGCCTTAATCGACGGACGACCGGGAATAGCAAGTAACGATGGTCGAAGTGATAGGGAAGAAGTAGGTGGCGTCGATAATTAGGGCAAGAGGGAAATGAGAAAAAAAGGAAGGTGGGGCTTTTAATATTTTAGGATTTCATTTCCCCCTGTTAAATGATGGAACGCGCGTTCCATTCAAATTTATAAAGCGGCATCCTTAGACGTCACGCATTTTGATAGAGGCGCCCTCCGTGTTTTTTTTTTTTTTTTTTTTTTTTTTTTTTTTTTTTTTTTTTTTTTTTCTTTTGTTAGAAAATTTAAGGGCACGGAATAATACATGACATAAATTCTTAAATTTTTTGAAAAGATAACACGTTTTTAATGTCACTCTCTTTTGCGTAACATAAATCATCGAGTGTCGTAGTTTGTGCGTCGTAAGAGGGTCTTTTTCTTGTAGTGTAAGTCGCCATGTTTTGCTTACCGAATTAATTGTCTCCGTTCAATGAGAAAATGGTAACAATTTTTTTTTTTGACTTTTTATGGTCAACTTAGTTATAATTTTATTTCATAATTGACATTAATTGTTTTTTTTTTGTGTTTCAGATTAGGCATCCACCAGAATTTTATACAACATCATTTTTGTTTAATAATATAATATTATTTTTTTGAATATTTGGTAAAGTTGATTACTTTATTGTTTATGTACTACTGTATATAATATTATAAATTTGCATACTAAAAATGTAATATATCTAAGGGTAGCCAGGTTTCAGATTGGCTTTTGTTTAATTTTTAATAATGACTTAACATTTTTTTAATATGACATGGAGGATTCAGGAAGGAATTGAAAGATGGTTATCTAAAAATGACAAATTTCATTCCATCCAACTAAAAATCATCTCATTTCTCGTGGTTTGTAGGTTCCTTTTTTTCTATATGGACACTTATAGTTGGTCCCCAAAATGATGTTGTTGAGTCAACGCCCACCAATAGAGCTTGTTATCTGTGATAAAAAGATTCAAAATGTTTGCTGTAATAAGGATTCAAAATTCATCATTCTATTGATTTAAGGGACACACAACCCCGCAAAGCGGATTCTTCCCTAGTTTAAATTAAATTTGCCATTCATTTATTCCCTATTGTTTTGGCTTTTACATGTTAAAAAATAAATAATAGACCTTTCCAACACTCACATGCCATCAAATCTTTGTCCTGACCTTGCTTTTGATAAATTACTTATATTTCATAAAAAATCTAATTTTTTACATTATTTCTGTGAAATGTGTTTTAGTTAAAAAAAACAATCATGTTCAGTTAACTTTTTATTTGATAAAAATAAGGTAGCTTATTATTGTTTAGTATCAGTTAAAACTATAAAAGTAATTTACCATAAATTAAAAAAAAGTTTATAAGCTACCATATCAATAAGTTATCTTCATAAGCTAGCTTATTGATATTGACATTGTATTTTATATGGTAAACTACTATTAAAAAAAATACTATTATTTTATTTTTTAATTTTGATATTGTATTTTTTCGTTATATATCAAAGATCATATTTTTTTAAGAGAAAATGACAAAAATAGCCATTTACACTAATTGCATTACAAAAATAGCCAAAAAAAATCGAAATTACAAAATTGGCCACCAATTTCGAAGATGAGAAGGTCCCATCTGCGAAATGGGCTTCTCATCTGCGAAAGTACAAGTACCTAAAGCACAGTTGTGCTTTAGGTACTTGTACTTTCGCAGATGAGAAGCCCCATCTGCGAAATGACTGCCTCATCTGCGAAATGCCCTCGTTTTGACTATAAAAACGTTTTTTTTTTTTTTTCATTTTTCACCATTCTCTACACAAAAACTCTCTCTAACTTTGGGCTTCTCTCGGAATTTTTGCTAGTTTTTGGAGAAAATTAAGGATTATGTCAACAATTCCGCAAATATGGTTAGATTTTAACTCTTTCTAATGTCAACAATCTCTTTATTTTATAATTTGTTGTATTATTTAGTGTGTAAAAAAGGGTAATTTTGTTGCGTTTGATAGTTTTAATATTTTTTTAGTAACTTGAAGTTTAAATGCAAGTAGAGACAAGTAGAGACTGCGTAGATAATGTTTACAATTTGTTATTTTTGCTGTTTTTTTAGTTGTTGTATAACCTGAAATCTTGTATATATTCTTATCGTATAATTGTTTATATAAAGTGCAAAATAGTCGTTTGTATATATATTTATTTGTCATATAAGTATAACATTTGTATTAGTTGAAAATTTGTCGTATATATATTGTTAGAAATTGTTTGTGTTTGTCGTATAAGTATAACATTTGTATAAGTTGAAAATTTGTCGTATATATATTGTTAGAAATTGTTAGTATTTGTCGTGTAAGTTGAAAATTTGTATAAAGTTGTCGTATAACTTGCAAAATTGTTAGTTTGGTTGTCGTTTTATTTTTAAATTTTTTTGTTTATATGGTTATAAAATGTTAGTTTTAATTAGAAAGATAAAAATTGTTTATATATTTGTCGTTTAAGTTGAAAATTTGTTTAAGTTGAAAATTTGTCGTTGATATATTTGTCGTTTAAGTTGAAAATATGTTTAATAAAATATTTATATAATTATATATGATATTGTTTTCTATCGTAAATATATTTGTTGTATAACTTGGAAAATTGTTTATATATGTGTATGTTATTGTTTTTTATCGGAAATATATATATATATATATATATATATATATATATATATATATATATATATATATTAGTAATTAAGAAATTGTATTTGCAGTTCGTAATCATATATTTAAAAAAAAAAAAAATTTTAGTTATCTAATTTGTTTTTGTGTTTTTTTTGCAGCATCATTTTAGTTTAATGAATACGAAAGCCTTTGCGAACCTAAAAGGCTCTGGCGGTAACATATGGGAAGTATTTGAAGTTTTAGATGATGCCCGACGTGTTATTTTCAGAGATACCGTCTTTGGCTATTTTATTGATGTCCCTCGTTTACAAGGAGACGCTTTATTGTTTCACAAAATGTTCCTTCATCAGATCCGGCCGGACCCTGTTTTATCTCCAGATGGAATAAAACGTTTATATTTTCGAGTAGGCAATACCAAAATGGTTTATGGGCCAGAAGAGTTTTGTTTGATTACCGACTTCAATTTTGGGGAGTATCCAAAAAACATTGGGAGAAAAGGGTCGGAAACATTAATAAGCAGTAAAAAAAGATATTTACTGCATGAACGGCTATTTCCGGACCATACTAATAGTTCGGTGAAAATCGGCGACCTGAAAAGTTTAATTTTAAATCAAACATTCCTAGTACTTGACGACTTTGATGCAGTTAGAGTATGTTTGATATACATTTTGTGTGAAGATTTTTTGGGCAAAGAAGTTAACGATCGGGTGCCACAAGATTGGTTTTATTTGGCTGAGAATTTGGATCTCTGGAATAGGTATATTTTCTTTACGTTAAAAGTTCTATTTTATTAAAGTTATAATTTATATAATAATCAATTTTGTTTTTTTGTTTTGTTAGCTTCGCTTGGGGTAGCTATCTCTGGGATTTTACTTATGTTGACCTTGAGGATATATGGAATAAGATACATAATTATTTATCACTTCCTGAGCGTGGTCAAACTTTAAAGTATTCCGTCTCAGGATTTACGGCTCCAATAAGGGTATAAAAATTTTCTTATATTTAAATTGTTTTATTGTTATGTTTTTTATTTTAATTTTAACTTTTATTACTGTAATTGTAAAAAATTGTAGATATGGATATATGAGATGATTCCGGCTGTTCGTGCATGTGGATTTGCATCGAGAAAAAATAAAGACTTGCCTCGGATAAAAAGATGGAGTGGAACAAAAAAATTGAAATGGGTTGACGTGAACAAGATTTGGTCAAAGATGCAGGTTTAAAAATATTTCGTTTATTATTAATAAAGTTGATTATTATACTTTTATATGCATTTTTAATATGTTTAATTTTTTAGGAGGGGCTACCACCAAGACAAAACATGTTACCGGGTGATAGTGAGATGACATCTTTTTATTATATGTCATTTCAAGAGTATGTATATGGTGAAGGGAAAGCAGATCCATCCCCAGTACGGGACCATTTTAGGAGACAAGACGAATCTTCGTCTAGTATGTCGTCCAGTGGTCGCTCTCATGGTAGAGGTCGGGGCAGTGGGAAACACAAGCTAGACGAGGTGTTGAAACGGCTACATGCACTGGAGCAGCATGTGTTTATGAACCGACAACCTACAGAGGTTTTTGTTGAAGAAGTGAATAATGACCAATTTTGGAACGATATTTTTTTTTATGATACGACAGTGTCACAAAGAAATTATGATGAACAGGTTAGTTACACGCTACATTATTTATTAAATTTTATTAACATATATGAATACCTGTGTTCATATTTTATATTTGAAAATATAGGTTGTGCAAGATGAAGTGATGAATAAAAACAATACAACTCAAAATGTTTTTGGTGATACTCAAGACGACAAGGTTGCTATAGATGTTACCTTTACGATTTTAATAATTATTTTTTAATAAAGTGTCTTTTGTTATTAAGTAAAAAGTTATATTTTTAATGTAGGTGTTGGAGGAGAGGAATGAGTATGCGGGGAACAAATTTGATGATGATGTGTTTGATGTAAACGATTATAGTGAAGTTAAAGAGGTTATTATAGTTACATTAATATAAATATTTTGTTTTTTTAGATATTATTGCTTATTAAATTATGTGTATTTCGTTATTAAGTATAAAGTATTATTTTCAATGTAGGAGTGGGAGGAGAAGAATGACAATGCGGGGAACAAATTTGATGATGATGTGCCGGACGAAGACGAACTAATAATAACGGGAAATGTAGATTATTTTCATGATGATGATGATGACAAAGAAGTTACACCCGATAAACCGAGGAGTCGAAAACCATCACAATATTTGTGCCGTCCTTACACCGAGGTATTCGTTTTATTTATAAACTGATGATTTTATGTTTATGTGAATTATCTGAAAGATATAGATTTAAACATTTGGATATTGTTTTTAGTTGCACACGACACCGAAGCAAAAAAGAAGAACAAAAAAGAAGGTTGATATGAAATCAACAAGCCCCGTTCCTCCTCCAGTTTTTGGTGTTGCTCATGACTTCTCCATGTTGCGCCTGCAACCTTACGTAGCAGGCGGTGATGATGTCATCCAAAATTATGTATTGAATTCATACGATGTGCAGCATCGTTTGTTTAATTTCGTGTTAGATAGAGATTTTTGGAGCTCATTGTTTGGGCATACACACGACGGATGGTTGGAGTCAGCGGTAAATAAATTGTTAATTAATTCTTTTAAAACTTAATTGTTTTTTAGTCAATAACAAAAGTATCATGTGTGCAGCATATAACCATTTGGTACCGACTTTTGATGGAGAGACGGTTTGAGAGCGAGCGACATACAATAATGCCTCCAAATTTTTTTGTTTCTCATGCTTTGGAAGAAGGACACGACTGGAGGGCGTTTATGGCTGGTATTGCTACGTATCCCAACTTCATGGTTGCTTGGTGGGATGTTGATATGGTAAACTTAATAGTTTATATTGAAAATAATATCGTTTTTTTGTTATGTTTTTGTATTGTGATGTTTTTGTATTGTGATGTAAATAAACATAATTTTATTTTCTGATTCTTATACAGGTCTTATTGCCGATTCATTCATCCCCTAATCATTGGCTATTTGGGGAACTACGATTAGCGTCAATGGAAGTGCATATTTATGACAGTCTTGGTAGAGGTGCTTATGAAAAATTCCAATCTGAAGGAATCTTTTCCAAATTTGAACGTCGGGTGGCAAATTATTTAGACAAGATTAAGTATTGGGCCCAGAAGAACATCCCAAGGATTCCATTGAATATGCAATTCATTTATGAAGAAAACGTTCCCCAACAAAGTAGTCATTTGGGAGATTGCGGTGTTTTTCTTTGTATGTTTATGGAGCAATTGGTTTCATGTCAACCAATACGTGTTCTTATTGACCCAAAGAACGCAGCTTTAGAGTTCCGTCTCCAGATGGCAAAAATTATTTGGGGGTCTAGTCTTGCTCCTCTGTAGTTGGATTATATAAATGTATATACAAATTAATATTGGATTTCATTATTAGTTTATTTTTAGAGTTTACTCAACGGATGACAAAAAATATAACGTTACGACAATTACAACAATTTAATGACCTACGAATTACTTATCAATACATACAACATAAGAACGACTACAACATTTGTTTTAACGTTACAAATACAACAATTTATTTACCTAACAACTTCAAAACCATAAAAACAATATTGAAAAGCTTACAACTTGTAAACAAGAACTGCCAAGAACAACACCCAACTACAAACCAACGCTATCTTTAACTTCTTATTTTCTGATTGAAAGAGCTTATTAGAGTTAGCTACTTTAGCTATTACCATAGAAGATTGGTCCTTCTCTTCATCAACCCAACTGATAAACCCGCATTTTGGTCCCTGTTAAATTTAATATTCACAGTAAGAAAATAAATTTGTGTGATGTAAACACAAGGGTTTAAATTTGAATGACGGTAAGAACATGATACCAAATACGGGCAAGCGTAAAACAATCTTCCTGGGTTTTTAGCTGTACCCGAAATCCTAACAATACGTTCTCCTCCGCAATTGCAGTATGCCATTAGCCTTCTTATTCTTTTAAATCGGAGTTACTTTCTCAGTTAAATTTTTTCATAATGAGTGACACCCATTTATAGAATAAATCATATTACGGACAATTCTTTTTGACTATGAAATGAACTGGTTTGACTATGAATTCAAAAAGTTCAACTATGAAATGCAGACAAGTACATTCTGTAGTATTGTCATGTCGGTCAGTGAAATTTGACTATGAAATGAACTAGTTTGACTATGAATTAAAAAAGTTCAACTATGAAATGCAGACAAGTACATTCTGTAGTATTGTCATGTCGGTCAGTGAAATTTGACTATGAAATGAACTAGTTTGACTATGAATTCAAAAAGTTCAACTATGAAATGCAGACAAGTACATTCTGTAGTATTGTCATGTCGGTCAGTGAAATTTGACTATGAAATGAACTGGTTTGACTATGAATTCAAAATGTTCAACTATGAATTTAAAAGGTTAAACTATGAATTTTGATCAGTAGGGATACAATATTTTCTATTTATAATTGCATTTATGTGATCATTGTAGAGCACAATTATCGGTATTGAAAATGAGTAGTTACAGCAAAAGAACCTTTTCTCAACTACCAATTTTCTTGCATAACCTTCAAAGAACAAATCCTAATACCTTCATTGCCATTAAGAAAACCGATACCAACCGCTTTCAATTCTGTTTTGTGGCTTTAGGTTGCGTGGTATAACATACTTCTTTTATTGAGTTATACAATATTTCATGGTAATGTATGTCGATTAGTTGTTACTTATCACTAATATGTGTTCGTTTTTATGTAGATTCGTACCTTCCTTAGGTGCATGATACCGCTGATATATGTGGGTTATTTACCCCTTCTTGGGAGTGTTCTGACAACAATGTACTTCGCAGTGGCTTTAGATGGAAATCATGAACCACTACTCTTGGCACTTGGTTTAGGAACCTTACAGTGTGAAGAATCATGGAGATGGTTCATGATGAGGTTAAGAGATTGTTTAGGTGAGGACATAGTGGTTGGTTTCATAAGCAACCTGTGTGATAACATAGACTTTGGTGTTGAGAGTGCCTACCCGGATTCCTATCATGGATATTGTCCTAAAGATATAGCTCGAAAGATACGTGAGTCTGTCGGACATAACAATATGGAAGTCGAATCGTTGTTTTGGAAGTCATGCAATGCATATAGCGTTGATGATTTTTACTTGTGTGTTGGAAAGGTTGCAAAGTACATGTAGGAAACCACCTTTCTGCACCTTGCTTATGAGTCCAATTTACTGGCTTGACGATATACCGATTTCAAAATGGACAAGAGCATTTTTCCCAAAAATACGTTACAATGTTAAATCGATTGACGTCCCTGAAATTTTGCAAATTATATCCTCACGTGAGTTTCCTATAACAACGATAATTGAGTTAACCACCACGTCGATACAATCAAAGTATGTTGAACGGGCCGAACTGGCTGGTAAGGGAGATTGTTATATTTTGTTTTTTTTATTGTGCTACTATTTTTATTAAAATATCAAATTTTACAGGGAGGTTGTCTGGTGGGTTGACCCCTTACGTTGAGAGTAAGGTTCAAAAAAGTCTCAACAAGTCTTATAATTGTAATGCAAGACGTTTGTATGGGGATACATTTGAAGTCGATGACACTTTTGCCACCAGCAACGTACAACTTGAACGAAGGGTATGTAGTTGTGGTAAATGGCAAAAAAGCGGTATACCATGTGGCCACGCTATAGCATGTCTAAGAACCCGTACATCTGAGTCCATTCAGAGAATGGTTGATTACAAGTTCACTAATTATGTGTATCGACTTGCATATGGATCTGAGTTGGTGAATGCTATACCATCACATGAGCATTAGGAAATACCAAATGAAACGGTGGTCCTGTTACCTCCCTCAATGCAGTAGTTATTCATGTAGCACCTTTATGTTTTATGTAGTATTATGTATTAGTTTTTTATGTATCGCGTTTTTATTTTAGTGTTGTGTTACGTATTAGTTATCCATGTACCCAGTTTATTTTTTATGTCGTATTATGTGTTAGTTATTTATGTACCCCATTTATATTTTATTGCGTTCTAAATATTGGCTATTGAGGAAACAACATACATTAAAAGAAATGGACGTTTATTAAATAGTAACGACTAGACACATACAACAACAAGCAACTTAAATAACGAAAAACAATTAACTTAACCAACATGCATATTAAAAATAAGGGACATTCTTTAAAACATTCCATGAATCTAAGTGGGTAAACTCGCTACCATCGTATTGAAAACGGTATAGTTCCAAAGCCACCTGCCGTAGAATGTCTTCATCCGTATTTGCATGTTCGTTATTCAACTCGTTATAAATACGTTGAAATTGTTTCACCTTCATTTTCATATCCAGAAACTTCGCTTTGACATCTCTTCTTCTTCGATATTGAGTGCGGTTCATTAAATGGTGAAACAAATGACAGACACGAGACCAAAATGATCCAGCACGAACTTGTGGGGGACCCGGTGGAAAATCCACCTCTACAGTTGTAATCCAAGCTTGAACCAAAGCGACCTCCTCTGCGTTCCTCCATATACGTGGTGAGTCCATAATTGCAAGGAGGGAAGTAATAGAATACAATTACAACGGATATTGAAATCTATTTATAACGGCTCCTTACTTTCCTGGTGCAATGACTTGTCAACTCAAACAGCAATGTATTGTGTTGTCATTCAACCGGTGATGAATTGTCAACTCGAATAGTGATCTGTTGTGTTATAAGTATAGTACACTGCATTCGTCAGTTAATTTTGACTATGAATTGCAGACATATTAGAAGATTGGACTGCGATTTTGTGTAGAAACTACTATAAATTGACCCTAAGTTACATGCAATACTTTATTAAATTAACCAATATAGTTGTTCAAATATTGTTTTTTAGATTCTACTCTCTTTGTTTCAATCCAAATGACTTCTATATCATGGAGCAATGAAGAGTTCTTGGTTCTTACACATGCTTATATTCATGTGTACGAGACAAGCAAGTTGAACGATCCAATGTTTTGGAGCCGTTTAACAAATATTTTCAATGCTGAAAACCGAATGGCTACAAGAAACGATCGTGACGAACTAGACATCTTAGCAAGATGGTATGAAATGAAAACTGAAGTTCTATTATTCAACGATCTTTATACCAAAATTGACGACACCCGTTTAAATTCTACTGATGATGTCATCTTGGAAGCTGCTAAGGAGGAATACAAGTCATTAAGTAACGGGTTGGAATTCCAGTTTGAAGCCCCTTGGAATATTTTGAAATATATCCCGTTTGTTTAAAATCTATTTTAGTTTATTATTTGAGTACTAGGTTATTTTCATGTACTAGGTTATTTTCATGTATTTCTGATGTATTTCGTTTGTTTAAAATCTATTTTAGTTTATTATGTGAGCAACTCATATGATTAACTTGAGTTAATAAATGACCATTGCATTAGTTATCACAATATATTAGAATACATTAGTAACAAGGATTCCATGAACCATTAAAAACATCACAACAATTACATGAAAAACAACGACATAATACGAACAAAACATTAACATAAAACACAAGTCCATGGGTTATTCTTAACACAAATTAGAGCGGTCTACTTGAAATACTGTTTATCTCTAACAACCTTCCAAACTTCCTCATATTCGAAGTCTCTACCGTCATGCTCACAGATGTAAAACTCTGTAACAACTTCCAAGAACTCTTCTTCGTCACGATAACGAACATTGTTACGTTTCGCATAACTACATGCTCGATTGAACCATGTCACTTCTTCCTTTACATCCGTCCACTTAGTAACAACATCTGATTTTTTTCTTTTTTGTCCTTCTCCCATCTCATGGTTAAACAAAGATGTGAGGCGACTCCATTCATCACCAATTAGGCAATGCGGGGGAGCAAGTAACGGTTCACCATCCTTAACACTTAGCCAGCATCGTGTTAGAAGTAACACCTCGTTTGTCGTCCATGGCCTTTCAAAATTGGAACCAGGTACTTCATTCGAAGAACTTGCTGCATTTGACGACATTTCTAATAATGGGAATTCGTTTCGTTTAGGTGATTTGGGTGTTTTGTTTATAGATCTTAAACATCTATTTATATAAATAAATAGACTATGAATTAATACTTTGACTACGAATTAATACTTTGACTACGAAATGGTAATATTTGGACTACCATTTTCAGCTTTATGCAGTGTTTTGTCATATCAAACTGTCATTTATCTCTTGTCACTTAAGGGTCCCACTGGGATGTGCAGGTTACTACAGTGACTTGTCATTACTGTCTAGTCATTTCAAAGTTGGACTTCTCATTACTGTCTAGTATGTATAAATACCACTTATTGCTCCAGTTTAATACAATATCGACTTTATTATGAGTTCCTCACACAAATTCGAAATTTGCTCATGCAACGAAGTAGATTGTTACTACTGTGATTCGGTAGACCCTTTTTTTACACCCTCTTCAGCCGGGCCATATATGTCACATGAAAATTTTGAAGAATTAAAGAAGGCTGAAGCACAACAAGAAGAGGACAAAGAGTCATCCCGACTTCTCACTCAAGTTGCTAATGATATAGATTCGGAATGCAAACAAGCTCAAGAATGGATTGACCTTAATAAAAACAAAATCAAAGAGCATAAAGATTGGATAAAAAAGAGTAAGAAGGCAATCAAAACGACTGCAAAACGGCTTGCTGAGAAGGATGAGCAGTTGATACACATTATGGTAAAAAAGGATCGTTTCGAAGACAAAATGAGAATTAGGGAGGACTATATAACAATGGAGAAAGAGAAGTACCCGTTGCAGTTCCCTGAGTTTAAAAATTAGTTATAAAGTTGTTGTAATATTATCATGAAACAGATTAGGTTTCCAAAGGATCGTTTGTTGTTTTTTTTAAATAACATGTTGTAACTGTTAAAATAAATCTGCAAACTGTATTTTATAATATAAAGGCTTCATTCATTGTTATAATCAACAACTTAACTAAAATATGAAAGCATAGCAATGTCTTGTAAGAGTTAATAAAAATATTACAATACATAATAAGCTAACAACTCGTCATTACTCTTAATTTCAAGGTTGTTTTATATCAAAATCAGCGTTATGGGTTTGTGAGCAACCCGCTGAACCACCAATATTATATGCCATTTCTGGAGTAGAAATTATGTGACCTGCTCTGCTACCAGACGCCCTTCCAGTACAATTATTTCTCGTGTGTCCTAGTTGACCACATGTAGAACACTCTTTTATAATTGGACCCTCTCCTTGGGATGGAATGCGGTCTGTGTTTCTTGGCCTGCCTGGCTGACGTTTATCCATTATAGGTGGCTTAACAATCATCAAATCATCGGGGATCTCCCATTCGGATGGCTTCGGCAGAGGGTTTATTGATTCCTCATATGTTTTCCTTAGTGTTTCGGTAAGGTAAGCATTTAATGCAAACCTCGAGCAGTCTTGGTAATTGTTCACTGTTAAACATCTTATGACATGACCACAAGGTATCCCATCAAGTTGCCAATGCCTACATGTACATGTCATATGTTGAAAATCAACAATCACATTTTGTGCCCCCTTTTTGACCTCGCATTTTGTATTTGAGATCATGCGAACATCCCATTTCGTAAAAGTTTTCTTGTTTTCTTTTACAACTTCATCCGCCCAAGGGGTAAGTGTTGTTGTTGCTTCCGCTAAAAAAACAGCCAAAATGAAGAAGTTAAGATCAATAACATCAAAACTAATAAAACATTAATATTACAAATTCACGTAATATCTGCAAAGTTACGTCTTTGAAACCACCATTGTTGCATTGTAGCACGAAAAAAATCAATCAACATAAGTATTGGCACCTTACGTGCGTGTCTAGATAATGCATTTATAGACTCCGCACTGTTGGACGACATAGGATTGTATCGGTTCCCTTTAAAATGTGCCCTTGACTAGGTTTCTGGATTTATACTTTTTAAGTACTCCCATACTGGTTCTTTTGTCTTTTTCATAACATCCATGGCAGCATCAAAAGCATCAACTGTGTACGCCCTACACGCCTCCCATTCCTTTAACCGTCTTACTCTTGCCGAATCTAGATACTATGTTGAAATACAAATGGACACCACATATTCCATGATGAGCGTGAGGAAAAATGTTGGCAACGGATGTTGCTATAGATGGAGACCTATCAGATATAATTGTAAGCTCCCGCATATTTCCTATGCAATCATGTAGTTTTTGAAAAAACCATGTCCAAGAATCAGTACACTCATTTTTGCATATACCATATGCAACCGGTAATATTTGATTTTGTCCGTCCTTAGTAACTGCAAGTAGCATGGTACCTTTGAACTCGCCCTTTAGGTGAGCTCCATCTACTACTAGGGTCGGCTTACAAAAATTGACAAAAGCTCGTACCTACAATACATTGTATATCTATTCAAATACACCAAAATAAATATTAAAAAAAAATTAGGACATGATAATACTAACCGAGTGCGACGTACAAAAACTCAAAGCGATCATCAACATCTGTTTTAATATGTGTGACAATACCCAGATTATGTTTGGCCAAGTTGTGACAATACGCCGGAAGTTTGGTAAAAGAATCCTCTTTCGTACCCCTTAACGACAACAATGCATATTGCTTCGCACGCCATGCCTGATGGTATGAGATATTGATATTCAATTGAGCATTCATATCATTAACAATTTCTTTTCCCCGATAAACTCTACTATAGTCTTCAGCCAAAACATCAGCAACATATTCACCCAAAACATATTTGTTTGCTTGTCGATGATTAGGTTGCAACAATGTTGAAGAACATGTGTGTACATCAACAAATTTATTCACTTGGAAAAGTCCATCAGAATTTTTAATTGTTTTTGCTCTTAGTAACCAAGAACAATTTTTCGAAACACACACAACTTCATACCTTGATTTGGTGGATCTACTTGTCCTCGTCTGGAAACCTTCTCGAAGACATTTTTTTACCAATACACCGCTTTAAAAGTTCTTTGAATTTAAATATACTCTCACATTGAATCTTTTGAAGATTAATGTCTACCATCTGTGTTGGGATATCTTCATTAATATCAACTGGCCATGCTGGTACAGGGGGCATACCGTGAAAAAGGTTATCAGGATACTTAGCTTTAACTTCATCACCCAACTCATCTCTATCGGAATTACTTTGTAGCTCGGTTATATCTAAACATACATCACCAACATCAACATAATTCCCGTAAACATGATTTTTTTCATTTTTTTGAGTTGAATTTTTTTTCTTTTTAGTTTTATCTACCACACGCCTATTCATAAGTTTAACTTCTTGTTCGGCAACATCATCACAACGACCACCCACATGATTAAGATATGTACCAACATCATCATCACCAACAGACTTGTAATTCTCGGGATCCACATAGTGAATAGGTAATAACTAACATTAACATTTTCAGCAACACTGTGAAACTGAGGTACACTAGGAGTATTGAAAGTACCTATCGGATCGTTGCTCCCTTTATAACTGCATAAATTACCAACAAGTTGGTTTCCAATTTCACCACCCCCATTAACCTCCTCAACTTCATCAACCACCACAAACACTTTCACAACCCTTCCTCCACTTCATTTGATTACGTTTATCAACATTCTAACATCCACGTCTTCAACTATAGCTATATAATAATTTAATTCAGGATGGTGGAAACGAAGACTAATTCTATATTTGTCTAACAAACCAATTTTGCTTCTTACCAAAGATACAAAATCACTATAACTAATATACTCAGAAAATATCAAAGCGAGTTCAGAAATACCTCCCTGTGGACATATGTATTCCAGATTAGTTCCATTAACTTGCCATCTCCCACCGGTTACAAGACAAACCAAATATTCAATCATTTTTTGAGCAAATTGTAGAGAGTATTTCTTTACAAGACAAACAAATAACAACCAAAATGATATTTTTTCTACAAAAGTTTTTATATAGCAACGTGATTTCGTAGTCAAACCAATTCATTTCATAGTCAAACTTAAAAAAAAAAAAAAAAATTAAAAAAATTACACCATTTTGCAGATAGGCTCAGAGGATTTTGCAGATGGACCTATTCCATCTGTGAAATTAACCCTATTTATACAGAAAAAATATTAAAAAAAAAAAAATCTCATCTGCGAAAGTACAAGTACCTAAAGCACAACTGTGCTTTAGGTACTTGTACTTTCGCAGATGAGAAGCCCATTTCGCAGATGGGACCTTCTCATCTGCGAAATGGGTGACCATTTTTGTAATTTCGATTTTTGTAATGCAATTAGTGTAAATGGCTATTTTTGTCATTTTTTTTTTTAATTTTGTTCAATTTTGATAATTTAACCGATATCCCCCTACCCCTACCCCTACCCCTTGGTACTCGGTTTGCCATATTGAGATGGAAAATACAATGTCAAACTTGTCAAAATCGAAAAAATGAAAACATAGTGTTTTAGAATAAAAAGTAGAAAATATGATCATTAACAAATAGTTTTGTATAGAGATTATACTTTAGATCGCTTACCGATTAGAATTAAATTGGACAAGAAAGGTGTGGACTCCGAGCTTCTTATTTGTCTAAATTGTGATTCAAGTATTAAAACATGTGATCACTTATTTGTTAATTTTCATGTGGTGATTTGTATATGAAAGCAAATTGTTCAGTCACTTCGTTGGTGGGTTTCATACGAATTCTAACTAGCTTTGTTAAATAGAATACCAGGGAATTTATATTGCAAAATGGATATGTTTGGATGTGGTCGTAATAATGATCATTGATTTTTATTGAAAAAAAAAAGAAAAAAAAAAACAAAGGATGTCATGTTTTACAAAATAGTAACCTAATCGTATTTTTTTTTTTTAATTTAATAGGAGTTTAAAGTGTAAATTTGGCTAGAGTAGTCGGTTGTAAAATCCAACTTTAGGTATTCATTATTTGTAATGCATTTATTTCTAGAAACTTGTTAGTTCAATAAGAATTTTCTCTTATTGACACTTTAAAAATGTCATAAAATTGCAATGTTATTTAAGCTCTTAATAAGGAGAGAAAAACAATTTTGTGAACCGAGAAACATGGTATGGATTATGAGCAGACTTTTGTTCTAGTTGCAAAAATGACAATTGGTTGCAGTGTAATCATTGTTTCTTTCATTCGATAGTGGAAGGTATTCTAAATGGATGTTAAGATGCATTTTTGAACGGTGATCTTCATGAGGAAGTATACATGTCTCCTCCTTCAGGTAATTCACCGATCAAGTGAGGTTTTTCAGCTTCGGAAAGCTTTGTATGGTCTAAAACAAGCCTTTCATGTTTCGTTTAAAAAATTTGTTGAATCTATATGCTCAAGAATCATTATGCAGTGATATTGCTAATAATATATGATCTTATAGAGTCACACTTTTATCAAGTTGACATATTTTGTATATTTCTTATTTATATAATTGTTAATAAATAATATCAATTCTTGTATATTAATTAGGGAATAATTATTGTTTTGTGAAAATAATAATTATAAGAGGGTATTACTAGTTATTATTTCATATGATATGAATTAATATGTCATGCACAACCTTTTAGACTAGTTGGATTCTTTTTGTCTTTTACCTAAAGACAGTTTTTATTTTATAAACTTAGAGTTTATAAAACTCAAAAAATCATTCTTATTTATTTAGGTATGGCCGAAAGTTGATGATGGTGTGGGAGGTTGCTTGTCAACCTTCCTCCCTTGTCCCCCATGACTCTAAAGTAATGTCATTACTTTAGATTATAATATGGGGTTGCTTTTACTTTTGTATGGGTATTTAAAGTGGTGTCTTGCATGAGTTTGAAGCTAGTTTTTCTAGTGACTCTTTCCATTTTCTTCTCATGGCTGAAAATCTCTTCTACTCTCCACCTCTCTCTCTCTCTCTCTCTCTCTCACACACACACACACACACACAACTAGTTTGGTGATTAGAAGACCTCTTGAGTTGTCTCATTTAGTGCTTATTTGAGTTAACCACTTAAAGACTTAATACACTCAATAATAAATTAAGGAACTAGCATTCCAAATGCCTTAATATTGATGGTGGATACTTGTAGAGAATATCATGTTCTTTGATCTTTACATCTTCATCAACACCCAAAAACCAAGTGGGTTCAAAGGCTTCAAAAGGTTATCTTTAAAACATCATATGGTTGTTTTAGTATCATTATAGCCTTTATAAATGAATCCTAGATGGTTTGGTTTTGTTATACACTCGAAAATAATATTGTTATTTTTAAAGTTTCCGTTGCCGGTTTTATGAAAATCGAACTTTTATTTTGTATCAAAATCCATCAGTGGTATCAAAGCCAGGTTTTATATGTTAGAATGTTTTTCTATGTTTGATAATTTTTAGTTTTTGGAAAACAAGCATGGATTTCTTTTGGTTAAGAAAAAATCCATACTTGTCTTCTTTGACAACTTCTTGGTTAAAATTGTTTATTTTTATATATAACCACTTTTCATGCATTTTGGTTATATAAAAGTTGTCTTACAAAAAACAAAGAGTTGTTTGTTATTATATTTGATATGTTGTTTTGTATAAACAAGCAATTTGGATATTTGTGTTGTGTTTAGTTGATATTTATTTATTCATAAGATGTAATAGATAAATATGTATTTTTTTTTCATTTGTTGATTTGTTGTAATAAATTAGTTAGACTAGTTGTATTTCTTTTTAAATGTAATAAGATGAAGAAATGACCATTTTGAAGATGACTTAACCACTTGAAACCAAAATCCCAACAATGAGTTTCCACTCTTGGTTTTGGGCTTAATTATAGTTTTAATGGTTTAAGTGTTACAACTTTCACAACATGAAGATTTGATGTTCCTTTTGCAAGCAAGAGTTGACTTGGCAAGTGGGAGTTTGAAGACTCTTTGAAGTGTCCCTTAAGTCCTTTAGGGAAGACTTAATAACTGTTGTGATGGCTCATAAAAATTATTACTAGACATGGTTTGGTTTATATACATTATAATTCATGTTTGTCATGTTTATTTTATGTTAAATGTATGTTATGTTTTATGTATGAAAATGGTTTTTACATGTCAGATAACATTTTTTCATAAGATAATATCACCTGGAGTTTGAGTAAAAAATATTTAAAAGATATAACATAAGATGTTTATAAATTGATATTTATAAAAACGTTTTACAGGCCAAAACTTAATTTTTCGTTGAAAATTGTTTTATTGTAAAACTTATAAATAACAAACTTTAAAATATTTGAAATGGTTTAAAATGTGTTTAAACATTATATAAACTCCATGTCTTTATAATAACTAAGAGTTTTATTAAAAGGACTAAAATCAGTTCATAACGTTATAACGACAAATAATAAAACTAGTGATTAATTTTTGCGTCAAAACTTAACATATGATATCGGGGTTTTAAACATAACGTGAAATGTCAATATTATATGTTATGCATGCTAAATGAGATTTAAAACATAAGTATCAAGATCCAAGTTTTGGTTTATCAAAATATGACTTTTATCATAAGATGCATAAAATTGAATTTATAAAATAAAATGAGTTTATTTTACAAATTCATGATGTCATAATATTATGATTGTTAAAACGAGATTTAAAATAGTGATTTATAACTCATCCAAAACTCCAAATATTAAATATAAAATGAAGTTTTATTAAGACTATTACCGGTTCTTAAAACCGATCTATGACTAAACTTTAAAACAACGGATTTGAGTTTATAATTGATCACGGCTAATGGCAAATAAAATGAAATTTTATTTGACACCTAAAGAACCTCATAACAAGTGATATATATTTTACAAAAGGGTACATGAATTGTTGGACCAAGGAACGATAGAGGGTGGGATTATGGAACGGGTCACCAATGGTTGTAAAGGTAATGTTGCCATCAAGAGGGGTTGTGACTGGATTTGAATCAAGTAATTGTTCTTGTTCTAAGAGATCGTGAGTATACTTGGACTAAATCAAGAAGAGGCCTGTGTCGGTATAAGTGACTTCCAGTCCAAGAAAAAAACTTAGGCGATCAAGGTCCTTGATGGAAAACTCAGCATGCAACTTTTCGATGAACCCTCAAAGAACATGCTCGTCATTTCCATTTATAATTAAATCAACAACGTAGACAAGAAGGTAGATAATACATGAGTCCTGTTTGAAGACAAACAACGATGTGTTAGCCCGACTGCACACAAAGCCATTGGAGACCAGAAAAGTGTTGAGGCGATGAAACAAGGCCTGAGGAGCCTGCTTGAGACCATAAATGACTTTCTTTACATGGCATACATGATCGGGGCGACTAGGATCTTGAAAACCTAGTGGTGGCTCCATAGAAAAAAGTTCACTTAGATCCATATTGAGAAACGCATTATTGACGTCAAGTTGATGAAGCGACCGTTGGTTAAGAATAGCCAAGGAGAGAACAACCCGAACAGTAGAGGCTTTGACCTCCAGAATGAAGGTATGAGAGAAATCAAGATCTGGTATTTGGTTGAAGCCTTGAGGAACAAGTCGGGCTTTATGGCATTCAATAGAGCTGTCGACACGATACTTAGTGCAATAGAGCTAGTTGCAACCTGCAACTTTGTGATGACGAGGACGCAGAACAAGAGTCAATGTGTTGATATGGAGGAAAGAATCCATTTCCTTATGCATGGTAGACATTCATGTAGGATGCTTGGCGATAATTGTAACTCCTTTAGGAGCAGTATCGGCAAAAAATGCGGAGGAGACGGCTATGTGGGCCAAGTGGGCATGGTGTTTGGGCTTGAATATGCCCAATTTGTCCCGCGTTTGCGTATGCTGACCGCCACTAGTTGGCTGAACAGTAGGCGTAACAGGTTGAACCTCGGGAAGTTGAATAGTGGAATCCGAGGTATAGGTAGAGGCAAGACTTGTTTCTCTAGGTTAGTCTGTGTTGATGGGAAGAGCTGGTGGTGTTGTTGGAATGCCAGGTGGAGGACCGGCTGAAGCAGCCACTAGAGCAACTTTTTCGCAGAGCCCACATGTAGGTGAAGGGGTTAGAGAGGCCAGGGAGGTAGTCACGGGTGGTGTTGGAGAAGCATAACCATAGTCTTCATCAGAGAAACGAGATAACACGAGCAACATCTCCATGGTTTAAAAGAATGCACCAGTGAATGTGAACAACTGTTCATCGAATTTAGCATGCCGAGTAATGAAGATGCGGGAAGTGGTAGGATCAAGGAATTGATATCCTTTATATTGGGAGCAATAGCCAAGGAAAATGCATGGAAGGCTCCTCAGAGAGAGTTTGTGAGTTGTATAGTTCCATAGATATGGATAAACACGACACCAAAGGGACAGAAATGTCCATATGATGGGCATCGGCCGAAGAGAAGCTCAAATGGTGTCTTGTTTTGCAGAACCAGCGTAGGAAGATAGTTAATGATGTAGACGGCAGAGCTGAATGCTTGTACCCAATAATATGGGGGGAATGGTGGCCGGTAAACATCATGGTTAAACCAGTTTCGACAATATATCGGTGTTTGCGTTTGGCCTGTCCATTCTTTTGCAGAGTATACGGGCATGGGACCCAATGAAATTAGCCATTTTCAGTTAAAAGTCACTCAACATTGTGATTGAGAAACTCAGTGCCACCATCACTTTGAATGACTTTAATATTGCATGAGAACTGAGTTTGAACAAATTTGAGAAACACATCCAATATTGTGGGAAAGTCCAATTTGGTATTCAGAGGATAAAACCATGTAAACCTGGAATTGTCATCCACAAACATAATGTAATAATGGTAAGCATCCACTGAATATTCGGGTGACGGCCCCCATAAATCACAATGAACTAAATCAAGAATGTTTGAAGTACGTATTTCATTTCTCATAAAAGGAAAACGATGTGCTTTAGCAAGTTGACAAGAGTTGCACAGAACATGTTTAGGTAATATAGAGGTAACCGACAAGTAGCCCTTTTATTTAAATGTAAAATGGTATTAACAGACACGTTTCCTAAGCATGTAACATCCCAAAATTCAAGGCCAAAAATTTCATTTTTAAATAAGTTGTAACATAAAACCATCAGTATAAAAACATTCATAATGATATTTCATGTCACAACCAATGTGTCGATAATCCAAAACATGTCCCTATAAAAACCATTTGTCAAAAGTAAAATAAATCAGATTACAGTCCTAGGAAGCTCCGTGCGGAAAACATGTGTGTGTGTGATGCGCTGCTACATTGCCGACTCCTTCCCCTTCGACGAAGAGGTGCCTGAAACCAAAACTGAAACTGTAAGCACAAAGCTTAGAGTTCCCCCATAATACCGATAGCACATAATCATCGGTATCTATCAACCGGTAACTGGGAGCTACCCTCCCCTTCGGTACCTTTCAACCAGTAATCGGGAGCTACCCTCCCATTCAGTATCTTTCAACCGGTAACCGGGAACTACCCTCCCCTTCGCTATCTTTCAACCGGTAACCAGGAACTATCCTCCCTTTCGGTATCTTTCAACCGGTAACCAGGAGCTACTCTCCCCTTCGGTATCTTTCAACTGGTACCTGGGAACTAACCTCCCCTTCGGTATCTTTCAACCGGTATATGGGGACTATTTCACCCCTATCCCTATCACATATTACAGGTCATAACATATTGGTTTCATAATAACATACATAAGCATACTAAGTCACATAATGACATATCATAATCATACTACTATACATGCATGGATTTTATCCACCCCTTTGGTATCTTTCAACCGGTAATCGTCCTCAATATCTTTCAACCAGTAACCAGGGCTAGTGTGCCTTACTACTACTGAACACATTCTTATCACATATATAGTAACCAGACAATTATCACAAAGATAACCATCTCCACCATAATCACCTATTGGTGGGTCGGCATTGGTGCCTTAGACCCACCCCTACAGGAAGGTAACTCACCTCGTAAGGCTGACTGCTGAAAAGCTGATCGACAGATGTCTGACTGCTGCTCTGGTGATCCTCTAGCTATAATTTCCATAAAAGACTTATTCTGACACTGATAACTGTTCTTAGGGTAAAATGACTATTTTACCCCTGACCAATTCAAAGTCAACTTCCAGTTGACCTGACTCGTCGAGTTGGGCCTCCAACTCGTCGAGTCCCTACCCTTCATTTGTCCTTCTTCACGCTTCTACTCATCGAGTTTAGCAATGACTCGACAATTTCTCCTTCTAAAACAACCTCGAATGAACCTTCATCCGACTCGCCGAGTTGTATGAACAACTCATCGAGTTCATCCTCGTCCTACAAACAAGTCTTGTCCTTGAATCCCCAAGTTGTATGAACAACTTATCGAGTTCATCTTCAACAGTTTGAAGATTACCTTGGACACGCCGAGTCTGCTCATGCACTCGTCGAGTCCTATGAACTCAGGTCTATGGTTAAGTCCAATGCGTCGGGTCACTCCCCCAACCCCTTCTAAGGCCATTATAACATTCACTGGGTTCCTTTGAACCCTAACAGAAAAAGGGAAGTCAAGCCTCGGACTTGTCGAATCCCAAGAACAACTCGTCGAGCTGAGGTTGTCCAAGTCTCATTTCTCGATTTCTGATGTACAACACTTGTCCAAATGATAGATCTAGGATCCTAAGATCGATCTAGCACGTAAAGTTACGAACTTTACATGCACGCATGTGATTATGAGCTAAAAGGACCCTAAAAGAAGCTCTTGAGTCGCATTAGGCTTTCCATGGGTGCAAGGGCAGTCCCTTTCTGCCTTCTAACCCTTTAATGAGCCTAGATCTGAAACCTTAACCGCTACCATGCTTGCAATCATGGTTGGTCACCAAGAATGGCTTATAAAAGCCCTAAATCTCCCCAAAAAGGGATCTAATACAAGAAGGAGCAAGGTGACAACTTTATACCTTCCAAGGACTGTAGATGATGCACAAGTTTGACTCCTATGGCTAATCTCTTGGTTCCTCAAGCTTCTCCTTCATTCTTGCTACCACAAACCACTAAGAATCACTAAAAAGGCCTTATATCTTCACCAAGGACGATTAGGTTTTGATGTGAGGGGGTTCTGAGAGCATAAGGGATGAAGGAGGCTGAATAAGACGTTTAAATAGGGTGCAAACCCTTGGATTAAGGTTTTGTCCAGCCAGAGTCTACTCGTCGAGTCATGCTGCTGACTCGACGAGTCCGCCACTTAACCCCCGGGTCCAAGTCACTACTACTCGATGAGTTGTCCATCAACTCGCCGAGTCTTAGTCCAAATTGTGAAAAACATTTGAATGAAATACATACAAGGAACCAGGTGCTACAAAGCGGGAATGCCATGACTCAAAGGAGGCATTGGATGAGGATTGGGTGGAAGCAAAACATGTGTGTGGAGCGGTAGAAAGAGCATAAAGGTCGCAATCACATGTGCCCTGAGCTAGAACCTTCTGTTTCGTGCAGTCCTGAATGTAGAAATATGGTTGAGAAAATAAAACATCCAATTTATTATTAGTCATCAATCAGCCAACGTGTAATGCCCGAGTTTTGCGGCTAAGCATTTTTGGACAAATTAATAGTCTAGGTCAACTATTGTAACTCTTTTTGAAGTAATAAAGATGATATATATTTGAATACTATGTGAATTGTGTGTATTTGTGTGCTTATAACTTAATTATAAATGTATAATTAATAAAGGATAAAAATAAGCGTCAAAATTAAAGTGTAAGATAAACCCGATATCTTTACATAAAGATGTAGTGGTCGAAACAAGGATTCCGTAGATATAAAGAACGCCGAAATCCGAGTTATAACGAAGAAGTTATGACTCGTCGAAGTTTCGCGACGGAACCGGCACGATACCGGGAAGCGTAAATAGTGAATTTACGATAGAGCGATTTTTAGCCTTAGCGATCTAAACAAAAGTCATAGAATATGTTAAACCAAGAGCGTCCATAAAAAGAACGCCCAAATCTGACTTCGTATGACGAAGTTATGATTTTTCGAAGTTTCGGCTTAGTAATGTACAGCCCGAAGTTTGAATATTAGATCGAGCAGTTTTTAGCCGACACAACCTAAACGAGAATCGAAGATCTCGTTAATAGTAGCATAACGAGAAAAATATGGACGAAAACGGACATCGGAGGAAGAAGTTATGAGAATTTGGCGGACCAATCCTGTCACGGCCTGTTAATAATATAACTTTTAAAATAAATTCAAAATTAGCCAACGGAGTTTAATCGAAAGTTGTACAGTACGTTCCCACCTTCGCGTGGATATAAAGAACGTAGAAAACGGAGCTCGTATGCGAAAGTTATGATTTTTAGAAGTCGGAAAGGAAAATTGCGATATCTGCAAGGAGGTGGTGATGTGGCCAAATCTCAGTCGTTGCTTGTTGAGCACGACCTCGCATCCGATGATCGTCACGAAGCCTCGCATACGCGCCGCGTCCGAGATTGGTACGCCTAGCGTACCTTTGTTTCTTATGCACTCCGAGATCAGGCCACGTGCGAGAAAGCATGTCTTCTTATCCGAGACTACGCATTGCGTAGCTGCTGAACGCCCAACGTTCTGAGAGAGCTCGCACGCTATAATAGGGGGCGAGGGTTTCCGGTATATTCACACCAAATCTCATTCTCTCTCTAGTTTCTTTCTCTCTCTAGCTCCCCAAACCACCCTAAGCCCTAGGAAAAATCCCTAGCACCTAAAGGAAGCCCTGAAGCTCCCGGAGTCCCGAGAAAAAGGGTCTTTTGGTTTCGGAAACGCTGCTCCGAGCAAAGCCCGATTTTCTTTAAAATCCGTTGTAAGTGAGCTATTCTTACGCAATTTTTAATATAGCTTTCAAATAATTATAGTAATTTTATTATGTCCTTAAAATAATTATTTCGGCTATTATTATGAGTTATATAAGTATCGTTTAACGCTTATATAATAATAATAATAATAATAATAATAATAATAATAACTAGACTATTAATTAGTCATGGTTAACGTTAGACTAAACCCTAGTGATATTGATACTAGGTTTTATCGAGGGATAATTGTTTTGAGATAACGAAGCGCTGTTCAAAGGCAGAATCACCACCTTTTTCACGTGAGTGCATAGTTACTTTCAGCTTACACTTAGATATGAAGTTTTTTATATAAATTATGTGTTATGTGTGCATATTATCTGAATACTTGCTATCTATGTTGGATGAACGTTTTTATATATACATGTTTTCAATTATTTAAACTTTATATGTATTTTATATCTACGAAAATGTTGGGGTAAAACATGGATAGATGAAATAGGTGATGTGTGATAAAATGATGAGAGGCCTCGATGTTGATGTTGTTGATTCTGTCATCTAGCGGAGTATGGATGACGACCATGGACTCTTCTAGACAGTCTAGTGGAACACTAGCAGGCTCGCAACCTGTAGGTGTTTGTGAACAATGTGTTCACTGATGTACTCTATCCCCCACATGGTTGCCTTTAGGACATTTATTGCTGAGGAACCCCCTTAGCAGTAGTGTCCATCCCGATGATGATCCTCAGGCTAGGCCCTTTATGATAGGTGTTTAGGGACTTAAAGTGAGGATAACAGGAACGGGTAATCAGTTTATTGTTGATTGATGAAATTAAATAATTTATTTATTATGGGTTGAAAACCCTATGTGCTCACCAGGCTCCCAAGCCTGACCCTCTCAGTTTCATGTATTACATGTACTGGCGCTCGAGCATAAATGTGATGTTTTGGATGAGGGATTACGGATATAGGCCTGTAGATACGAAATAATGTAGTAAGGCTTATATTCTACTGTTTATGCTTTTGATCTGTATCGAACATGACATCCCAAGTCTTTTAATGAAATACATTTCTTTGGAAATGCTTTTGATAAATCTTTATCATATTTTGTTTTGGGACAAATTCGGCAACACTTTTATTTAAAATGTTACTCTGATTTTGAAACAAAGCATAAACAAAATCGGTATTTTTTGGCCGTGAAAATGGGGATTTCATATAACGGACAAAAGGTTTTTAGAGATCTTTGGAACAACCAACATAACCCGGAGCCATATGTCCTTAGATAAGGAAGAGTGTCCAATATGAGAGATAGGAAGAGCCTCAACATTACCAAAGGTGACTTTGTTGTGATGTTAATAAGAAGTAGGTTGAGTCATTCATGTTGATGAAGACGTCATGTGGTCGAAAGCATCGAAATCTACATACCAATCAGGTTCGACGGAGGTGAAATGACATTGGGAATCAAAGGCTTTAGCGAGATCAGAGTCCATACCAGGGGCGCGATTGGCAAACAAGGCAAGGTTGGGGCAAGGATTGGCATAATGCCCATTTGTACGACAAAGCTTACAGTGAGGGGGACGACGGCCTCTACAATGACCGATACGAGATGATCGACCACCATGACCATGATTGGGAGTGATGGATTATGGATCAGTCATAGCAGAGAATGCAGCAGGTGTTGGATTAGTGTCTAAGTCCATAACTATTTTGGTATGTATTTGACCCGATTATGAGCATGGTCATTTTGGGTTGCCTTCACCATTGCAATATGTAGGATGAATTAAGGAGAGAGAGGTTTTAATATGATTTATTAATGTATTATGAGAATAATATATTAAAGGAGAAATCATATTGTTTAATTAATATTAGTCAAGAATTAATTGATAATTAATTTTGTGGCTAAAAGAGATTAATTAAATTCAGGGGACTGGACTGCAATTATTGGATAATTGAGTTATTGGGCTATGGAATGCTAAAGGAGTAAGGGGTGAACGAAATTATGATGGAAGCCCATCATATTTTCGTCCATAGCCTTATCTAGAAGGTTCCATGGGCTGCTTAGAGTTTAAGTTGTCCATTAGGGTTTTGACTGAAACCCTAGCAGCCCACACAAGTATATAAAGGACCCCTTAGGCTCCAAAAACGTGGACAACTGATTCTCTAGGGTTTCTAGTCGTTTTTGGGCAGCCTCTTTTCTTCTCCTCTTCATCCAAGTTGCATAAGGTGTTTGTGACTCCATTAGAGGTGCAGCACTTGAGGCACTAAGCTTTTGAAGCCAATCCAAGCAAGGAATTGATTGTTATTGCTATATAACAATCAAAGGTAATTCTATAAACCCTAATTCAGTTTATAATATGTTAGATCTAAGTTTATTAGTCTTGGATTCAAAGCATGTACTATAGAGAAACCTAGATCCAAGCATTAGGGTTTGTATGAGCACATAGGATTGTTCTTATGCATAAAACCCATTAGTGGTATCAGAGCCTTGATTGGTTTCTATTGTATGTGATGCTATGTTGAATTATTTAGTAAAAAAAACGATTTTTGGCCTCTACCCGGCCTGACTCGGCGAGTCAGTGGATGAACTCGGCGAGTCTGTCTGACTCGGCGAGTCCAGTCCCTGACTCGGCGAGTCCAGGGGTCAGATAGAGGGAATTTCGGGATTTAGCTGCTGTTTTGACTTGGATTTGATGCTTAATTCGTTTTTGAAGTTAAAATCTGTTTTTTTCTTTAAATAAATGTTTATCCTTGCCAAAACAATAGATAATTTCAAATCTTTTAAATATTGGTTGTTTATGTGATAAATATGGATTATTCAAAGTTATTTGGTAATTATCTAATGACTAAAATTGGATTAGGTCAAATATAGATAATTATGAAATTAATTGTTTAATTTGAATTATTTGTTGTTTGATCCCTAATGTTTTGAAATGTTTCAAAACTTGCCCTCAAGTTTTGGAATTTAAAAGTTGATTAAAAGTTTAATTTTGAAATGTTAAATTCTAAAACCCTAGTAATTTGAAAAGTTCAAATCACACCCTTATGGTTTTATTAATGAATTAAAGTGTATAATTAAAAGAGATTTAATAAACCCATAAAGTTTTGGTTTACATTTAATTAAATTAGAAGTATAATTTACTAAATTGAACCACCTAGTATTTTAAAAGTGTAAAATACACCCTATACTATATATAACATTAAAAGTCTAATATTATAGATGTATGAGTAAACAGTCAGTCTTACCGTTAATAGGCCTCATTCACGAAGCTGGTCTATAAGGGGTGTTTAAGGAAATTGCCTATAAAATGGCGATTGAATGGGTATCCACTCTTACCCACCGTACTCTTGACTAGTAGAGGGTCGTTAGCCGAACGGGTAGGATAGGACAGAAACCTTCCATTATAAGTATAATGAAGTACAAAGCAACTAAATGCTTTTTCAAATTCCCAAATCATAGTTACTTTAGGCAAAATGTGAAATTGTATGCTAACCCATGGAATTACACTTCGTACCCTTGTCAAACGTTAGTGGAGCGTGTGTGGTTAACCGACACACTAATTTGGGGATGACATTGGTGGCGAAGGGTGGCTCGACGCTTATCATAGATCAATGGAGCGTGTGTGGCTAACCGGCACATTGATTAGGTGATAGTAGCATTTGGCGCACCACGTGATTCGTATGGTTATTCACACCTTGTTTGTGATCCTCGGCATCCCAGTCACAAATAGTAGGGCATAATCGAGATTAAGCATGCCATTGAATAGTTCAATGAATCTCAAAAGATCTAGGAGTTTCAATTCATTTAAAACTTAAACTTCCTTTTCGTTTTTCATGGTGGAAATTGGTAAATCATCATTTACCTACCTTTAGATATTCTGCAACTAGATTACGACATCCCTCTTCTAGGTTGTAGAGTATTGTGTTGGATCCTAGCTTGATGTTTCATTTGGGTGTTACATCAAGAATTCTAATCAACATAACTTGAATTTTCTCCCGTTTTGTAGATGTCTGAATCTTACAATGGTCTTCCCAAATCCTTTGGAACAAGCTTTCCAAATGAAGATGACATTCTAAGATACGATCAAGGAAATGAGAGTTATGCTTCACTTCCTCCACCTCCTCCAATTATTCTCCCTGACCCACAAGTTTAAAGGCTTGAAAAGTTCAAGCTCACTCAAGCCCTTTTGGCAAGTAAACACGAAGATGGGAAACCTGTGTGTGCACACGTCTTAGAGATGAAGTCACGCATTGATAGGTTAAAGATGTTGGGTGTCGAGATTTCAAGTGAGTTGGCTGTTGACTGGGTTCTTCAGTCACTTCCTGAATCATATAGTGAGTTCGTTAGAGAGTACTATATGATGGACCACGACGTGACCCTAATTGATCTCACCTATTTGCTTATAGCTGCTGAATCAGCCATGATTTGGCGTGCTGGTCAAGCAAATTTGTCTGGTGAATCAAACTCCCAAACTTCAATGGACACTGGCAACATTGGAAGTCCAGAAAGAACTAAGTCTGTGATTGTCCGATGTGTTGTGCCAAAGGAGTCCATTTGCTTTTATTGCCAAGAAAAGGGGCATTAGAGACGAAGCTGCCCTAGCTACCTGAGAGATCTAAGAGATGGGAGAGTCAAGACGTATGGCTCTACTTCAGGTAAAATCCATTATCTAACTCTTTTAAGTTCCTATTCTAGATTCTTAATACATGATGTGATAAGATTACATTTTGATGTTTTGTAGGATCAAAGAAAAGAGAGGAAACTTGAGGGAAGAAGTGAGCTGAATCTAATCGTGAAGAAATGGATTTCGATCGCATTACTTGAAGAATGGATTCTTGAGGTGCTACTTGGAATTAGAATAGATTGTTAACAAATATGTAATAACATAGTTTTTCAATTGAATTGCATTATAGGGACAAATTTTTCCGCAATAAAATTAATTTTGATTTTATCTTATTTATTTATCCTTGCGATGGCATGTATGAAAAATTGATGTTTGAATGTTTCTATTATTAGCAATAATGGATTTGATTCTTAATTAGGTTAATTGTGGAAGTGTCAAGAATTTACCAAGTAAGGAGAGTTTCTCATCGCCCAAGTTTCAATTGGACAGAAACTTGGAATCATGCAATGTGTATTGTATGATGAATGCAAAAAAAAACTTTCACATTTGGGAAACTTAGACTAATTCTTTGGCGAAGTGTCAATTGAAGGACTAGGAGATCAAGTACACTAGGTTGTGCGTTGATCAAGTCCACCACGAGAGTAACAAAGATATTCATCATGATTTACTAAAGTTTAGTAAATATGATTATACTTATAAGATTAAGTGTAATTCTAAGTTGATTGAAAGAGTTTCAATGAATAGTAGAACGAATAAAGAAGAATCAAGTAGGCAAAAAGATAAAAGTTTCTCTTTTCTAAGAAGAAGGAAGAGTACCTTTTATTGTGTTTTATGATAAGTCTTAAAGATTAAGAACCGTGTCTCAATAGATCCTCTAAGTGAGTCTTAGTGCAATTGCATGTCTAAGAAGAGGTATCAAGTATTGTAGAAATGGTTAAATCAATAAGTCAATCATACTTCGTTCCAATATCAAGTCTTAGAGTCAAGATTCTGACATTGAGTGAAAAGTCTTAAGTAGGTTTATAACACTCATCAAATGTGGAATTTGGAAAAGGTTTCTTATTCTTGCACATTTGAAATTGGTAAGTTGTGCTGTCTTGGATAAGACAAAGACCAACTAGGACCAATTGTGTGAAGTGTTTTGCCTTGATAAGAACTACACTAACTCTTGAATATTTGGTTTGTCAAGAAATGTTTCTTGACAAGAGAATCTTATATGTCAAGGAGTTAGTGGGAGTCTTAATGGTCTTGAAAGGTTTCAAGGACAAATCAAGAATAAACCTTATCGATCATCACTAGCACACGACTTGAGGTTTACAACCTATCGTGCTGACATTATTTTGTTTCTGTACCATTCCAATTGAGTTAATTGTGTATGTGAGTTCTATGAGTTCTCATTTGAATGCATACTAGAGCCTTAGTCGATGAAAAGTACATTGATATGTAAGGACAAGTTACTAATCTACTTGGAAGACATGGTGGGCACTCATGTTACCATAAGGAAAGAAATCAAGATTAAGAAAGTTCAGTCCATATGAGCTTGGATTTGTCACAAACTTTGGTTTTGGCAAATTCATATGGATAGGAACTCATACACCATAAAATCTAAGTGTCATAAGATTCCCTCCTTCATGAAAATGACTGTGAGGAAATGCTTTCACTAAGAGAGGTTTTAAGAAGATAGCGATTGTGAAAATTGTATTCTCAAATTCGATTATGGTTACGGCATCCCTTTCCATAGTCCGAATTGTGAGATTTGGCAATTAGTTTGAAGATTTGGAACTTAGTAACATAAGTTCTAAATTGTTTAAGCACACATATGAGCTATCTAAGGCTAATGTGTATAAGTTTAAGAAGCTTAGATAAAGACTTATCAAAGCATCTGGTATTAAAAATATGAATTTCAGAAATTCAATAGGCATTGTTTTTCTGGAAGTTCATTTGTTTTCTGAATACATGTAAAAGCTAGTGGGAGCATAAGTGTTATGCTTATATGATAATAATCATCATGATAGTGGGAGCATAAGTGTTATGCTTGTATGATTATTATGGCAAGTATTGCAAGTTAGCATTATTAATTATAGAAAAACAAAGATTCAATTTGCAAAGTTGCATGGGTTGAAAAGTTGTTTTGCTATAATTAAGGGAGAGAGTATTATACTTCGTTTCAATATCTAAAGCTTAGATTGAGAAATTTTAATATTTTCAGTCAAAGGATACATTGTGTGTTCTCAAATTTCTATTATGATTACGGCATCCCTCTTCATAGTTCGAATTGTGAGAACATGACACATAAAAATATTATGGCAAAAGATTGGTAAAGTATCATATCTTGAGTGATCAGATCCCGAAAATTGTGAGGTGAGCGGGAGGCATGAATGGCAGTGGAGACAGTCTCAAATGTTGAAACAAGACCACAAAGAAACCAGTGAATTTAGTCAGGTTCATCAACCGGTTACCCAACGGTAGTTAACTAATCACAGATTGACTTAAATTTGCAACCAAAATCAGAGACGGTGGTCGAACCCTTAGAAAAGAGTCTATGTTGATCATGCACCTTCTGGATTCGTTCCACTGAGGATTTGTTGTATTCAGCTTAAGGGAAACCCAGATCTGGCGTGTTGTACAAAGGCTAACAATTTTAGAAAAAGCTTCCTCTGTGAGAGAGGCTTAGATAAGAATCACAACACGTTGATCGACGGCATGCCAAGTCGCAAGGGCCGGATTTGATTCAGTTTTTCCATCTTTGTTGATTGTAGCAGCAGGAAGGAGAGAGGAGCCATCAACTTGACCCATTAGATTTTGGTATGTTAGAAGTGGTAGGAGTTGATTCTCCCATAGTAGATAGTTGGAGGAGGAGAGGCGGATGGTGATTAGATGCATGACAATATTCAATGAAAGAACATAGTCAGAAGTATTGGAAGAGGAGGCCATAAGGTTGAAAGCGTGAGATAGAAAGAAAAGGAAAAAGAGTGGGGGAGAAGATAAGATGGCAATCATAAGGGGAAGGATCGTATCAGGCAAATGATACCATAAGAGAATAACTCCTGATGCCCAAAAAGAGGCATAGAGGCAACTTCAAATACATGAAATATTTACAAATACAACCCACAAGCAATCAAGTAAATATAGGGGTAAAAATGGAAACTATAGAGTCTTCAGATGTAACGCCCGCAAATCCGGGCTAGTCAAATTAGAGGCAATAGGGGTCCAAAACGACTTTTCGACAAAAGATTATTTAGAATAAATAATCTTAACCAAGTTGTAGAGTATGTTACAAGGTTTTCGTACATATAAAGAACGCCGAAAACCGAGTTATAACGAAGAAGTTATGACCCGTTGAAGTTTCGCGACGGAACCGGCACGATACCGGGAAGCGTAAATAGTGAATTTACGATAGAGCGAGATTTAGCCTTAGCGATCTAAACGAAAGTCGTAGAATATGTTAAACTAAGAAAATCGATAAAAAGAACGCCCAAATCTGACTTCGTATGAGGAAGTTATGATTTTTCTAAGATTTAGCATAGCAGTGCACAGCCCGAAATCTGAATTTTAGATCGGTCGATTTTTAGCCGACGGGATCTAAATGAAAGTTATAGTACTCGTAAATACCAATGCTTGGATATAAAGAACGTCGATAATAGAGCTCGTATGCGAAAGATATGGACGAAGCTTAGTCCCTACTTTTCGAGCGCGGCGAATTCGATACAGTTTTGTAAATACGAGATATAATGAGAATTAGCCAACGAGGTCTAAATGAGAGTTGAAGATCTCATTAATAGGAACTCAACGGTAAAAAGACAAACAAAAATGGAGCTCGTATGCGAAAGTTATGGACGAAGCTTAGTCCCTACTTTTCGAGCGCGGCGAATTTGATACAGTTTTGTAAATCCGAGATAGAATGAGAATTAGCCAACGAGGTCTAAATGAAAGTTGAAGATCTCATTAATAGGAACTCAACAGTAAAAAGACAGACAAAAACGGAGCTCGTATGCAAAAGTTACGGACGAAGCTTGGAGACTACTTTACTATACACTTCCTATAAATACAAGGGTGAACTCCTCATATTTTCTTCACACCATAAGCCTTTCTTTCTCTCTCTAACTTCTCTCTAGCCTCCCTAAACCCCTCCCAAGTCTACGGAACCTCCCTAGCACGAGAATAAAACCCCGGAGCGACCGACGGCTCCGAGAAGAAAAGCTTTCGGCTCGGAAACGCTGCTCCAGCGAAGCCTGGTTTTTAATAAAAACCCGCTGTAAGTGAGCTACGCCTATAGTATATTTAATATAGATTTTATTTAATTATAGTAACATTGTTAGGACCTTAAAATAATTATTTAGGCTATTATTATGAGTTATATTGAGTGTTATTTAACGCTTATATAATAGTAATAATAGCTAGACTATTAAATTAGTCTCGTCAAGCGTTAGACTAAACTCTAGTGGTAATGATACTAGGTTTCGTCAAGGGATAATTGTTTTAAGAGTAACGGAGTGTTGTCCGAGTGTCGACTCACCACCTTTCAGGTGAGTGCATAGTCCCTTTCATCTTACACATAGATATGAAGTATTTTATATAAACTACGTGCTATGTGTGCACATTATCTGAATACTTGTTGTCTATGTTGGTTGAACGTTTTATACATGTTTTAAAGGACTTAAACTGTATACGTATTTTATATATACAAAAATGTTGGGTATGAGATGGGTAGATGAATGATGAGAGATAGAAGATGACGTGAGTATACATTGGCAGCTATAGACTTAGTGCCTATGGGACAAACACCGGTAGCTATGGACTTAGTACCTTTTAGACGTTGGTAGCTATGGATTTAGTACCTGTTGGGAATTGGTAGCTATGGACTTAGTACCTATTAGTTAGACGCTGGTAGCTAAGGATTTAGTACTTGTAGGAATTGGTAGCTATGGACTTAGTACCTGTTGAACATTGGTAGCTATGGACTTAGTACCTATTAGATAAAGACTGGTAGCTATGGATTTAGTACCCGATGAATAGACTATAGCAGCTATGGAATTAGTGCTTTATGAACGAACATTGGCAGCTATGGATTTAGTGCCAGTCCCATAACCCTGGAAGTAAGGGACTTCGGAATAAACGAATGCAGGATAGATGACTCTTAGGTTAAATCCTTAAAGAGTAAAGAAGATAATGGGGATGAGTAATTGGGTTGATTGTTTGATTGAACATAATAATTATATTATTGTGGGTTGAAAACCCTGTGTACTCACCAGGTTTCCCAACCTGACCCACTCAGTTTATGTATATCACAGGTGACGAAGTGAAGTGACATTACACTGAGAGATTTAAAAGAGATGTAGATCACTAGTGTAAATCATTGTAAGTTCTGTTTATGCTTATGTTTCGGTATTAACGATGACATCCCAAACATTTTAAAATGAAATAAATACCTTTCTTCAAAAATGTTTTAATAACGTATTTACCATGTTTTTCTGGGAACAAATTCCGCAACCTTTTTATAAAATGAAGTACTCTGATTTTTATAAAGCATAAACAAAAATCGGTCTTTTCTGGCCGTGATTTTGGGGATGTCACAGTTGGTATCAGAGCATTAGTTTAAGCGAACTAGGAATATGGATTTATTTCTAGACTTAAACTTAGAATGCTAAGCGATGATTGTGAGGTGTGAGCACTAGCTTATTTTAGGAATGATGCCTAAATTGCTTTTATGTGCTAAATGATTTGTTATGCTATACTTTGATCGGATCTATGGTCTGTTGCCGACCGGATCTGGAAACCTTATGTGTTTAGGATTCTAAACGTACGACTACGATATTAGAACTAGCATGTAAACGTTTCGGAGTGATAAGGATGATTTAAACGTCAATCCTAAGTAAAGGTCTAGATTCACCTCATTAGGTGTATAGATCAAGATGGTAAGAACCCGTAGTGGAAACGTAAATGCAAATGGGAACAGAAACCAACCCCCAGTGATTGAGCAAATACCGGTGATGGAAGCCACTGCTGAGCCAGTCACAATGGCCGGAGTGCAAGCGATGATCCAAGCGATGTTGGATTGTCAAATGGAGGAAACCAGGCGTTTGCTCCAGCAAAATCGAGAGGAAGCGACCATTCAGATCGAACGGCCCGAGTTGAACGAGGGGCAGACTGAGGAGGGAAACTACAGTGGGACTGTTGGTCAAGCCAACCCACCAATGGTTAAGCAAAACCACCAGGATGGAGGAAATGATGGACGTGGATGCAAATACAAGGATTTCATGGCATCCAAACCACCGAGTCTATCTGGAAGCCCGACGCCGGTGGAAGTCATAAACTGGATCTCCGAGATGGAGACGATGTTTGAGAGTTGTGAGTGTAGCAACAGGAAAAAGACCGCTCTCGCGGTTCCTCTGTTGAAATCTGGAGTACTAAGCTGGTGGAAGCTACTAGCTGATTCGATGCCCAAAGGAGAAGCGAACAAGATGTCATGGGAGGATTTTCTGGTGCAGCTAAAAATGCAGTACTGCTCTGAACAGGATCTTCTGGAAATCAACAACGAGTTTCAGAATCTAAAGAAGGGAAAGATGAGTGTCATCGAGTATGCTGCAAGTTTTACGGAGAAAATGAAGCTTGTTCCTTATCTAGTTCCAACTGAACTCTCCAAGGTCAATAAGTTTGCCCATGGATTACCAGCAGACTTTGGTCCAATGGTCAAACAAGCAACCACTTTGAAAGCCGCCATCTGGGCAGCCAAGAATGTTGAGACCCAAATAAGGGAAAAAGGTCTGGAGAAAGTTGAAGTTGGTGAGAAGAGGAAGTCGGAAGGATCCTCAAGACCTGATAATAAGGGAAAGTTCTCGAAGTCTAACCTGGACGACCGAAGGAATGAAGCCAAGTGGTGTGAGAAGTGCAAGAAGAAACACTTCGGAAGATGCGATGGTGAAGTGACGTGCTATAAGTGTGGTAGGACCGGTCACTATTCCAGAGATTGTACATTCGAAAACAAGAAGTGCTACGAATGTGGAAATGATGGGCATATTTCAAAGAACTGTCCAAAGAAAAACGAAGCTGCAAGACCAAATGCACCGCCGAAACCAAGGGCATTTCACATGATCCTCGACGAAGCAGAAAACCGTGCGAGGAATCAAGGATGAGGACTTCATATCCGAAGATCAAGTTATGCAGTAGCCATAGTATTGTATGATGTAGCCTATTAGAGGCATAGCCTATGGTGAACTTGAACACCTATGTAATCATTTC
Organism: Lactuca sativa; assembly: GCF_002870075.4. NCBI lineage: Eukaryota > Viridiplantae > Streptophyta > Magnoliopsida > Asterales > Asteraceae > Lactuca > Lactuca sativa. The sequence goes on along the minus strand of NC_056627.2, from coordinate 285,112,974 downwards.
AAGAAATAATATAAAACCTTTGTTTCGTTATCTGATGTGTTAAGTTGATTCGCTGCATGGTGACTTGGGAAACTGTGAGACAATACTTGGGACGAGTATGAGTAGGTGTGAATGGTAGTAGAGGCCTATACTACCGGAAGCACAGGACTCACACTTGGATCAGGGAAAGTCACAAGGTTACCAAGAAGCTAGTAATTGATTTCGTTTTATTCAAGTGTGTTGTTACCATCATTTCGGTAATGACTAAGAAGATTGTTGATATTCCGACCCTAGTGGTCATATCGAATCGAGTCCGACTACGATGAGTATGTTGTGTGGTTCAGAGGACCAAGTTTGATGTAGCGTCCGACTTAAACCAAACGGTTGAAATCAAAGCGATCAATAGAAGTATCGCACTCGTTGTTAAAGAAGTTGGTGGCTAGAAATACCTAATTTTAAAGTGTGATTATATCACATTAGAACATGAAGGAAGGCATAGTCTGTTTTAGAATTTAACTCTAAGAGACCTAAGTCTAAGTGTTGCAACATACGATGATAGGTCATTAGAATATGACACATCGATCCATAGTAGTAATAAAAGAAGTCATCTCAAATTCGTATCCAGTAAGGATCGAGATTTTGACTTGAAGATCATAATTTAGAGTCTAGCCTGAGGAAGAGAGCAGGTGCACGATCGAGTACTACATACAGTCAATAAGTCTGAGAGATAGACTTGAAGGAATGTAGAAGTTATAATTATTACCTAGGATGAAGAGACGACATATGGAGTCATTATACGACCATTTTCGTTGATGATTCCGGGACGTAATCATCCTAAGGGGGAGATAATTGTAACGCCCGCAAATCCGGGCTAGTCAAATTAGAGACAATAGGGGTCCAAAACGACTTTTCGACAAAAGATTATTTAGAATAAATAATCTTAACCAAGTTGTAGAGTATGTTACAAGGTTTTCGTACATATAAAGAACGCCGAAAACCGAGTTATAACGAAGAAGTTATGACCCGTTGAAGTTTCGCGACGGAACCGGCACGATACCAGGAAGCGTAAATAGTGAATTTACGATAGAGCGAGATTTAGCCTTAGCGATCTAAACGAAAGTCGTAGAATATGTTAAACTAAGAAAATCGATAAAAAGAACACCCAAATCTGACTTCGTATGAGGAAGTTATGATTTTTCTAAGATTTAGCATAGTAGTGCACAGCCCGAAATCTGAATTTTAGATCGGTCGATTTTTAGCCAACGGGATCTAAATGAAAGTTATAGTACTCGTAAATACCAACGCGTGGATATAAAGAACGTTGATAATAGAGCTCGTATGCGAAAGATATGGACGAAGCTTAGTCCCTACTTTTCGAGCGCGGCGAATTCGATACAGTTTTGTAAATACGAGATAGAATGAGAATTAGCCAACGAGGTCTAAATGAGAGTTGAAGATCTCATTAATAGGAACTCAACGGTAAAAAGACAGACAAAAATGGAGCTCGTATGCGAAAGTTATGGACGAAGCTTAGTCCCTACTTTTCGAGCGCGGCGAATTTGATACAGTTTTGTAAATCCGAGATAGAATGAGAATTAGCCAACGAGGTCTAAATGAAAGTTGAAGATCTCATTAATAGGAACTCAACAGTAAAAAGAAAGACAAAAACGGAGCTCGTATGCAAAAGTTACGGACGAAGCTTGGAGACTACTTTACTATACACTTCCTACAAATACAAGGGTGAACTCCTCATATTTTCTTCACACCATAAGCCTTTCTTTCTCTCTCTAACTTCTCTCTAGCCTCCCTAAACCCCTCCCAAGTCTACGGAACCTCCCTAGCACGAGAAGAAAACCCCGGAGCGCCCGACGGCTCCGAGAAGAAAAGCTTTCGGTTCGGAAACGCTGCTCCAGCGAAGCCTGGTTTTTAATAAAAACCCGCTGTAAGTGAGCTACGCCTATAGTATATTTAATATAGATTTTATTTAATTATAGTAACATTGTTAGGACCTTAAAATAATTATTTAGGCTATTATTATGAGTTATATTGAGTGTTATTTAACGCTTATATAATAGTAATAATAGCTAGACTATTAAATTAGTCTCGTCAAGCGTTAGACTAAACTCTAGTGGTAATGATACTAGGTTTCGTCAAGGGATAATTGTTTTAAGAGTAACGAAGTGCTGTCCGAGTGCCGACTCACCACCTTTCAGGTGAGTGCATAGTCCCTTTCATCTTACACATAGATATGAAGTATTTTATATAAACTACGTGCTATGTGTGCACATTATCTGAATACTTGTTGTCTATGTTGGTTGAACGTTTTATACATGTTTTAAAGGACTTAAATTGTATACGTATTTTCTATATACAAAAATGTTGGGTATGAGATGGGTAGATGAATGATGAGAGATAGAAGATGACGTGAGTATACATTGGCAGCTATAGACTTAGTGCCTATGGGACAAACACCGGTAGCTATGGACTTAGTACCTTTTAGACGTTGGTAGCTATGGATTTAGTACCTGTTGGGAATTGGTAGCTATGGACTTAGTACCTATTAGTTAGACGCTGGTAGCTAAGGATTTAGTACCTGTAGGAATTGGTAGCTATGGACTTAGTACCTGTTGAACATTGGTAGCTATGGACTTAGTACCTATTAGATAAAGACTGGTAGCTATGGATTTAGTACCCGATGAATAGACTATAGCAGCTATGGAATTAGTGCTTTATGAACGAACATTGGCAGCTATGGATTTAGTGCCAGTCCCATAACCCTGGAAGTAAGGGACTTCGGAATAAACGAATGCAGGATAGATGACTCTTAGGTTAAATCCTTAAAGAGTAAAGAAGATAATGGGGATGAGTAATTGTGTTGATTGTTTGATTGAACATAATAATTATATTATTGTGGGTTGAAAACCCTATGTACTCACCAGGTTTCCCAACCTGACCCACTCAGTTTATGTATATCACAGGTGACGAAGTGAAGTGACATTACACTGAGAGATTTAAAAGAGATGTAGATCACTAGTGTAAATCATTGTAAGTTCTGTTTATGCTTATGTTTCGGTATTAACGATGACATCCCAAACATTTTAAAATGAAATAAATACGTTTCTTCGAAAATGTTTTAATAACGTATTTACCATGTTTTTCTGGGAACAAATTCCGCAACCTTTTTATAAAATGAAGTACTCTGATTTTTATAAAGCATAAACAAAAATCGGTCTTTTCTGGCCGTGATTTTGGGGATGTCACATCAGATGACTAACAAATATTCATGAGACCATGTTTCTATAAACTATAAGTGTAAAACATATATAAAACCTTTTCTAAAAATGAAAGTCATTGTTGTCCTTTTGAATAACACATTTTATCATTAGTATGGTCTTAGTGTCACAGGGTCACCTGGTCATTAGGATTGGATTATGATGTTCGGGGTAGTTTTGTAGTTTCTGCTTTCTAAAGGGTCACCTTGTCGCTGGTTAGTTACAATACTACAAGTTGTTTCAAGTAGGATGACTTGATCAGAATCTTGTGTGATAAAGGTCACCTAAGCATGAGAGGTTTGAGGCATAGATGGGATAAACATGCCAAGTTAAGAAATAGTTGTTTAGGATCCCATAATCTAGGAGTTACATATTCTATGCAATTGGTAGTCATTACCTACCGAGTTTGATTATGTTTATGGGATAAAGGTCACCTAACCATTTACTTCTTTCGTTACTTGGATCCTAGACTTTAATAAATTAATGTTTTAAGAAACAATAAAATGTATTAATTTTTAAATATTAAATATTGAAAATACTAAACGTCACTTTGTTAAACTCTGTTAATAACTATTAATACTCTTACTCCTTGCAAAACCTCTCTCTTGTTGAGTTTCAAGAGATAGTAACATTTGATGGTCATAATTTCTATACTAGTATAATATCTTAAGGTTCCACCTTAAGGATAACTAGAAATTATATATATTGAAAGATCCCATAACTGAATAACCTCTACAAGCCAATCTGTCTGATCATGATACTTTGATGGAAGTATTATTGTGATGATTTTGATGTGTCTCACATCATACTGGAGTAATTAACCTTGAGTTGTAGAAATCTTGGATATATATGAAATATATCAGATGTGTCATCAAGTAAAGCATATATTCAATCAGAAGACTAAAAAGTGCTTCAATTTTGTTCAAGCATTGAATAAAAGGAAGTCTGAGAGATTGTGCACTCAAAAAGACTTATAGTTTAGTGCCAACAAAAACACCAAAAGCATCCGATTAACAGAATGATCAGTAAGTATGAGAATTATTAAACCAAGACTTGAACCTCAAAGAACGCCTATCTAACTCATAAAGAGGAAAGGTTAAGTGTCTATAAGACCATTGACTACTAATAATCAAACAAACCCATCCCTAAGGATCGATATCCCCTATCCTGAACCGAAGACTTACTCAACCTGGCCTCAGAAACAAGCAAAGATCAGCATCCTACAAGTTCAGAATCTCGTAGTAAGAAACTCCAATGACAACCTAAAAAGTATGAGGTCGACTACATTACGTGACCATAACCCTAGCGATAATAGTTTTCGCCTTAGGGTTTAAAGGCACTACTTCTGGGGCATCAACTACACGATCCTCATTAACCATGACCATTAATTCACCTCCCAATATAGGATGTGAAGGCATAATACCTCTTTGTTGGGATGAGATGACCAACACCTAACTAGCAAGAGGGAAAACACCGAACAACACTCTTACAGACCTTGAGATCATTCGGGAAACGACAAAGAAAAACAGTTCAAATCAAGGCATGACCCCAAGCATCACGAGACCGACAAAAGAGCTATGCTAATAAATGGCAAAAGCCTGTGAAGTTTCAAATTGAAAATCGGGTGCTATTGAAGGTTTCTCCCTAGAAAAGAAAGATCTGAGTTGGAAAGCGGGGCAAGCTAAACCCACAATACATCGGGCCGTTTGAGAGAACGATAAAGATCTAATGCGTAGGGACAAGGTTTGAAAACTCAATCCTTGAGTGAACTCTTAAGATCAATGTATGATTACTAATGTATGTTCAAGTCAAGACTAGAAAGACCAGTCAAGTCTTAGATAATCTACTCAACAAATGATCAAGTTATAAATGAAGTATGAGAATAAATGATCAAGGTAAAGCTAATAAATGAAGAACAAGAACAATGTTTTGAAAGAAGTCTTGAATAACAGAGTAAATACCAAAAGTTAAGTAAAAGATCTGTATTGACTTTGCAGTGAAAGCTCCTATAAATAGGAGTGTAGGTTATAGCGAATTAACTAAAAAACTTACATAGGACTGGAGAATAGAAATGTTTCTGACATTCTTATTGTCTAATATAACAAAAGACTAAGTCCTATTAGACGTTACATCAATACAAAGACAAATTTAATAAATGCACAAAGACAAAATGTTGTGACTCCGAATCAACATTCATTCCGGACATGAGAGTCATTCCGGAATGCCTTCAGCTTCGCATCTTCTTTTCTACTGGTACGGAAAAACTCTGGACTGCTCTCCACTTCGAAACATACACACTTCAGAATGAGTATTTAGGATTGCTAGAGGTTCACTTTCATGTTCCAAGAATCTCCCCCTAAGTGAACTTAGCAATCCATTAACTTAGATCGTTTCTTCCTTGATGAAGGTGTAGGGTCTGAACAACCATTCTTGGACTGCAAGGTACCACGCCAGCTGACTTACAAACTTTCCCTTGACCTGTTCCGAAGCATCAGACTTGGACGCCCGGGATGTGAACTTCATCAGAGCTTTGGTCGGAACTAGATGTTTGTCAAGGACTCGGAAACAATCCTTCTAGTTTGACTTTATTGTTGTGTAGACAAACCCTAGAACCGGTTCTTCAATAGGACCATGCACAAGAATTTCAGCTTCTGGAAGAACAAAGTTGATTTTGGAAACAAATTGTTCAGTTCCATATAGGCGTGCAAGCTCATAATCGCGTTGGCAAAATTCCACAACATAATCTTTCAGGACGCTCAGAGTAGGATAGTAAACTCCCATACTAATGTCATCCTTTTGATTTTCTCTGAAGTAGGCAGCTAAAGTGAGGATGTCATTAGGATTCATGGAGGGAAAGTGAGCATCACTAACCGTCTGGGGTGTTGGCTTGTTTCGGAGGAGGTCAAAACGAAATAGTGGACAGTTGAGATCAAATTTCATCAAAAATATCTTCTGAAACCCTCGACTTTGGTAATTCTCTTCCTCATCCACACTTCCTTGAGAGGTTGTGCGTGCTTAAAGTGGAAAGTTTTAAGTCTTTCTTGCTCAGTCCGGATAATCACCTCCGGATCGTCAGATGGGTGAAGAGGAGCAAATTTGGTGTAGAATTTGTTGTAGGGAGAGAGAGGAAGATCCAGTTGTTCGGAGTCATTGGTAGGAACATCGTAGTACATGAGAGGGATGATTTCATGATCACGCAGGATGCCTTCACGGAAAATAGGAGATATCCCACGCATTGGATCAGGATTATCCTTTAGAGCTTGGATCTGAATCTTATCCTCTAATGCGTTGTTGATTTGTTCCTGAGACCATCCATGAATTTGCTTTGGAGGAGGTCTGGAATGAAAGGCTTGTTGCTCAGCAGTCCTAGGTTTCTTCCATTTGTCTCTCTGTAGTGCAGATATAACGAACTGCATGTGTTCATCGATCACCAATTCTGTAGTGGGATTTGGAAAAGGTTCATCCGAAATTTCATCAGGGATCCGATGAGGAGAGCCCTGGTCGATTAAAGCAATCTTTAGGTTCAGAATGGGGGGCTTCATGGAAGGAGTGGCTCGAAAGGCTTGAGCGGTTAAAAGAGATTTTGCTTTAGCCATTTGAATGCCCATCCGAAGAGCATCAGGAATAAAGGCTGGCCAGGAAGCAGTAGACCAGATTCTCCTTTGCTCTTCTGTCATTTCCTCCGAAAGGGTCAGCATAGGAGCTTGAAGACCAATAACTCCCTTAGGAGATTTATCCGGAATATATTCGTCTTCATCTTTACCTCCTTCTTTAGAGGAGTTTCCTAGCATTCCGGAGACGACTTGAACTTCATCTTTGGAAATAGGTCTTCATCTCAGAGTGTAAATTCCGAGGCGGGTTTCCAAGGTTGGCTTGGGCCTTCTCCCCCTCTTGCATCGGGAAACCTCCAGACCGATGCAAGCTTTAAAGACTCCTTTACATCATCAAAATTCTCAAACACTTTTTGGATTCCAGTGTTGAGTTGTTTGGTGAGATTATCATAGGCCGCAGATGTAGGTGCTTGAGCAGCTAGGTGATCGAACAGATGCCCCAGGACGGCTAAAATCTCATCAAACTTCCGATTTAGAACATCGACAAGGTTCTTTGTGGATCGAAGTAGTTTGATGAGGACTTGTTGAATAATCAGATTCAATTCATCCTTCTTCTTTATCTTCTTCTCTAACCTTTGAATTTGCTTTTCATGACGAACATGTGTCTTCTTGATGAGTTTGTTTGTAGCAGACACCAAGTCATCATGGACTTTTAGCATTATGGTGATTGTATCCAAGTAGTGTTCGACGGAGGCATCATACTTGGCTTTAACTTCCTCCATTGAGTGCTTGAGCCGGAGAGAAATTAATTGATCTAGTTAGGCTTCTCTTTCCACAACAGATGGTCCGGACTGTTGGGATATATACTGAAGGATGACATCGAGCTTGGAGTCAAGACTGGCAATCTTCTGATCCATTTTATTGTTGAGCTCGGTTACGGAGCTTTCAATTCAAGAAACGTTCTTCATGGTATCTGACACATTGGTTTAAATCTCAAGGAGAGCAAATGGATCGATGTAATTACCAGCGGAAGATCCGGTGTCAGAATTGGAGTGAGGAGATTTTGCTTAATAAGAAGAGGGATCAATTGATGGACCAGGATTTGTTGCAGCATCATCTTCCTGGATTTTGATATTAGAGATTGAACCACCAACCGGAGTGGTTGAGGAGGAGCATCCGAAGTCATCAGCAGACTTGGATACAGATGCCTTTGACTGAAATCGGATTGAAGTCATGAAATTTGTGTGCGGAACAATTTTCGCTTCATCTTCCAGCATGACTTATTTGGAGAGCTCTTCATCCAGATTGGTTTGGAAGAAGTCTTGGTGAGTGGTAACAGGCGGTATTTCAAAAGTAAGTTCGTTGGCTGCATCGGTGTCAGTGGGAGGAACATAAGGCATATTGCTTTGGATGGCCCTGTTCCTCATGGAGATAAGAGTGAACTCCACTTGAGCTCTGGTGAGATCCGTACGTTTTGATGCAGCCCTATTAACAAATTCTTCCCATTTGGGATCATTAGCACATGGTCATCCCTTACACCTTCCGTTTATCAGACCAGTTGAGGCATCAGAAGTCGGAGGGATAGCTCCAACTTTAGAATGCTTGGGGTCCAGAACAGGGGTTCCGGAGTGTGTGCATGTAGAAGAAATAATGGGATTATCATAAGAAACCTGTGGGTTTGTTCCAAGGGGCAAAGAACTATGATCAACACCGGCATCAAATTTTTGGGAAGGTGAGGGTGGATTATGAGCAGACTCCCCGTGATAGTGTAAATGTGATTTTGAAACATCGATGGGTATCTTGGATGAGTAGGTAGGTGGGGTGTGCGGACGGCTAGAATCAGTCGAAATGTCATGGGTTCCTTCCTGTTGAGAGGATGAATTGACTTTGGCTTTCTTTTTAGGCATTGGTTTTGTGGGAGAAGTCTTCCGTTTGGCAGACTTTTTCACTTTGGCTTCAGACTCAGAAGGACTGGCCTCTTTCAAGATAGGTTCAACAGAGACTGGCACATGTTTTGTTGGGTCAAACACAACCTAAGTGTCCATGTGAAGTTTTAAATATGTGGAATCAGAAGGAATAAGGGCCAACATGTGGTCCGGAAGTCGTCTGACCAGACCAAAAGAAGATTGGTCCAGAATGCGATAAGACTTAACAACTTTAAAAGTGACACATACCTCCGGAGGAACGGTGTTAACCAGAAGTGGTTCATTAAGGTCTTTGAAGATTTGTTGGAGTGTTAGTGCCCAAAACCTAGGGCTAGAAATCTCGTTCTCCTTTCTTTTGATGGCAAATTTGCAAAAATCTTGCCATAGAACTTCCGGAAGATCCACTGCAATGTCGCATCCAGAGTAGATGTTGTAGACGACGCTGCGCCAGTCTTTGCTTAGCTTTTTGGTTCCTCCATGTTTTCCGGACAGCCCTCTAATGATGAAGTGCATTAGCATGGTCCAGAGTCCGAAGACGGCAGATTTCTTGAAGTCTTTAGCCCTGTAATTTTAATTATACCCAATGTAGGTCAAAAACGTCTGAAACTCTTCAGTCGTTAGTTCTTGGTCCTTGAAACCCCTTGGGTTTGCTTTCACACCGATCGCCTTAAGGAAGGTCGATTTGTACATTGGAACAGTTCTGTCACCGATGATTGTAGTCTCTAGTGCACCGTCTTCGAGTTTGATACTTGTAAAGGCACGATGAAGATTATGAAGTGGTTGTGGAGGTTGAGGGGTTTTAGTGAGGGGAATGGAGATGGGGTGATTTGTAATAAACTCTATCATTACCCTGCTGGATTCATCGTAATCCATGGGATTTAGGGAAAAGAGTTGAGTGGTGTCTCTTTGAAACGGTTCTGGAGCGACAGATGATGGTGAACCCTTGGAACCTTTGGTAGATTTATTTCTTGCAATGGATTTCTTTGGGGTTGAGGCAGTTTGTGTGGGTTTTTGTGGAGACGCCATTGTTGCAGGAGATGAGGGCTTGAAGAATACGTAGAATAGTGAGAGAATTTGTGAGTTTGGGGATTTTGAGAGCGTAAAGAGGTAAAAGGGGTTTTGAATGAATATTTATAGGTTAGGGAAATGGGTCGGGTTAAAAAAGGTAATGATGAGGGTCCGAATGCAACACGGGTTGCATTAAATGAATAACCACTTTTGAAGGTTGAGGTTACTTGGGAAGGGAAAGGTTGAGTGGATTGTAGCTGGAAGTGGAAAACCTAAACGACGATTCGATGGTTTCTTTTAGGAGATGTGCAATCGTGGCACAAGAGTCAAGGTAGATAGGATAAGTATCCTCAAAAAGTAAACATTGCTAACGTTTCATCTTATAAACCATTGGTATTCAGGATGTGTGAGTCTGGACAAATGAAGATCCGAAAGGTAAAGTGGTGAGTTCTGAAATACAGTCTTTTGAGAGAAATTCAAATAGGAATTAATCCCAAGTGAGAAGGTTTGGAGTAGAAGGTCCGAAGTGAAATTTTTATTGAAGATCTGAAGATTCCGGAGTGAAAAACTTTTAGGTTTCAAAGTGAAAATCTTTTAGGATCCGGAGCAAAGGATTGATTGTGACTCTGGAGAATTATTCCATAATAATGATTTAAAAAAATGGTTTTGAAAAGATTTCAAAAAAAAATTATGAAACATTCCAAAACAAGAGTCGAGAAAACTTATGGAGTAGATTTTGACATTCTGAAGTGCATAATGCAATACCTTTCCGGAGTGGAATTCCGAGATGCCATTATAAGGTATATTTCGAGATGAAAATCTGATTACAATGACAATGTGGACTTTTTAATAACAATCAATCAGGATGAACTGTACAGCTTAAAACTCAAGTGATGGTAAGAAATAAAGACAAGTAAAATGATCATATGTATTCCGAGAGAAAGTAGTTCTGAGATGAAAAGATTTTGAGATCAGAACTAATTTTCTTTCTAATACTTCTATCAAAGACAACAGATATCTTGAAAGAACTAAGGATCTGGTATCATCATACCCATTTTGTTCCGAAAACCATTGAATTTGGTTTCGTCTAATGCCTTAGTAAAGACATCAGCAATCTCATCGTCAGAAGGAACAAAAATAAGTTCAATGTTACCATTTAAAAGATGATCTTTAATAAAATGGTACCTGATGTCAATGTGCTTCGTCATGGAGTGCTGAATTAGATTGTGTGAAATTGCAATAGCACTTTGAGAGTCACAGTCGATAGGAATGCATTGAAATCAGTAACCAAAATCTAAGAGTCGAGATTTCATCCACATAACCTGAGATATACAGCTGGCAGCAACGATGTATTCGGCTTCGGCTGTAGAGAGTGCAATGCAGTTCTGTTTCTTGGATGACCAATTGACCAAACGACCACCTAAGAATTGACAGCCACCTGAAGTGTTTTTCCTATCAAGTTGAAGACCACCAAAGTTTGAATCTGAGTAGACTTAGAGTATGAAGCTCTCATTTGCTGGATACCAGATTCCGAGACTCTTTGTACCTTTAAGATATCGGAAAATTTGTTTCACAACCAGGAGATGAGACATTTTTGGGTTAAATTGAAATATGGCACACAAACATGTAGAAAACATGATATCCGAACGACTTGCTGTGAGATAGAGCAGGGATCCAATCATTGCACGGTACTTCTTTTCATCAACCGAAACACCTGAGGGATCAGCAAAGATCTTGTGACCGAAGCCCATGGGTACCTTGGCTGAGGAACTGGTGTCCATTGAGTATTTCTTGAGGAGTTCTGAAATATACTTCTCATGGTGAATGAAGATTCCTCTATTAGTTTGTTTGATTTGGAGGCCAAGAAAGAATCTTAACTCCCGATTCATGCTAATTTGGAATCGATTGATCCTTAGTTTAGCAAAGTCAGAAACCATAGATAAATCTGTAGATCAAAAAATGATATCATCCACGTAAATTTGAACCAGCATGAGATGTTTTCCAATTGATCTTCGGAACAAGGTAGGATCTAGAATTCCTATTTGGAAATCAGAGCGCTTGAGAAATTCGGTGAGGGTCTCGTACCATGCCCGAGGAGCCTGCTTGAGTCCGTAGACTACCTTCTGGAGTTTGTAATAGTAGTTCGGAAAGGAAAGATTAATAAAACCTGGAGGCTGTTGAAGGTACACTTTAGTGTTGAATTCAACATTAAGAAAAGCACTCTTAACATCCATTTAGTAAACTTTGAAGCCTTTGTGGGCAGCATAAGCAAGAAAGATTATGATGGCTTCAAGGCGTGCAATCGGAGCAAAGGTCTCATCATAGTCGATTCCTTCAACCTATGTAAATCCTTTTGCCACCAATCTTGCTTTATTCTAAGTAATGACTCCTGCATCATCAAGCTAGTTGTGAAATACCCATCTTGTGCCGACAATGAGATGATCCGAAAGAGGATGTACAAGAGTCCAAACTTCATTTCGGTCAAATTCTGCCAGTTCTTCTTGCATGGCTGTAATCCAATCAGCTTCTCTAATGCTTCCTTAATGGATTTGGGTTCAACCATGGATATAAATGCTGAGAAATGACATTCATTTTGGATACTTGTAGCAGAACGAGTCTGTACACCAGCATTGGGGTTTCTAGTCACTTGGTTCGGAGGATGATCTTTGGTCCAGATATGTAATCTTGGAAGTTATTGAGCAGCAGATGAGCCGATATCAACAATAGGATTGAGTTGCTCCCCCTGAATGGTTTGAACTTGAGGATGATGCTCACCCTGAACTTATAAACCTGAGAGATTGGCATCATCATCAGAAGGGAACTCAAAGAAATTTTCATCGTCATCAATGTTGATAGGATTGGAGTCATCGAAATCAGCAGGTGCATCTTGGAAGCTGTCCACATTTGTTTCAAGAGAGGGATGAGCATTCTCCCTTCAACATGAAAAGGTTGAAATGGTTCGGAATCAAATGGAGGGAGGCTCGGAATCATACCGGAGATGTTGTGTGAGATAGGAGCTTTCGAAGGAGAAATTGAAATGGGAGTAGGCCTTATTCGAGATTCTGAATCTAGAGCGAATTCGTAAGGACCAAAGAGAGATTCAAAGTCTACTTCATGAATTATTTGAATGTTTAGACATTCCAGAGGTGGAGCATCTGACTCCATAATGTGGGTGGTGACGTGAGTGGGATTAGAAATCCGAACGAAGTTTTCATGAAAGGTAACATCAAAACTTTCTTCAATAACTCGAGTACGTCGATTGAGAACTCAATAAGCCTTTGATTTTGTGGAGTATCCAAGAAAAATAGCTTCACCATCTTTGGGTTGGAACTTGGTAAGCTGATTAAGGTTGTTCTTGATGAAGCATTTGCATCCAAATACATGCAAAAATGAGATAGTTGGCTTCCGACCATTCATGGCTTCATACGGTGTTTTGTTGAGGCACCGATTGATGATACTCCTATTCTGAGTGAATCATGTAGTGGAAACGGCTTCAGCCCAAAGATAGAGTGGAAGATTTGCAAAATTGAGCATTGATTAAGCAGCTTCAACTAAAGTTCTGTTCCTTCGTTGAACTACACCATTCTGTTGAGGAGTGTAAGGAGCAGAAAAACTGTGGTCAATTCCCTTCTCGGTAAGAAGGTTCTCAATGGTGGAGTTTTTGAATTCTGAACCATTTTCACTTCGGATGCGTCTAACTAGGAGTTTGATGAGAACTTCTATTCCTTTGATGAAATTTATGAGTTCGGAGGTTGTTTCTGACTTTAACCTGAGGAAGAAAACCCAATTGAATCTAGTGAAATCATCCACAATCACAAGAATGTACTTTTTGTGATGTAAACTTTCCACTGTTGATGGGCCATACAGATCAATGTGTAGAAGTTCTTGAGGTTCCGAGATTGATTTTTCAATGTTGACGGGATAACCTTTCTTTGACTGCTTACCACACTCACATGCAGCACATAAATGATCATTCTCGAATTTAAGTAGTGGCAAACCTCTAACCATTTCGCCTGAAACAAGATCATTCATGTATCTAAAATTTAAGTGCGCAAGTCTTCGGTGCCATAACCAACTGACGTCAGGAATGGCTTTGGAGAGCAAGCATAGTTGTGGCTTGCCAATGATCATGTTGATATCAAGGGGGTACATGTTTTTATTGAGGTTTGAGTTGATTAAGCATTCTTTGCGGTCTTCATTCATGATGTAGCTGTGTTTTTTTCAGAATTCAACTCATCGATTTGCATCAGTGAGCTGAGCCACACTTATCAAGTTGTGCTTTAAGTCAGCTACATATGCCACGTTTGAGATTGAGAAATTTCCATTTGTAAGGATGCCATAACCTCAGATTTGAGAGTTTGAGTTGTTGCCATATGTTACATATCCAACATTTGGTTCACGCTTTAGATCTCGCAGAAAGTCCTTCTACCCTATCATTTGCATGGAGCAAGCACTATCAATATACCATACAGTTTCTTGCTCCGAAGCACAGAGTGCCTACAGAATTAGTGAATAATGGAGTTTTTAGGCTCCAAGTTAGATTTTGGGACAAAGGCATGAGTCTTAGGCTTGGGACGTGATTTATGAGCAACTAAAGATTTGGAAGGTTTGTTTCTAATTTTTTGTGGAAACAAACAGAAAGTTAATGTTCTTTCATCAATACAATAGTCATATTCAATGACTTGGATTTCCGAAGATGTGCGCTTCGGAACATGAGCTTCCGGAGAGGTGGAAACAACTGATTCTTTTGGAACCACAGTTTTCTTAGATTCAGATTTAACTTTCCATACTAAATTCTGTTTTGAATATTTTGACAAGGTTGTTTTCATGGCGCCTTTTGGTTTGTTTGATGGCACATTGGTTTTTGAAGAATTTGATTTAAAAATCATGCCATTAGTTTTGGCAATCAAAACGGAAGAAACATTCCGAGAATGAGTGTTTTGGACAGATAAGGTATTTTCATGAGTTTTAGGCAGAATGGATTGACAACCGTCTTACGTTGTGCAGGACTGGGAGAACTTGAGGGTCTTTTGAGTATCTTAGTGGGAGTAAAGGAGGTTTTCCTAGGTGCAGAAGAACTAGAGTTCCAAGATACACTCCTTTTGGAGTTCTCAAGGAAGCGATAATTTTTCCTAGACTTAACTTCCTTTTTGTGAGCATTTCATGCTTCCACTTTAGGATCTACCATATCCTTCCTATTGAGCATTGGTTTTTTTAGATTGAGAAGAGGATTTAGAAGTTTGACCAGCAGTAGGATTACTAAATTTTGGATCAATGGGAACAAACTTGGTTTTTGAAGTAACTAAGGATTCTTATTCACAATAATCATAGGAGACACAGCTTGAGTTTTCAATTTTATCATCTAAGGATGCCCATACAAACTTAGAAGCAACAATTTCAGTTGTCATTGGAATGATTTCCTCAATCACGCAATTGTTAGGAGGAATATGTCTTGGAACATAATCAACACAGTTTGAAAGACTTTGATGATATTTTGTGGTCCAATTCAGGTTTAGGTTTGTCAGAGGCGGACGAGGCATGAAATCAGGACACTTGACAACAATTGGTTGAAACTTAGGAATTAAAGAGGCAAGAGAATCTTCGTTTTCGTGAAGAGGTGACAAGGGAGAAACTGGAGTGTCCGAATGTTTGATGTTCGGAACCTTTACCATGAATGTCAAATTTTGCAATTCCTTCAAAGTACTAACAATTGGTTTCGGAAACTCGCTTCCGAGACCAAGTGCTTTAGACCATGGATGACGAAAATTATGTGTCATCCAAATGTCAACTTCAAGCATGTCTATGGAATTATGCAACGCATCTATCTTAGCATTAAGACGTTTGTTATCATAAATCAAAACATTTCGTTCAAAATAGGTGATTTCACATTTATCTTTTAAAATGATACATTCATTGCTTGACATTACAAGTTCATGCTCTAAAGACTCGATTTTAAATTTTTTATCCTCAAAACGTAACTTAAGACGATTTAATTCACAATCCTTCTTCTCACTCGTGTCTATGGCTGATTCATAGGCTTTATAGATGTTGCTCATGTCTGTTAGAATCTGGGTTAGATAAGTTCCACAGAGAAACAAATCAAAATTATTATCAGAGATAATGTACTTTACCTGCTGAATGATGCTTCGACCAGGTGGATCATTTGTGGCCATGTAGCAGTAGTGAGGTTCAACAACATCATCTTCATCTTCTGACCCAGAAGACCAATAACCTTCATCACATTCAACCGTTTGTCTTGCCATTAGACACATATTCCTTCCAGTGACCATGTCATCATCATCCTCGGATGACCAATATCCTTCAACATCTCTTGAGACTGTTGTCACAAATGTTTTTTTCGCTTTCAGCCATCTCTTGAGCTTTTCGAAAGTAGTAGGCTGAATCCTTGATTTTTGGTTTTAGAGGAACATCAGCCAGACAATCTTAGCAAAATGGTTTGCATGTCTACACTTGTGACACATAATTTTAGGTTTGTCCGATTTGGAATTTTGAGAAGGTTATGGAGTAAAGTTTGGCTTAGAGAGGTTTGGTTTGTATGCTGGAGGATTTTCCGAAGATGGCTTATGCTCCGGAGTTGAGTATGGATGAGGATTGTTATGGTGAGGAGATTGGAATCCGTTTTGGTATGGTTTGAAGGAAGGGTTGAAAGGACGTTTGTATTTCATTGAGAGAAGAGCAAACTCCTGTTGAAAACGGAGTTCAGAGTCCATGGTTTCGGAATCATCTGTACGATCGATTTGTGTGGGTAAAATGGGTGCGGATGATTGAACTGATAGAGCAATGGGTTTAAAAGGATCCGAAGTAGACAAGTTCGAAATGGTTGGTTCAAAAGAGCTAACAAGGGAATGAGGACCTCCGTAGAGTTCCCTTATGGTTTGAGCAACATTAGATTCATGTCCTTGAAGCTCATCAAAAAGTTTATAGAGTTTCAATTTTTTGAAGGAACCATTCCTTTCGCGACAAGATTTTACATGCATTTCCGCATCCTTTGACGAGACTGTTTATGAATTGGAGATTGTACTCAAATGGAGTTCGGACAATTCCATGAGCAATCATGTTGTTGACCATGATTTGGTAATGGTTGGAGGCTGAGGCCACTGATTCGCCAGGAGTGGTAGTGAAGGTATCGAAGTTGTTGACAACTGAGGTGAGGCACTTGTCTTTCATATTTTTTGAACCTTCAATCAGGTCCTAAAGAGTGTCCCAAATTTCTTTGGCTAATTTACATAGTTTGATGTGCTCAAAGAGTGAGGGAGGAACACCAAATACCATTTCTGAGAAAGCAACTTGGTCAGCATGCTGCTTCTCAATATCATCTGCAGCTAGAGGAGCTAGACGAGTTTCATCTTGACCCATAAGCTGAGCAGCAACATCTCTCACAACTATTCTCATAGGAACATGAGTACTTTCTTTGACGGATCTCCAGATTTCTTCACCTTTATCTTTGGCTAGTAAAAATCTTTACATTCTAACTTTCTAGTGATCATATTCTTCCACCACTAGCAATAGGGCACATGTAGGGCCACCCACACTATTTACGATTTACATTGAAATCATTTGCTGAGGATTAGAAGCAGTCATTGAAGTTAAAATACCTTCAAGCTAAAGTGGGATATAGAAGAAATTTTATGCTTAACACAGAAATGGTTGAAATACCAAGGTAATCTCAAACCAATTATAATATGATCTTATGGATTCAAAGGACAACCAATCAAACTCTGATACCAATTGAGAGAACAAAAAAGATCTAATGTGCAGGGACAAGGTTTGAAAACTCAAACCTTCAGTGAATGCTTAAGATCAATGTCTGCTTACTAATGTATGTTCAATTCAAGACTGGAAAGACCAGTCGAGTCTTAGATAATCTACTCAACAAATGATCAAGTCATAAATGAAGTATGAGAAAAAATGATCAAGGTAAAGCTAATAAATGAAGAACAAGAAGAATGTTTTGAAAGAAGTCTTGAATAATAGAGTAAATGCCAAAAGTTAGGTAAAAGATCCGTATTGACTTTGCATTGAAAGCTCCTATAAATAGGAGTAAAGGTTACAGCCAATTAACTACAAAACTCACATAAGATTGGACAATAGAAATGTTTCTGTCGTTATGATTGTCTAATATAACAAAATACTAAGTCCTATGAGACGTTACATCAATACAAAGACAAATTTAATAAATGCACAAAGACAAAATGTTGTAACTCCGGATCAACATTCATTCCGGACGTGAGAGTCGTTCCAGAATGCCTTCAGCTTCACATCTTATTCTCTACTGGTCCGGACAGATTCCGGATTGCTCTCCACTTCGGAACATACACATTTCGGAATGAGTACTTAGGATTGCTAGAGGTTCACTTTTAGGTTCAAACACCGTTCGAGTTTCTTTCCCGGATTGGTCTAGTGGCCTACAGACTACTACTACCCTTAGAACTTAACAACATACACCCAACATTCCACGTGTCAAAACTAAAAAAACTTCTTATCAGATGAGACCCTTGTCGTTCCTCTGAATAAGATCGAGGTAAACGAGAATCTCCTGTTCGTAGAAGAGACAGTTGAGATAATGGGCAGGGAAGTGAAGCGTACAAAACAAAGCCGCATCCTAATTGTGAAGGTTCGATGGAATGCTAAGCGTGGACCAAAATTCACATGGGAATGCGAAGACCAGATCAAGGAGAAGTACCCTCACCTTTTCTCTAGTTCCTAAGTATATCTTTCAAGAGAAATTTCGGGGCAAAATTCCCTCTAATAGGGGATGATGTCACCACTAGCAATTTTGGCTAAGAAATTCTATCTAGGTATGGTCAAATTTTGATGTACCTATAATTCAAAGTTTGATGTTATGCATGTTATTCAATTCAAAAACAACTATTTGAATCAAAAGTCACTCGTGAAACCCAAAAATAAAATTCAATACATTTCATACACTTAACTTCTTGTTGTAACCCAAATTCTTCCAAGTTCAAACCCCTATTGGGCTAAGAATCATTTATTGGGCCTAATAGGCCAATAAACTCATAACTTGATTATTTTGGGTTAAGAATCCTTATATGGGCCCTAGTTGGACCCACATTCATTAAAGTATAACATTTTGGGCCATAAGACTTTTTATGGGCCTTATTGGACCTAAAATGTCTCACTTGGTTTCATGGGCCTTATTGGGCCGTAAAAAACTTTCCTGAACCTTAATGGGTCGTAAACCCATTTCTTCATCATTTTTGGGGCTTAAACTCTCATATGGGCCCAACGGGCCGAAAAATTCTCATTTGGGCCATTAAATTCTCGGTTTACATCCAAGAACAATTCTAAATCTATTCCTCACTCTCATTCTTGGTTATATATATATATATATATATATATATATGTATATATATATATATATATATATATATATATATATATATATATATAGAGAGAGAGAGAGAGAGAGAGAGAGAGATAGTTAGGTTCAAATGTTTTTTCTATATATTGTGTGCATGTAGGATTTATTCTAAACCAATCATTTTAATTATTTTAAGAAAGTAATTAATGCATATAAAATGTTGAAGATTTAATTAATACTCATTATGTTGTTAACAAGTAATATGTATTAATTACTTTCTTAAAATAACTGAAATGAGTGGTCCACAATCAATAACATATGGACACAATAGATAATTAGAGCGATATATATATATATATATATATATATATATATATATATATATATATATATATATATATATATATATATATATATATGTAAAAAAAGAGATAATATGGGGTTAGTTAGTGTTGACACCTCATTATTGTATGGTGGATTTTCATGCTATTAATTTCAAATACATCAAAGCATGATCTTAATCCTTCATGTAATAACCCAATTCAATTTTCTCCCTTTCTTCTTCTTCTTATTCTCGGCCAAAGGAACCCCCACCACCACACTCATTTTCACTCTCAAACTCACTAAAAATCCTCTCTAGAACTCCAAGAAAAAAAATCCCCTTTCTCCCTTTCCAAATTTCATGTGTGCTTGTGTGTGTGTTCAAGGATACTTCATCAAAGTTCATTCATGGTAAGATACTTTCTATTCAAAGTATTTAACTTCATTTTATGATAAGTCCTTCACTCGTAAACACACCATTTTGTGATCCATGCTTCTTAGAACTTAAAGCGTTCGAATATCTTCTCAAAAGAGCTTTCTAAGGCCGAAATATCCTTCAATCTTCCCACCAAAAACCGATCCATCAACCAAAGTGAGTTCATACCTCATTTTTTTGGTTTTACTATGATTTGGGGGACGATACAAGTTGCTTTTTTTAGATCTATGTGTTAAGCATGATTAGGTGTGTTTTTACATGTTATATGTCGCTTATGTGTTGGAACTTCATAGTTTTCGAGAGATCTACTAAAATACGGTGATGTTTGTAAACTAAAACACTTTAATGCAACTTATTATCAAGATGAAAGGATTAAAACATGTGAAGGATGTTTGAAGCAAAGTAAAATCGTTTAAAGGGCCAAAAATTGACAAAGTAAACAAAAAGTGAAGATCTTTTTGTCAACTCACGGTTTTAAGAGGACTAAAAGAATCATTTTTTAAATAAAAATGGGTCTTTATGATATTCATGGTTTTTAAGGGGCCAAAAGTGTAAATATTCACAAATGGGCTTCTATTGGGCCTTTACGGTTTTAATGGGCTAAATATGTCAATTTGCACAAACATGGGTCTTATATAGAAACTCATAGTTTTATGGGCCTAAAAAGGAAATTATTGACTTTTGATGGATTAAATTGTCATTTTAAACAAACATTGACCAAAAATGTAAATTTTCGGTCAAATGGGCTGAAAATGTATTTTCTATTAAAAATTGGGCCGAAAATGTTGTTGTTATCAAAAGTGGGTTGAAAATGTCATTTTATACAAAATGAGCCATTAAAAGTAAAATTCCGGTCTTAATAGGGCCAAAGTGTCATTTTATACAAAATGTGCCTTAATTGTAAATTTTCGGCTTAATGGGCCAAGAATGTCATTTTTACAAAAAGTGGTCCTTTTATGTCATTTTGGTAAATAATTGAGCTAAAACAAGCAACATAATAAGAAACGGGCTAATTACGTCATTCTCACTTTTATTGGGCCTTAGTGACCCATTTATATGCTTGATAGGTCTTGTATACTCTATATATGTTTATTGGGCCTTGTCGACCCATTTACATGTTCGACGGACCTTGCATACTCTTTATATGTTTATTGGGCCTTAGTGACCCATTTATATGCTTGATAGGTCTGATGAGTTTATTAAACTCTTAGATCGTTTAGATCTTATAACAGGTAAATCACGAAAGCAAAAACAGTAATGTAAAACACAAGAATGAACCTGAATGTGTCGAATGATTCAAATTGATTCAATCCTCAGCAGAGCTCGATGAAGAACTTCCGTTGTAGAGGATATTAGGGTTACAAAAGATAAGAACAATGAACGCTATTAAATTATCTCTCAAATCTTACGTTCTAGGATGCATGCAAGCATCTATAAATATAAAACCCTACAAAATAACTCACGGATGGACAGGCCCATACCGGAGATTAAATGGACTAAATATCGAGCCCAAGACGCAACACCTTCTGGACCTAACAACGAAGCTTAGTCAGTTCCCCAAAATAACACACACAACTCATTAGCCTCTTTAGGCTATAACTCAATAAGACCCTCAGATCAATGTGTCTCAATGGTACCCTCCGGTGCCAACTCAGTAAGCTCATAATAACAATACTCAGCATAAATCACAAAGACATAATGCAGAATATTAAGATACATAGGTAAGCACAATAAACATCTCAATCACACGAAGGTACCACTCATGGTAAGTATAGTGAGAAGACTCACCTCGCAAGAAATCGGCTAATCTCGAACTCAAATCACCGTTCTAGCCTCCACCTAACACATATAACAATTATCCTTAATTAATCATGGCTCTCTATCAATAAGCCAAACTAACCCTTCTACAAACTCACAAAGGGGTAAAAGACCATTTTACCACTCAATGGCCTTAATAGTCCACAAATTGACCAAACCCAAAAAGTCAACCAAAAGTCAACGACAGAGAGTACGCTGCTCGTACCAGCTCTCTACGTTGGGCGTTTTCAGTTGCCATGCAGGCATCGGGGTCGTGCGACCCCTACGCTGCGCGTACTGGATTACGCCCAACGTACGCCCCAATTTCACTCTTCTCACTCATTTGGTCATAATCAGTTAAGACCTTGGCTCAAATCATAGATTTGGACTCCCTAACAGCTCTTACTCCATAAAGCCAGTGACTTTAAGCCTTTTCATGTTTAGAATGGTTACAAACACACAAAACACTCACTCTCTTATGCCAAAAAGCCCATATCTCATGCATGGCTTGATTCCAACATCCAAGATTGGATTTTTATGACACTACACCACTAAATACATTCAAATGGGGTTGATCATAGTCTCTGGAGTACAATATCTCATAAAGTCTCCAAATTTTGGGACAAAACCCTAAAATACTCTAGTATTATGCACAAATCAAAAGAGTGAGAAAAGCTTTGAGCATTATACCTCAAAATGAAGCTCCACACTCAGATAAGCTCAGATCCAAGGCCTGGAATCTCACTCCTTCTTCTTCAAGGCTCCCTCTTCACTCCAAATAAACACAAGAATACTCTCAAGGCTCTCAAATGCAGTCACAAGCTCTAAAAATGAAAACTAGGGTTTAGGAGGGTTGTTGTCTGAGAATGTTGGCCAGAAAAGAGGCCATCATATCCTTTATATAGGGGCCTTACCCTAAATTAGGGTTTTCACTCTGGGCCTAGTACGCCCAGCATACGAGGTGGCTTCCGCGTCAAATGCACGCATATGAGTACGTTGAGCGTACACTCATCTACGCCCCGTGTACTCATTCACCACCTTTTCTCAATAAAGGGCTAAAATGGACAAGTGCTCAAAATATCAAGGGTTATAAGGTATACTTGGACTTGGGATGTTACAATTCTCCCCCACTAGAATCAGACTTCGCCCTCGAAGTCATATTCAATATCCAATATCATATCATCTAACATAACAAAAGTCATATAACAAAAAACTAGTAAACATCATCCAAAGTAACATCCAAAAAAATTCATGCAAATAACAAAAAGTCATGCAACAAAAAACTAGTAAACATCATCAAAGGTAACCATACTTCCTACCCGCACCTATCACCCACGACTAACAACTAGTATGCGAAAGTCGTAACCAAACTTTCCTAACAATGGCGCTTTCACCAAATAGCAAAAGAGTGGTCTTGTGTATTTCATCTTCTTCTCCTCATTCCATTTTGTTCAATTTCTCCATACACGCATGAACATCCTTATCCATTTCACTTTTTTCAATTGTTTCATTTTTTCCACTAACGACCTTTAAAGCTTGACAATCTCCTTGTAACAGCCGAAATTTCAGGTATCGTTATAATTATCTTTTTGGGTGTTTTAAGAGGGGACTCGGCGAGTTGGAGCCTAGACTCGCCGAGTAGGATCGCAGATCTGGTCGTGGGTTCGCGACTGGATTCGACGAGTTCGGATATGGACTCGGCGAGTGTGCGTTGTTTAGCGAAAACCCTAACCGTTCAGGTTTGGGACGTATATGAGGGACTTTATGGCCGTCATTGTTCACCCTAGCCTTCTGAGAGAAACCCTAAATTGATTGTGAGCATCTGGAGCAAGGTTGAAGGCCATTGTTGATTTTGGAAGAGTTGTTGTGCAAGGAAGAGAAGGCTTGGTTAAGGGAACAATAAGGGAAGTCACGTTCTGAGGATTGGGGACACAGAGAGCACATTATTCAGGTAAGAATTCGAGTTATACTCTGCTATGTTGATGTGTATATGGATTTAGGGTTTATTGAACCCTTTTGTGGCTAGAATGAATGTTACCTTAGTCCCCCAAACGATTGGAACCCTGTATTGGGACCTTTGGAGGTCAAGAATGTCCCATGCCTGAGCATGCCGTCATTGTTCACCCTAGCCTTCTGAGAGAAACCCTAAATTGATTGTGAGCATCTGGAGCAAGGTTGAAGGCCATTGTTGATTTTGGAAGAGTTGTTGTGCAAGGAAGAGAAGGCTTGGTTAAGGGAACAACAAGGGAAGTCACGTTCTGAGGATTGGGGACACAGAGAGCACATTATTCAGGTAAGAATTCGAGTTATACTCTGCTATGTTGATGTGTATATGGATTTAGGGTTTATTGAACCCTTTTGTGGCTAGAATGAATGTTACCTTAGTCCCCCAAACGATTGGAACCCTGTATTGGGACCTTTGGAGGTCAAGAATGTCCCATGCCTGAGCATTTCGGGAATTAATGGAGGTTTTGGATTGGAATCCTTATGCCTTAGGTCAAAATGTAAATTATGAGTCATGGGGTGTATTATGAGCACCGAAATGAGGACCTTACGTGATGGATCAGTCTAGGAAGGCCAGACCCATGAATGGTCGGAGCAGTTCTGACCTTAGAAAGCAGTTTGAGCGGTTGCATGGCATGGACTCGCCGAGTCCGATGAACAGACTCGGCGAGTAGCTTGAAGATTAACTGGGACTCGTCGAGTTGTTCTTCAGACTCGGCGAGTTGAGTCGGGGTGGCCCCGCGATTCTTCCAGGAGTAACTCGTCGAGTCAAGGAGGATACTCGACGAGTAGAAGGGGAATCTTAGAGAATTGGTGAGGACGTCTAGACTCGCCGAGTCGCCCTAGCACTCGCCGAGTCCGGTCAAGTTGACCGTTGACCGTTGACCGTTGACCAGAGTTGACCTATGCCTGACTTCTTAGGGATAGTCAAACTTAGAAGATAAAAGTGTTAATAAGAGATATATGATGTTATAGGGAGATTGTAGCTCGGCGGATCGAGCACGAGTGATTTCGGGATTTGCTAGCTTTCGATATTCACGAGGTGAGTCTTCTCACTATACTGTACCCGGAAGGGTTTGACTGTGTGACCAGAAGGTCAGATATGATATGTGATGTATGTGCCATATGTGGGAAGTTATTTGTTATACGTGCTATGTATGTTATGGGCCGGAAGGCGATTATATTATGGGCCGGAAGGCATTATGTTATGGGCCGGAAGGCGATTATGTTCTGGGCCGGAAGGCGGTGTGTTATGGACCGGAAGGTCGGCGTGGGTAGGACCGGAAGGTTTACCCAGCAGGGACGGAAGTCCCCTGAGACACATGGACCGGAAGGTCAGGGCCTGGAAAGGCGTACGTGCGTAAGTTGTATATTGGGGAACTCACTAAGCATTTATGCTTACAGTTGTTATGTATGTGTTTCAGGTACTAGCGAGGACCGTGGGAAGGCGCCGGCGTGATCTGTACACACTGAAGGATGTTTTTATGATCTTGGGATTTAGACGATTTGTATTTTGACATGACACTTAAAATGTTTATGCCTTGTTTTGAATGGAAATACTATATTTTGAAATGAAAAATTTGTTTGAAAATTTGCGTTGTTACATTCCTCCTTAACATATAATGTCCTTGCATCTCTTTTTTTCCACCAACTCTTTTGTTTCCACCAACTTCCTTATTTTTTGAACGCCCCGAAGATTCTTTACTTGCACCTACGTGTTGTGTTGATGTTTCCATTGGAACATAATCATCAAAATCATAGGCACTAAACTCTTCTACAGGACAAGGGAGTGTAGAAGATGGCCCCCCAACTTTGAAAGTCGGTTGAGGTCGAGCCTTCAAATAGTGGGGTGCAAAGATCAAGGAACAACATGAGTTTAGTTTTTATGATAACACGAACTTGTTCAATTGTTTACAATTTTTATAAATACTAGTATTTGTTATAAAAATAATCATACTAGTATTTGTTCTAAAAAGTATTACATTCCCCTCTTCCTTCCATTGTTCATCGGTCAAATTAAATTTATTTTTTATAGGGTCATATATATTGCCGGTTTTGTTTTTTCAGTTTCACCCTAGCAACATATTCTTATTTCTAGTAGTCAAAATGGTTTCTCATTTGCTTCTGATCAACCTCTTTATCGTGTTCGTTTATCAATTTTTCACGTATTGTCTTCCATGAACTTGCTTTAAGCCAGAACCCACACGACCATTAGTGGTTAGTTCATGGATACATGCATCAAGAAATGTTTTGTGCTCACTTTCGTTCCAAACCAACATCCTAAAATATTAATATTTAAAGTAATTTATCATAACTTTTATCAAGATCAAGAATGATTTTAAACATAAAAAAACATTCTAACAATGAAGTCAACATCATCCAAAATAATAACAACACAGTTAAAGTAAAAAAAATCTGGTTTGATAGCTTATACACAAATAAGATTTCTGATTTCATATCATTTAAACAAATAATTTCAGAGTTCATAAAACATCAATATTCAAGTAATTCAAATCATGACAAATGTATAAACTAATATCTTAAAACGTAAATATTTAAACTGGTTTATCATAACTTTTATCAAGATGAAGATAAACACTGAAATTGTTTCCCGTTCACAAAAAATAACAAGCTAACAATTAAGGTAAAAAATATCAACATATACCTAAAAAATTTCATAACATTTGGAATTTGATTTCATAATAAAACAAACATAATTTTTGATTTTATAGCTTATAAACAATAAAGAACTTCAAATCTCATATCTTACACACAAAGAACTTCATGTTTCAGATCGTATACACAAAGAACTACAAACAAAGAACAAAAAAGAACTTCCAATTCACATACAATTTCAGAATTCATAATATTAGAACAAAAAAGTATTTTGATTTCATATATTATACACAAAGAACTTCAAATTTCATTAAATCAAAGCATAAATGGAATATAATTTTAACAGAAAAGTAGAAGATTAGCATAACTGTTTGATGAATTTTTGTACGGAGATCGGATATTGGGAAGGCAGAGGAGGTCCAACTGGCAAGATGGTGGCTAGATGGTGGCGACCGACGACCTCTGTTTGGTGTCGATGAGGCAATGTTTTTTTGGGTATACGGTTGTGTATTTAGACAATGATGGAAATGAACTAATGAAGGAAGAAAGAATAAAGTGGGAGGGGTAGTCGCCACCATCTCACCGCCATCTCGCCAGTGGGACCTCCTTCGCCTTCCCAATATCTAACCTCCAGATAAAAATTCATCAAACAGGTAAGCTATTTTTCTACTTTTCTATTAAAATCATAATCCATTTATGATTTGATGTTATGAAATTTGAATTTCTTTGTGTATAAGATATGAAATCAAAATACTTTTTTGTTCTAATATTATGAATTCTGAATTTGTATGTGAATTGAAAGTTCTTTTTTGTTCTTTTTTTGTAGTTCTTTGTTTATAAGATCTGAAATTTGATTTCATATCTTTTTTGTTCTAATATCATGAATTCTGAAATCAAGTTCTTTACGTTTTAGGATGTTGCTTTATACCTTTGTCATGATTTGAATTACTTGAATATTGATGTTTTATGAAATTTGAAATTATTTTTTTAAATGCTATGAAATCAGCAATCTTGTTTGTGTATAAGCTATCAAATCAGATTTTTTTACTTTAATTGTGTTGTTATTATTTAGGATGATGTTGACTTCATTGGTAGAAAGTTGTTTTATGTTTAAAATTGTTTTTGATCTTGATAAAAGTTATAATACATTACTTTACATATTAATATTTTAGGATGTTGGTTCGGAACGAGAGTGAGGACAAAACATTTTTTGATGCATGTATCCATGAACTAACCACTAATGGTTGTGTGGTTTCTGGCTTAAGGCAAGTTAATGGAAGACAATATGCGAAAAATTAATAAACGAACATGGTAAAGAGGTTGATCAGAAGCTGATGGGAAACCACTTTGATTACTACAAATCAGAATATATATGTTGCTTGGGTGAAATTAAAAAACAAAATCGGCAATATATATGATCCTATAAAAACTAAATTTAATCTGATCGGTGAACAATAGAAGGAAGAGGGGAAGGTAATATTTTTATAACAAATACTAGTATGATTATTTTTATAACAAATACTAATATTTATAAAAACTATAAATAGTTGAACAAGTTTGTGTTTTCATTGAAAACTACACCCCTGTTGTTCCTTGGTCTTTGCACCCAACTATTTGAAAGAACCGACTTTCAAAGTTGGGGGCCATCTTCTACACTCCCTCGTCCTGTAGAAAAGTTTAGTGTTCATGATTTTGATGATGATGTTCCATGTAGGTGCAAGTGAAGAATCTTTGGGGCGTTCAAAAAATAAGGAAGTTGGTGGAAAGAAAATAATTGGTGAAAAAAAAGAGATGCAAGGGCATTAGAAGTTGAGGAGGAGATTGTCAAGCTTGCAAGGTCGTTAGTGGAAAAAAAATAAAAGAATTGAAAAAAGTGAAATGGATGAGGATGTTGAGGCATGTATGGAGAAATTGAACAAAATGAAATGGGAATAAGAAGATGAAAGACACAAGACCGTTGCTATTTGGTGAAAGTGTCGATGTTCGGAAAGTTTGGTTACGACTTTCGCATACTAGTTGTGAGACGTGGGTGATGGGTGCGGGTAGGAAGTGTGGGTACCTTTCATGATGTTTACTAGTATTTTGTTGCATGACTTTTTGTTATTTGCATGACTTTTGGATGTTATGTTTGATGACTTTTTTGGATGTTACATTGGATGATGTTTACTAGTTTTTTGTTATATGACTTTTTTACTTTGGATGATGATATGTTATTGGATATTGAATATGACTTTTGTTATTTACTAGTTTTTTGTTATATGACTTTTGTTACTTTGGATGATGTTTACTAGTTTTTTTGGTGCATAAATTATTTTTACGTGAACATGTTACCTAAATGTTTGTAACAAGTCAAGTATGGTTTTATGATGGTGTAACGTCCGTAGATTAGGGCTAGTCAATTTAGAGACGATAAGCGTCAAAAATCAACTTTTTGATAGAAGATTATTTAGAATAAATAATCTTAAATAAGTTGTAGTATATGTCACAAGGTTTTCGTGCATATAAAGAACGCCGAAATCCGAGTTATAACGAAGAAGTTATGACCTGTCGAAGTTTCGCGACAGAACCGGGATGACGCTGAATGACTTAAAAAGTGAATTTACGTCTGACAGCTAATTTTCGCAATTTTCTTCCCGTTTTGGATTTGGATAATTACCTTAAATATATTTTTGTTATAAATTCCGAATTTTATCAATATTTGGTGATTATCCTTACCTAAATAGAAGATAATTGTCAAAATTTAGATAATCACTTGTTTTATTAGATAAAGTTTGATTATTTGTTATTTAGATTTGAATTATCTTGTGAAAAATTTTTAATTTTTCCCCCTTTAGGTTTTATAGTTTAAATTTGAACTTAAAAGTTTTCTTTTGAAATTTAAATAGTTGAAAATCTAATGTTTTGAAAAGGTTTCAAAACTTGCCCTCAAGTTTTGGAATTTAAATTTTGATTAAAAGTTTAATTTTGATGTATATTTAAATTCTAAACCCTAATGTTTTGAAATGTTTCAAAACTTGCCCTCAAATTTTGGAATTTAAAAGTTTAATTTTGGAATGTTAAATTCAAAAACCCTAGTATTGTTTTGAAAAGTTCAAATCACACCCGTATGGTTTTATTAATTAATTAAGGTGTATAATTAAAAGAGGTTTAATAAATCCATAAAAGTTTTGGTTTACAAATTAATTGAATTAAAAGTATAATTGTTAAATTTGACCACCTAGTATTTTAAAAGTGTAAAATCCACCCTATACTATATATAACATTAAAAGTCTAACATTATATATATGTATGAGTAAAAGTTAGTCTTACCGTTAGTAGGCCTCATTCACGAAGCTGGTCTATAAGGGGTGTTTAAGGAAATTGCCTATAAAATGGCGATTGAATGGGTATCCACTCTTACCCACCGCAATCTTGACTAGTGGATGGTCGTTAGCCGAACGGGTAGGATAGGACAGAACTTTCCATTATAAATATAATGAAGTACAAAAGTAACTGAATGTTTTACAAATTATCAATCTTAGTTACTTTAGGCAAAAGTGAATTGATGCAATTCCATGAAATTACACTTTGCACCCTTGCGAAGACGTTAGTGGAGCGTGTGTGGTTAATCGGCACACTAAATGGTTCTAAGCAAAGGTAGCAATAGGTGACTCAATGTTTGTCATAGTTTGGTGGAGCATGTGTGGTTAACCGGCACATCGAATAGGTGACTGTAACATGTGGGGGCACCATGTGGTTTGCATGGTTATTCACACCTGCTTTGTGATCCTCGGCATCCCAGTCAAAAACTAGAGGGGCGTATCGAGATTTAAACATGCCGTTGAAATGTTCAATGAATCCCAAAGGATCTAGGAGTTTTCGTAGATTTAAAACATAAATTTCTTTTTCGTTTTTCATGGTGGAAATTAGTGAATCTTCATTCACTTACCTTCAAATATTCTGCAACTAGATTACGGCATCCCTTTTCTAGGTTGTAGCGTATTGTGTTAGGTCCTAGCCTTAATATCTCATTTGGGTGATTTATTAAGGTCTCAATCAATCAACTAACTTGAATTTATTTTTCTCCCGTTTTGTAGATGTCAAAGTTCGACAACTATGGTCTTCCTAAATCTCGTGGAACAAACATTCCACACGAAGATGATATTCCACGATTCAATCGAGGAACAAGAGATCATGCATCACTTCCTCCTCCTCCAAATATTCTCCCTAACCCACAAGATCGAAGAATTGAAAGGTTCAATGTCACTAAAGCCCTATTGGAAATGAAACATGAAGATGGTAAACCCGTGTGTGCCCACATTCTAGGAATGAAATCACACATCGACAGGTTGATAATGTTGGGTGCGTCATTCCCTGAAAAGTTGGCTGTGAACTGGGTTTTGCAGTCACTTCCCGAATCATATAATGAGTTCAAAAGAAAGTATTATATGATGGATCATGACGAAAACCTCATTGACCTAACTTACATGCTCATTGCTGTTGAATCAGAAATGATTTGGCAAAGCAATGGAGCATATTTGTTGGGAAAGTCAACCAACCATGCTTTCGAGGACGTTCTAGGAGAACCGACCTGCGTTTGCAGTCAAGAGAAAGGGCGTTGGATACAAGTCTGCCCTAAGAGCCTGAAGAGTCCAGAAGATGGGAGAGTCAAAGAGTATGGTTGTGCTTCAGATAAAATTCACTATCTAACTCCATTAAGTTCTTATTTGTTGATTCTAAATACATGATGTGATAAGATTGCATTTGAATGTTTTGCAGGATCAGTGAAATAGAGAGGAAGCTTAATGGAAAAGCAAGATGAGTCTAATCACGAAGAAATGGATCTCGATCGCATGGATTTCAAGATTAGATTTTGAGCTTAGAAAGTTCTGATAGAATTGTTAGGAATATTTGACTACATAATTTTCAGTTGATTTTTGCATTGTAAGGACAAATGTTTTCCACTGCTTTATGAATAAAATAAATTTTTGATTTGACTTATTTATTTATTTATTTCCTTACAATGAAATCCTTATGAAAAATTAATGTTTTCATATTTCTACAACGAATGGATAAGATTCTTAATTATGTTAATAGTGGAAATGTAAAGAATTTACCAAATAGGGAGAGTTTCTCATCGCCTAAATTTCAATTGGACAAAAACTTGGAATCATGCAACTTGGTTGCACGATGAATGAGAAATTTCATATTTGGAAATTAGACAAATTCGTTGACAAAGTGTCAAGTGAAAGACTATTAGATCGAGTACACAAAAGTTGTGTGTTGATCAAGTCCACCACAAGGGTAACAAAGATATTCATCATGATTTACTAAAGGATTAGTAAATATGATTATGCTTATAAGATTAAGTGTAATTATGCATGTGAGCCCTATGAGTTCTCATTTGAATGCATAAAAGGCAAGGACCTTGATCAATTGAAAGTACATTGATAGGAAGGGGTGAGCTGCTTAACTACTTGGAAGACATGGTGGGCAGCTGTGTTACCATAAGGCAAGAAATCAAGATTAAGAAAGTTCGGTCCATATGAGTTTGAATTTGTCGTAAACTTTGGTTTTGACAAATTCACATGGATAGGAACACATACACCATTAAAATCTAAGTGTCATAAGATTCCCTCCTTCATGAAAATGATTATGAGGAAATGCTTTCACTAAGAAAGATTTTAAGAAGATAGTAATTGTGAAAATTGTATTCTCGAATTCGATTATGGTTACGGTATCCCTTTCCATGATTCGAATTATGAGATATGGCAACTAGTCTGAATTGTTTAAGACACACATATGAGCTATCTAAGGCAAAGGTGTATAAGTTTAAGAAGCATTGATAAAAGATTATCAAAGCATTGGGTATTAGAAATATGAACTTAAAGAAATTCAATAGGCATTGTTTTTCTGAAAGTTAAGTTGTTTCTGAATACATGTCAAAGCTAGTAGGAGCATAAGTGTTATGTTTATAATAATCATCGTGATAGTGGGAGCATAAATGTTATGATTGCATGATTATTAAGGCAAGTATTGCAAGTTAGCAATATTAATTATAGAAAACAAGAGTTATACTTTGTCGCAATGGTTGTTTTGCTATAATTAAGGGAGAGAATATTATGCTTCATTTCAAATCTAAAGGCTTAGGTTATGGAATGTTAATAAATTTACTCATGGAATGTTAATAAATTTAGTCAACGAAACATAGTGTGTTCTTAAATTTCAATTATGATTACGGCATTCCTCTTCATATTTCGAATTGTGAGAACGTAGCACATAAAAATATCATGGCAGAAGATTGATAAAGTATCAAATCTTTATGTAAGACATTATGCATCGTGTCCCATACGCTTCGGGTATAGGATCGATTGTAAATGCTATAATATTTGACAATCCTAAAATTTTCCAAATGTCTAGCGCATTTAGAGGGGAGAAAGGACTAGAATCGTTTTGACTAAGATAATTAAACAACTATCAAAGGATGATCCAAAGCTTGCTAAGGATTGGTCGCTTATGAGTAGTTGGAAGTATGATATTGGATGGAGCATATCGACATTATTATGAATAGATAAGATTCTATTAAGAATGAGTTGTCACATGGAAAATATGGAAACGTTTCCATATTGGGAGTTAGATATTGAGAATCTATGTCTAGATTAGAAACTTTTATGAAAAAGGATGTTCAAAGGAATGTACTTTGAGTGAGAGACATCACATCTAAGGAATTGTATTGTAACAATCTCCAATAGAGGACTTTGTAATATCATTGGCAATAGTCATTGTGACTTTAGTGTAGTGACATTACGAAAGGATCATTGCATAAAATGTTAGAATCTAGCATATTCTATAAGTGGCAAGAATTTAATATTCTTTCACTTGTGGAAAGGATTAGGAGTTGTGAAATGAGTATGATTGGAAATGTGTTCATTTGATCTATTTCACAAAGCAAGAACCGTATGTAAACATTGTGTGCATGCTAAGAGCATGGGACAAGTGTAATCATAATTCTGGTAAGAAGCTGATTACCCGAAACGACAAATAATGAGTAATCGATATGGTGATAAATAAAAGGTGTTTTATTTATACTCAAAGGTTTGAGGCCATATGGGATTAGTATTATCCTTGTGTTTCACTTTGCATGTTTTGACTTCCTGAATAATTTAATTGGTTGAGAACAGTCAAATTATTCAAACGGGCCACAATTGTTCATATGTTGGAAGTAGATATGAATAAAGACTGTCATGAATTGGTGTGTGGAATGTATAAAGAGTATTAGACATAAGCAAATGTTTGTTGCAACGTTCATGAGTGCTTATGAATATGATTTGAGCATTGGAATAAACCCACGCTCACTTGGATCACTTCATGGATTGTATCACGAGTGATTGGTGAGAAGATAATA
This sequence comes from Lactuca sativa, assembly GCF_002870075.4. Lineage (NCBI taxonomy): Eukaryota > Viridiplantae > Streptophyta > Magnoliopsida > Asterales > Asteraceae > Lactuca > Lactuca sativa. The sequence goes on along the minus strand of NC_056627.2, from coordinate 285,079,338 downwards.
TCTTATATTCTTGAAACCGAGATGTGTTAATTGTATCTTGCGAGTCGGTTGCACATTGATAATATGTAAACGCACCAGTAACTTGGTGTTATAAAACACATTGTTGTGTGTGATTTGGTGAGTAAGTGCAAGCGAGCATTGAGTTAATGTTTATCCGTTCCTTTTATCCAAAATAGGATAAAAGCGATATATGTGGGCCCCTCGATGATTTAGTGATGGCACCTAAGCGCTTGGCCAAGCCGGGACTAAATTGATGTGTTCAATTGTAGTCTGTTGTCAGTCGTCATAAATCTGAATTCGGGAAACAACACATAGACAGAGAGAATGATTTAGATCCACGTCTTAGTCTATACGATATCTAGAATGGAGGAATATATGATCCCTTATCTTAAGGACACACGTATCTGATAAGATCAGAGTTGACAGCGGCTTTGGAAAGCTACGATTGCAGATTAGGATCTGAAGTCATACGCGGAATAGTTATTAGACTTATCCAAGTGGGAGACTGTTGGATGAGTGTCTAATTCCATAACTATTTTGGTATGTACTTGACCCGATGGTGCATGGTCCTTTTGGGTTGCCTTCACCAAAACAACTTGATAGGATGAGTTATGGAGAGAAAGGATTAAATATGATTTATAAATATATTATGAGGATAATATATTAAAGGAGAAATCATATAGTTTAATTAATATTAGTCAAGAATTAATTGGTAATTAGTTTTGTGACTAAAAGAGATTAATTAAACTTAAGGGACTAGAACTGTCAATTGTGTGATAGTTGAATATTGAGCTAAGGACTCCATATTAAAGGGGTGGACGAATTCTATGGGGAAACCCATTAGAAATCGTCCAAAGGCCTTTAAGGAGGGAGCCCATGGGTTGCTTAGGGCTTAATCATCCAAATTAGGGTTTCCTTGTTAGATAACCCTAATAGCCTCACTATTTAAAGAACCCTTATGCCCAAAAAAAACATGGACAAGACTTCTTCTAGGGTTTCCACATGTTTTGGGCAGCCTCCTTCTCTTCTCCTCTTCATCCTCTTGCTCTTGGTGTTTGTGAACCATTAGAGGAGTGACATTTGTGACTCTAAGCTTTCTAAAGTCAATACAAGAAGGATTTGAGATTGTTATTGCTACATAACAATCAAGGTATGATCTAAACCCTTATTTATATGTTATATTGATTAGATCTAGGGCTTTAAGTCTTGGATTAAAAGCATGTACAATAGAGAAACCTAGATCCAAGCTTTAGGGTTTGCATGAGCACATAGGATGTCTTTTAGCTAAAACCCATCATACTCGAGTGCCACCAATTGACGCATGCAGTGACGTCGAAGTACGCCCAGCGTAACGAAGTTACGCACAACGTAAATTAAAATTACACCCAGCGTAATCCCAGACCCAGCAGCTTATAAATAGTGTGACAACCCCAAATCTAATACCGTTACAAATCCCATTTTCACTAACGGAACGTGTCGCTATACGTTATTTTATGAAATATTTGGAATCGTCACTATCCAAATATCTAAATTTATGCATGGCTTAATATTATCATAAGAAATATAACTCGTATGTGTTAACCCCGTTTAACCTAATAGAGTTGTTTTACATTTTCAACCACTTCACCCGGGTAAAAAGATTTAACCCAGTTAAATTTAAACATCGGGTAGCCGTGTATCGGGTGCGTTTCCCGAGACATATGCAATGGGTGTGCACATCATTTGAACACTCATTCACTACACACCCACTCTTTCTCTCTACTTTCTCTCTCTAGACTCGAAAACGACCCCGATTCCGCTAATTTCTGACTTCCAAACGTAAGTACTCATCCCCTATCTTGTTCTAGACATGCTTCATTTAATTTAGGGGCCAAAAATCATAGAAATCAAGGACCATAAAGGAGTTTACGACCTAAGAAGCTCCTTAGGCCGTAAACCCCCAAATTCATGCCCAAGACCATGTTTTTCCTTCCTTTAAGCTAGTACACTAATTAAGGCTTATAGCTAGAAGGGTTTGGACACTAAAACACAAGATTTTGATGCTTAAAAAGGAGTTTATGGCCCAAGCTTGTGCTTAGGACGTAAACACCTCAAACACCCCACAAATCCATGTTTAAGGCTCCAAAAACTCTTCTAGGGTGTTTAGTATTTTAGACTTGACAACAAGGAAGGCTTAAAGGCATTAAACAACATCATTTGAACACAAAAAGAGGAGTTTACGGCCAAGGCTAAGCTTGGGCCGTAAACACCCAAGTTTTTGTGTCAAACAAGCCCCTAAACTACCCTAATGCATGAAAGGAATTTATCTAAGGCCTATGGAAGTGTGTTGTACCATTTAACACTTCATTTTGACACCAAATGAAGAGTTTATGGCCAAGGATGTTCTTGGGCCGTAAACTCCCCATAAATATGTGCCAAATTGTTCCAAACTCACTATAGGGCCTTCTAAGATTTTTCTAAGCCATTTGGTACCATGTTGTACAAGTAAAACCTTCATCTTGAAGGACTTATAGGAGTTTACGGCCCAAGAACAAGTCTTGGCCGTAAACTCCCCAAAAATATCACAAAATATGATGTTTAATCCTTCCCTCTTGGTCCAAAACACACACCACTAAATCAAGGAAGTGAGATAAGGCCTTAAACACACATTTTGGAGTGTCACAAGACTTTACGGCCAAGCCTAGGGGGCTTACGGCCGTAAACTCCCAATGGGTGGCTTTTAGGCCATAAACTCTAAAAGAGTGAACTCATGGACCCTCCCGTAAATCATTCATGGCCTTGTACCACTCCCGGGAACCCTTTCTAGGCCTTAAAACCCCGAAAACGACGCTAGAATGTCCAAATACTATAATGAGAAGCATAAGATGATTAACTTCTTGTAAAATACATATTTCATATGACATTAGGGTCCTAAAAGGTGCACAAGTGGTTATTTGGTACCAAACGCTCAATCGACACTATTACCCGATTTACCCGATTCGCCCGATTTCCGCGATTTCAGGTGAGTTCATACCCCTTTAATGAACCTTTCAAGTGTTTTACATGTTTTAGGGGGGAGATACAAGTTGCTTATAAATGTTTATACAAAGTGTTACAGAGCGATTTCCGAGTTTCAAGGATTAATCACATGTGATTCACTACTCTTAGTTCAAATCACATGTGATTTGTCCCTATGCCTTAAAAACGGGTTTTACCCTTTTCAAACTATTTTTAAACAGTGAATCAGAATTTAAATGTTCTCTTGGAAAAATACTTTTATTTAAATAAATTTGCTTATAAAATGTAACCACCCTGATATATTTATATAAATGAAACTTGGAGGACTTAGGACCGATATCTCGCCTTATTTCCTGTTCTTGTTTGATTGTGGGCTTAAGGTAGTAGTTATCCGTCCGACTGTCGTTGATTTCTTACTTATATAAAATCTGTATATCAGTATGGGATACGAATATTACTGCTTTCACTTAATGCTAAAGTCACTAACGTGCTAAGAAACATCCCCACTAAGATAACCATAATAGGTATGGTTAGGGTCGCTACCGCTACTACTCGCTAAAGTTATTACTAACTACACTATAATACTCACTATTACTAGACGATACACTAGTAAGAGAATACACTATGATCATACTAAAAGATTACTACACTATAACAATAGAGAAAACACTAAACAAACAATAATACACTAACCCGCTATGAGATACTCTATTCGCTATTCACTACGCCCGGAGTGTTCCAGCAGGAGACGACTCTACATGTATAGATCTATACGGGGCAAACGCTATTACATCCCGACTGTTAACTCAGTCCGCGCTGTACAGGCCCAGGGATGCCACTACTTCACTACACTGTGCATGACCGGGAAGGTCATGGGATCCTCTATTATCCTCACTATTGGTAATATACAAGGAATACCCAAAAACTACACTAAAATACTACACTAAATGTTAAACTACATCCCGAAGTAAGTAAGTATCTATCACTAAAGGAAGCTCGCACTTCTATCTTTGGCCACAGGCTTAACTTATCCTATCACATTTGTTATTTGGAGATTTGCCAAAGTATTTTTACAATAAATTGTTTTCAAAGAGATAAAGAATGCATACTTTTCACAGATTGTCACTTACAATGTATTTCCTGGAAAATATGGGATTTTCTAAGTTTCTACTACTTATGAACATAAATGATACATCCTTAACACTAATGCTTTGTATACAAAAACTCACACTAAACTCTTATGAACTCACCAGCTTTATGCTGATAATTGTTTTCAAAATAACTTGTATCTTCAGGTCAAAGATAGACAGGTACAGACGCGGCATTTTTGGAGAAGGTGGAGCACACAAGACCCATCTCTTATTTTTGATTTACTTTTGGGTGATTGTTAAACATTACAAAACACGCTTGTAATTAAATTCACTATATAATACTATGGTTGTATGTTTCTTGTTTCTACTATTATGCAATTGTGATGATACTGTTCACTACGTCATCCACCCCGAAACGTATTCCGCCGTTATCGGTTTTGGGGTGTGACAGATTGGTATCAGAGCATTGTTTATAGTGAATCAAGTATATCAACCTATAAAAGATATACGAACTATAAACACTTCGGGACTAAAACACTCTGATCAAAAATATATACTGTTAAGTATCTAAAAGATCTAACTAAGTATATATATACACACATCACTATGAAACACAGGAATCAGTATCATCCTAGAACAAAACAAAAGTATTAAGATTGTTGGGCAGCACAATTGGGTTTAGAGACATATAGTCACATTCAGGATGATGTAGCCTGATCAACTACGTTCTCCTGGGAGTGACTAGCATGTGACTAAGTTTGGTTTTGATGTTGCAACAAGTCTAAAACTTACCAACAATACCACAATGACGCTAACATAAGAATACTATAGGAATATTTTGTATCTCTAGATTATACGTATGTGTTAACAAAAAGGGTCGTTACTAGTAGGACGATAGTTGCTAAGTGGATGCACCACGATTACATGTGATTAGGGCGCTATAGACTCAGAATCTGCAGCCTTTGCTTCATTCCCTGTTCTTGTTTGATTGGGGGTCTGAAGTTAGGGTAGTTTATTCGAAGGACTATCTTGCTTCGGTTACATGTAATCGGTATGCACTATGCAAGTATTGGGTCAACTGGTAATGATTCCTCCTATAAGTATCTTAGAATAGCACATCTATTAATCTTCTTTCCCCCTTTCTCGCGTAGATAGCATGGCTGGCTTCCACCTACCCGGCGATCCGTACTTTCCGAACCAGGGCAATGGAGGATGGCTCAAAGAAGAGTCCGACGACGATCACCCTATTCCTTTGGATGATCATCATGCCGAAGGTTTCTCGGATAGCTCGAGCTCCGAGCCAGAAGTCAACAACCAACCCCCTGAAGCCCCAAACCCTAACCCCCGACCCGCATTTCAGGGCCCCACTCCTATGTGGGCAATGTCCTTGCATCGATGGAGCAAGGAGCAGGGTCAGCCCTTGCCTTACAATGGAGACCGAAGCTTCTATCACATAAGCGAAGGAGGATCGGCGGATCGGGTTCTGCCCATCATGATCCGAAGGATTGCCAGGAATGTTGAGCAAGGTCAAGCTGCTATTGGTCGAGTTGTAGAAGTGGATGCCAACTCAAACCTCAACACTGTTCGCATCCGCCAACTCGAAGAAGCCATGGACAGGACAAGGAGGACCAACGAGGCTCTGCAGCATCAGCTGGCAGCATCCCGAGCTGAAGTTAGGGAACTCCGAGCACGCCAAAGGACTCAGGATCGACACCTTCAAGAAGTTATGCGTCAATTGGAGGATTTGAGAATTCGCCCGACAAGCAGCCGTCACCAGTAGAAGACATCTAGTTACCTCACTCTTTTGTTTAAAGGACTAGCCTTTTATCTCTATGTTCAGTAGGTCTCTTGTCTGTAAGCATTCCTAGTTTAAAAGTACTCTAGCTGAACCTCTAAACTGCCAACATTTTCTCTATGGTATGATGTAAGACCTACTACTAGGTCAATTTTCATGAACTCCTGTTGCATCATTAATACCAGTGTATTGGCAGATGATTTCTCTATTGCTATAGCTCTTACCCTGATCTCGGATTATGTTGATTTGATCCACGAAACACTCTATTCATATTCGCAATAGGCTCTTACTATTGCTATCATTTCTATGATCTTCCAGTGAAGGATGCCTCCACGAAAGCGTCCCAGCAGAGGAAGACCTGAAACTCAAGCCCCTCCTCCACCACCTCCTCCTCCGCAGTTCGATCCGGTGTTGTTCCAAGCGGCTGTGACTGCGGCTGTAACAGCAGCCATGGCCCAAATGAACTCGGGTGATGCGAGCGGTGGAAATTCTAGATTTGGTGAAGTCCACCAACGAGTGCAGGGATGCACTTATAAGGACTTCATGAATTGTAAACCTGCTTTCTTCGATGGTACCGGAGGAATTCTGGCATTGTCCCAATGGTTCGAAAGAACCGAAGCTGTATTCGAAATGTGCTCTTGTCCCGAAAAGAGCAAAATCAAGTTCGCTACTGCTACCCTCACTAACAGGGCTTTGTCATGGTGGAACGGCCATGTCAACGCACTCTCCTTGGTCACAGCCAATGCCATGGGCTGGGACACTCTAAAAGATCTTATGAGAAGGGAGTACTGCCCTAGGGGCGAAGTTCAGAAGCTTGAGGAAGAACTCTGGAACCTCAAGATGAAGGGGACCGACATAACAGCTTATACGGCCAGGTTTTGCGACTTGGCGGCTATGTGTCCCAACATGATCCCCTCTGAAAGCAAGAAGATTGAGCGTTACATCTGGGGTTTAGTGCCCCCGTATCGAGGAAATGTTCTGGCCTCATGCCCTACCACTTTTGACAGCGCCAAGGAATTGGCCCAAAGTCTAATCAATCACGAAATCTCCTCCACTCCAGCAACAACAACCACAACAACAACTGCACCATCCGGATCATCCGACAGAAAAAGGAAACGATGGGATAAGAAGAAAGGCAAGAAAACTCAAACCGTCTCCAGGGATCAGCAAATTGTGGCGGTTCATGCTGCCACCATCCCGGCCGCACCAGCTGCTCCAGCCCCACCGAAAGCTTATAGTGGGAATTTGCCTAAGTGCCCCAAGTGCCCTTTTCACCACAACGGTCCATGCCGTGAACTGCACTGTTCCAACTGCGGACGGAAGGGCCATACTGTCCGATTTTGCAAGGCCCCTCCCAAACCTATTACACAGGTTCCTGATACGGGAGTGACCCCGACGTGTTATGGCTGCAGCGAAGCGGGCCATTTTAAGAAGAACTGTCCAAAGACTGCAAATGCCGGGGGAACTGGAAGGTTACTTGCTATCGGTCACAATGAAGCAGTAGCCGATCCCACAGTGGTCACGGGCACGTTCCTTCTCAACAACTCTTATGCCTGTGTCTTATTCGATAGTGGTGCAGAAAGGAGCTTCATAAATCAGAACTTTAAACACTTACTCAAACAAACCCCTCAACCACTAAAAGAAACATTCGTTGTAGAAATGGCTAATGGGAAGATAGAAAGCTCTAATGAAATCTATATAGGTTGTACTCTCACGTTAGATGATCACCCCTTTCTAATCGATCTTATACCAGTCTCAATCAAAAATTTCGATGCCATTGTTGGTATGGATTGGCTAAGCCTTCACTACGCCGACATTCTATGCTCCGAGAAAGCCATTCGCCTGAACTTTCTGAATCGAGAGGCCCTATTGATATACGGAGATAAGCCAAGTACAAACCTTCGTATCATCTCTAGTATTCAGGCTCAGAAATACTTGCGCAAGGAATATCGCGCCTTCCTTGCTCACGTCGTCGACACTAACCAGAAATCGAAGGATCCAAAAGACATTCCTGTAGTATGCGACTTTCCTGATGTCATTCCGGAGGATCTCCCAGGCCTACCTCCTAAACGACAGGTTGAATTCAGAATCGACCTAATCCCAGGAGCTACCCCCGTAGCTAAGTCGCCCTACCGCCTAGCGCCCGCCGAAATGCAAGAACTATCCGGTCAACTCAACGAACTGCTTAGCAAGGGTTTTATAAGACCGAGCTTCTCACCTTGGGGAGCTCCGGTCTTGTTCGTGAAGAAAAAGGATGGGTCATTTCGGATGTGCATCGATTATAGGGAACTCAATAAACTCACGATCAAAAATCGCTATCCTCTCCCTCGTATCGACGACCTATTCGACCAACTCCAAGGAGCCAGTTACTTCTCCAAGATTGATCTTAGATCGGGGTATCACCAATTACGGGTGCTTGAGGAAGATGTTCCAAAGACAGCTTTCCGAACCCGCTACAGGCATTTCGAGTTCGTAGTGATGCCCTTTGGACTGACTAACGCCCCCGCAGTATTCATGGACTTAATGAACAGGGTATGTCGTCCATATCTAGATCAGTTCGTCATCGTCTTTATTGACGACATTCTCGCCTACTCTCGGAGCGAGGAAGAGCACCGAAGCCATTTGCGATTAATCCTGGAAACCTTGCGATCCGAGAAGTTGTATGCGAAGTTCTCTAAGTGCGAGTTTTGGATCCGGAGAGTTGAATTCTTAGGGCACGTGGTCAGTGAAGACGGAATCCACGTGGACCCCTCCAAAATCAGAGCTATTGAGAACTGGTCAGCACCAAAGACGCCTACGGAAATTCGTCAATTTCTAGGCCTTGCTGGATACTACCGTCGGTTCATCCAAAACTTCTCTCGGATTGCGAAGCCTCTCACCACGTTAACACAGAAGGGTGTGCCATTCGACTGGGAAGAGAAACAGGAGAAGGCATTTCAGACCCTGAAGCGAGCCCTATGCACCGCACCAGTATTATCCCTTCCCGAAGGGACAGAAGATTTCGTCGTATACTGTGATGCATCCAATCAGGGGCTCGGTTGTGTCTTGATGCAACGAGGCAAGGTTATCGCCTATGCCTCGAGACAACTAAAGAACCATGAAGTGAACTACACTACTCACGACCTCGAGTTAGGGGCGGTCGTCTTCGCATTAAAAATCTGGAGACACTACTTGTATGGGACGAAGAGCGTGGTGTACACTGATCATAAAAGCCTCCAACATATATTAAACCAAAAAGAACTCAACATGAGACAGCGTCGATAGGTCGAATTACTTAACGATTACGACTGTGAAATTAGATATCATCCGGGGAAAGCCAACGTGGTAGCAGACGCCCTGAGCAGGAAAGAATATTCCGGACGAAGGACCAAGTCATTGATAATGACTATACATTCACATCTATCCACGCAGATCAAAGAGGCTCAGCTGGAAGCTCTAAAGCCTGGAAACGTGACGGGAGAATTCCTGCGTGGAATGGATAAAAATCTAGAGGTTAAGGGTGACGGAGCCTATTACTTTATGGACCGAATCTGGACTCCACGCCATGGAGGTTTCAGAGATTTGGTTATGAGGGAAGCACACAACACTCGTTACTCCGTCCACCCGGGTTCAGATAAGATGTATCTGGATCTCAAAAAGCTATACTGGTGGCCGAACATGAAAGCAGAGATCGCTACCTTTGTAAGTAAGTGCCTTACTTGCGCGAAGGTCAAGGTAGAATGTCAAAAGCCATCAGGACTCCTCCAACAACCAGAAATACCATAATGGAAGTGGGAGCGAATCACAATGGACTTCATCACCAAGCTGCCCAAGACAGTAGGTGGATTAGATACCATTTGGGTCATCGTTGACAGGTTGACCAAGTCCGCCCACTTCCTACCCATCAAAGAGACGGATAAGATGGAAAAGCTCACTAGGACTTATATAAAAGAAATAGTGCGATTGCATGGCGTCCCTATATCTATTATATCAGACAGAGATAGTAGATTCACCTCTAGATTTTGGCAATCATTACAAAAGGCACTAGGGACGAGGCTGGATATGAGTACAGCCTACCATCCGCAGACTGACGGACAAAGTGAGAGGACGATCCAAACCTAAGAAGACATGCTGCGAGCTTGTGTGATTGACTTCGGGAAATCGTGGGATACACACTTACCTCTTGTGGAGTTTTCCTACAACAATAGTTATCACACGAGCATCAAGGCAGCTCCATTCGAAGCTCTCTACAGCCGAAAGTGCAGATCCCCTTTGTGCTGGGCCGAGGTGGGAGACACTCAGTTAGCTAAAGGACGAACTCCTGATAGCGCCCTCACTGGTCCAGAGATCATTCGAGAGACGACCCAGAAGATTGTACAGATACGCGAACGACTAAAAGCCGCTAGGGATCGACAAAAGAGCTACGCCGACAAACGAAGGAAACCCTTGGAATTCCAGGTCGGAGACTGGGTTCTTCTGAAGGTCTCGCCCTGGAAAGGCAAGATACGCTTCGGGAAGCGTGGAAATTTAAACCCGAGGTACATAGGGCCTTTTCAGATTCTTGCCAGAATCGGCCCTATAGCTTACAAACTAAACTTACCCCGCGAGCTAAGTAACATACATCCTACCTTCCACGTCTCAAACCTGAAGAAATGTCTATCTGATGAGACTCTCGTGATTCCCCTCGATGAAATTGAGATCAATGAGAGCCTCAACTTCGTGGAAGAACCTGCGGAGGTCTTGGATCGTGAAGTAAAACGGACGAAACAAAGCCGCATCCCAATTGTGAAGGTTCGGTGGAACGCCAAGCGAGGACCGGAATTCACATGGGAGCGCGAGGATCAAATGAAACTCAAATACCCTCATCTCTTCGCTTAGTAGTATTGTAACATCGTATCTGTTTGTATTCTAAATTTCGGGACGAAATTCCCCTAACGGGGGGATGATGTGACAACCCCAAATCTAATACCGTTACAAATCCCATTTTCACTAACGGAACGTGTCGCTATACGTTATTTTATGAAATATTTGGAATCGTCACTATCCAAATATCTAAATTTATGCATGGCTTAATATTATCATAAGAAATATAACTCATATGTGTTAACCCCGTTTAACCTAATAGAGTTGTTTTACATTTTCAACCACTTCACCCGGGTAAAAAGTTTTAACCCAGTTAAATTTAAACATCAGGTAGCCGTGTATCGGGTGCGTTTCCCGAGACATATGCAATGGGTGTGCACATCATTCGAACACTCATTCACTACACACCCACTCTCTCTCTCTCTACTTTCTCTCTCTAGACTCGAAAACGACCCCGATTCCGCTAATTTCCGACTTCCAAACGTAAGTACTCATCCCCTATCTTGTTCTAGACATGCTTCATTTAATTTAGGGGCCAAAAATCATAGAAATCAAGGACCATAAAGGAGTTTACGGCCTAAGAAGCTCCTTAGGCCGTAAACCCCCAAATTCATGCCCAAGACCATGTTTTTCCTTCCTTTAAGCTAGTACACTAATTAAGGCTTATAGCTAGAAGGGTTTGGACACTAAAACACAAGATTTTGATGCTTAAAAAGGAGTTTACGGCCCAAGCTTGTGCTTAGGCCGTAAACACCTCAAACACCCCACAAATCCATGTTTAAGGCTCCAAAAACTCTTCTAGGGTGTTTAGTATTTTAGACTTGACAACAAGGAAGGCTTAAAGGCATTAAACAACATCATTTGAACACAAAAAGAGGAGTTTACGGCCAAGGCTAAGCTTGGGCCGTAAACACCCAAGTTTTTGTGTCAAACAAGCCCCTAAACTACCCTAATGCATGAAAGGAATTTATCTAAGGCCTATGGAAGTGTGTTGCACCATTTAACACTTCATTTTAACACCAAATGAAGAGTTTACGGCCAAGGATGTTCTTGGACCGTAAACTCCCCATAAATATGTGCCAAATTGTTCCAAACTCACTATAGGGCCTTCTAGGATTTTTCTAAGCCATTTGGAACCATGTTGTACAAGTAAAACCTTCATCTTGAAGGACTTATAGGAGTTTACGGCCCAAGAACAAGTCTTGGCTGTAAACTCCCCAAAAATATCACAAAATATGATGTTTAATCCTTCCCTCTTGGTCCAAAACACACACCACTAAATCAAGGAAGTGAGATAAGGCCTTAAACACACATTTTGGAGTGTCACAAGAGTTTACGGCCAAGCCTAGGGGGCTTACGGCCGTAAACTCCCAATGGGTGGCTTTTAGGCCATAAACTCTAAAAGAGTGAACTCATGGACCCTCCCGTAAATCATTCATGGCCTTGTACCACTCCCGGGAACCCTTTCTAGGCCTTAAAACCCCGAAAACGACGCTAGAATGTCCAAATACTATAATGAGAAGCATAAGATGATTAACTTCTTGTAAAATACATATTTCATATGACATTAGGGTCCTAAAAGGTGCACAAGTGGTTATTTGGTACCAAACGCTCAATCGACACTATTACCCGATTTACCCGATTCGCCCGATTTCCGCGATTTCAGGTGAGTTCATACCCCTTTAATGAACCTTTCAAGTGTTTTACATGTTTTAGGGGGGAGATACAAGTTGCTTATAAATGTTTATACAAAGTGTTACAGAGCGATTTCCGAGTTTCAAGGATTAATCACATGTGATTCACTACTCTTAGTTCAAATCACATGTGATTTGTCCCTATGCCTTAAAAACGGGTTTTACCCTTTTCAAACTATTTTTAAACAGTGAATCAGAATTTAAATGTTCTCTTGGAAAAATACTTTTATTTAAATAAATTTGCTTATAAAATGTAACCACCCTGATATATTTATATAAATGAAACTTGGAGGACTTAGGACCGATATCTCGCCTTATTTCCTGTTCTTGTTTGATTGTGGGCTTAAGGTAGTAGTTATCCGTCCGACTGTCGTTGATTTCTTACTTATATAAAATCTGTATATCAGTATGGGATACGAATATTACTGCTTTCACTTAATGCTAAAGTCACTAACGTGCTAAGAAACATCCCCACTAAGATAACCATAATAGGTATGGTTAGGGTCGCTACCGCTACTACTCGCTAAAGTTATTACTAACTACACTATAATACTCACTATTACTAGACGATACACTAGTAAGAGAATACACTATGATCATACTAAAAGATTACTACACTATAACAATAGAGAAAACACTAAACAAACAATAATACACTAACCCGCTATGAGATACTCTATTCGCTATTCACTACGCCGGGAGTGTTCCAGCAGGAGACGACTCTACATGTATAGATCTATACGGGGCAAACGCTATTACATCCCGACTGTTAACTCAGTCCGCGCTGTACAGGCCCAGGGATGCCACTACTTCACTACATTGTGCATGACCGGGAAGGTCATGGGATCCTCTATTATCCTCACTATTGGTAATATACAAGGAATACCCAAAAACTACACTAAAATACTACACTAAATGTTAAACTACATCCCGAAGTAAGTAAGTATCTATCACTAAAGGAAGCTTGCACTTCTATCTTTGGCCACAGGCTTAACTTATCCTATCACATTTGTTATTTGGAGATTTGCCAAAGTATTTTTACAATAAATTGTTTTCAAAGAGATAAAGAATGCATACTTTTCACAGATTGTCACTTACAATGTATTTCCTGGAAAATATGGGATTTTCTAAGTTTCTACTACTTATGAACATAAATGATACATCCTTAACACTAATGCTTTGTATACAAAAACTCACACTAAACTCTTATGAACTCACCAGCTTTATGCTGATAATTGTTTTCAAAATAACTTGTATCTTCAGGTCAAAGATAGACAGGTACAGACGCGGCATTTTTGGAGAAGGTGGAGCACACAAGACCCATCTCTTATTTTTGATTTACTTTTGGGTGATTGTTAAACAATACAAAACACGCTTGTAATTAAATTCACTTTATAATACTATGGTTGTATGTTTCTTGTTTCTACTATTATGCAATTGTGATGATACTGTTCACTATGTCATCCACCCCGAAACGTATTCCGCCGTTATCGGTTTTGCGGTGTGACAAATAGAAACCGAGATCAACCATTTTCTCTTGTTCAAACACTTTCTTCTCTCTAGTTTTTGCCTCGATTTGCGTGCTAATCATATCCCGAAGCCCTGGTATCATTCCCGAGCCCCGAAGAAAGATCCGAAGCCCCGAGGATCCCGAGAAGTGAGATTTCCGAGCCGAAGCCCTGCCCGCGAGGAGCCCAGTTTTTGTGAAGATCTTCCAGATCTACGGAGAAACACTACTTCTGCAAGCCGTAGTGCTACCCGATCATCTTACACATAGATATGAAGTATTTTATAAAATACATGTTATGTGTGTGTATATATATATATATATATATATATATATATATATATATATATAACCCTAAAAATCATAAAAATGCATAAAAAAAATATACCTAGAGATCACAAAACTTTTTTTTGACATTTTTTAAGAAAAAATCGTAGCTTTTTAAAGAAAATCGCTGAAAAAAAAATTTGAAAATTTTTTTTTTTTTTATAAAAAAAAATATATATAAATATATTATTTTATATTTTTTTTTTCAGCGAGTTTTTATAAAAAAATATTAAAAAAGTCTTGTGATCTCTAAGTATTTTTTTATGCATTTTTATGATTTTTAGGGTTTTTTGTTTTCCATAGAACCTAAACCTATATATATATATATATATATATATATATATATATATATATATATATATATATATATATATATATATATATATATATATTGTTGTTTATATGCATGAGTGCATAGTTACTTTCTTCTAACACATAAATATAAAGTATTAGCTATGAAATACGTGATATGTGTTATATATTAATTGTCTCTTTGAGATGGACTTGGATTTGATGTTTTTATACAGGTGTTAAATGATTTTAATTATGTTTGTATTTATATCTACAAAAATGTTGGGTAGAACATGGGTAGATGGAATAGTTGGTGACGATGTGTAACGCCTGCGTTTCCAGGCTAGGCATTTTCGTTGATATAATAGTCTAGGTTAACCTTTATAACCCGTTTTGAAATAATAAGAGCGTATTATTTGTGTATTATGTGTTTCATGCTTAATTGCTTAATTATGTGATTTGATTAATTAAGAATAAAATAAGCGTCAAAATTTAAGTGTAAAATAAATTCAATATCTTTGCATAAAATTGTAGTGGCCGAAACGAGGTTTCCGAATATATATAGAACGCCCAAATCTGACTTCGTATGAGGAAGTTATGATTTTATGAAGTTTCGACTTAGCGGTGTGCAGCCCGAATACTCGATTTGAGATCGAGCGGTTTTTAGCCGAAACAATCTAAACGAGAATCGAAGATCTCGTTTTTAGTAGCGAAACGATGAAAAGTTAGGCGATAACGGACGTCGGACGAAGAAGTTATGAATTTATAACGAAGTTTTCCTGTCCGGGCCTACT
Organism: Lactuca sativa; assembly: GCF_002870075.4. Classification (NCBI taxonomy): domain Eukaryota; kingdom Viridiplantae; phylum Streptophyta; class Magnoliopsida; order Asterales; family Asteraceae; genus Lactuca; species Lactuca sativa. Next base: position 285,064,000 of record NC_056627.2, on the reverse strand, counting down.
AAAAATAAATAATAAAAATAAATTCAAAATTAGCCGACGGAGTCTAAACGAAAGTTGCAGATCGTAGTCTCACCTACGCGTGGATATAAAGAACGTCGAAAACAGAGCTCGTACGCGAAAGTTACGCAATTTAGAAGTTTGACGAGTCAAACTACGCCGAGCGTAATTTGAGTATGCCCAGCGTATTCAGAAGGGTGCAAGTTGCCTGACCAATACTCGAGTGCCACCGATTGACGCATGCAGTGACGTCAAAGTACGCCCAGTGTAACCAAGTTATGCCCAGCGTACTGAGTATGCCTAGCGTAAATTGAAATTATGCCCAGTGTAATCCCAGACCCCCATCTTATAAATAGAAATCGAGATCAGCTATTTTCTCTTGTTCAAACTCTTTCTTCTCTCTAGTTTTTGCCTTGATTTGCGTGGCAATCATATCCCGAAGCCCCGTTATCATTCCCAAGCCCCGAAGCAAGATCCGAAGTTCCGAGGATCCCGAAGAGCGTTATTTCCGAGCCGAAGCCCTGCCCGCGAGGAGTTCGATTCTTGTGAAGATCTTCCATAGATACGGAGAAACCCTACTTCTGCAAGTCGCAGTGCTGTCCGATCATCTTTTGATCAAGTGAGTGTGTAGTTACTTTCTTCTAACACATTATTATGAAGTATTTTATATAAAATACGTGCTATGTGTATATATTTTGTTGTTATATGTGTGAATGTATATCCACTCTCTTTTATCTCATAGATCTGATTTATTCTCTATGAAATACGTGTTATGTGTGTGTGCCTCATCTGTTATGTGGAATATGTATTGATTAAAGCATGCTATACAGGTTTTAAACTATGTATAAAAATGTATATTTTTATCTACTAATATGTTGGGTAGAACATGGGGAGATAGTTGGTGTGTAATAAACAGATGAGAGGCCTCAATGTTGTTTTGATTTAGTCATCTAGCGGTGTTTAGATGAAGACCACGGAATTTTCTAGACAGTCTTGTGGAACACTAGCAGGCTCGCCACCTGTAGGTGTTAATGAACTTGGGTGTTCATTCGCTGTACTCCATCCCCCTCATGGTTGCCTTATTTGACTTATATTGCTGAGGAACCCCCGAAGCATGTGTTGTAGCCCCGATGAAATATTCTTAGACTAGGTCCCTTGTGTTAGTTGTTTTAGGGACATAAAGTGAGAATAATGGGAATGGGTAATTGGGTTATTGTTGGTTGATGAAAATAAAGTTAATTACTTATTGTGGGTTGAAAACTCTATATGCTCACCAGGCTCCCAAGCCTAACCCACTCAGTTTATTTGTATTATAGGAAGTGGCGCAAGGGCATAAGATGGATGAATCATCAAGTTGTTTTGTTTACAAGTTTGTATATATATATATAATATATATATATATATATATATATATATATATATATATATATATATTTGTTGAATAACTTGTAATGTTATCGTTTGTGCTTTATGGTCTGTATCGAAACATGACATCCTGAGTTTTGATTATATAATGAAAATACATTTCTTGATGAAATGCTTTCGTAAATATTATTTTATCATACTTTGTTTTTGGGAACAAATTCCGCAACTCTTTCAAATCAAAAGGATTTACTCTGAAATTATTTTAAAAGCATAAATGAAAATCGGTTTATGTCCGAGATTTTAGGGGTGTCACAGTTGGTATCAGAGCATTAGTTTAAGCGAACTAGGAATTTGTAGGATTTCTAGACTTAAACTTAAAACTAAAACGCTAAGTGAAATTTTGAGATGTGTGTTTGTTATATTTTAGACACGAGCATTAGTTTATTTTAGGAAAATTGCCTAAAATGCTTTTATGTGCTAAATGTTATATTCTTGCCATATATGATATTGTTTGTTTGGATCTATGGTCTGTTGCCGACCGGATCTGGAAACCTTATGTGTGTAGGATTCTAAGCGTACGTCTATGAATTTAGAACTATCATGTAAACGTTTCAGAGTGAAAAGGATGATTTGAACATCTATCGAAATAGAGATCTAAATTCACCTAATTTTGTGTATAGATCGAAATGGAAAACACAAAAAGTGGATTGGGAAACGACAACCCACAGTCTGAGCCACAAATGATTGGGAGTGCACTAGAACTAACAGCTGCACATGAGCCAATCACGATGGCGGGAGTATATGCAATGGTGCGAATGATGTTGGATCATCATATGGAAGAAACAAGGTGTTTACTTCAACAAAGTATGGACGGACTTACTATGCCAGTACGCCAGACACCTACTCCTGAGATAACTATCGGGGTTGCTAAGTCAGTCAAAGAAGTGATCAACGGTAGTATCGCCAACAAGGTTGAAGTTGGCAAGAAGAGGAAATTTGAGGGGTCTTCAAGTTCTGACAATAACAACATGTGCTCAAGGTATGGAGGAGTAGGTGAAGCGACACGGTGCGATAAGTATGGAAGCAAGCACAACGGGAGATGCCCTAAGGAAGTGACCTGCTTTAAATGCGGGAAGATTGGTCACTATGCCCACGAATGCCCAACCAAGGAAGAAGTTTGCTTTAAGTGTAGTAAAGAGGGACGCTACAAGAAAGAATGCCCTATGAGAGTTACAAAGCCAAGTGTACCGCTAAAGAACTATGAGAGATGTGACGAAGATGTGACTTGTTACAAATGTGGAAAGACATGGCATTACGCCAACAAGTGTGTATCGAAAAAGAGGGTGTGCTATGAATGTCGGGGAGAAGGGCATTTATCTAGGGATTGCCCGAAGAAGAATGAGGGAGCAAAACCAAATGCACTGTCATAGCCAAAGGCAGAAGCATTTTAAATGATCCTTGACGAAGCAGATGACAAAGCGAGGAATCAAGAATAAAGACTTCGTATCAAGGTATAGCTAGTATCAGGAAGTGTAGCCTATTAAAGGCATAGTATAGGGTGAACTTGAACTTTTGTGTAATAGTTTCAAGAATTAATATAAACCCTGGTTTTGTTATCTGATGTGTTGAATGAAACCTATCAAAGGATAACGTAAGAGTGGTATCTTGCCTTTAGAATATGTCTGATAAAATAACGGAAAGTTTAGAGGAGTACGATACGTCTGAAGTACACCTGCGATTGGCAGGATGATGGAACGATGGGTGTAACTCTTGAAGTTGTCCCATCGTTTGGAATTTCCATCACCATCCGAGTTGAAGTAGAATTGATGAATGAAGATATGCATGGAAGAAATCCTAGTAGAGTCTGGGAGAATTTTTATGATTAAGTGGACACATTAGTATGTGTTAATTTTTTTTTGTGATTTTAGGACTTGGGGACTGTGAGACAATACTTGGGACGAGTATGAGTAGGTGTGAATAGTAGTAGAGATCTATACTATTGGAAGAACAGGACACACGCTTGGATCAGGGAAAGTCACAAGGTTACCAAGAAGCTAGTAATTGGTCTCGTTTTATTCAAGTATGTCGTTACCATTGTTTCGGTGATGACTAAGGAGATTATTGTTATTCCGACCCTAGTGGTCATGTCAAATTGAGTACGACTACGATGAGTTTGTTAAGTGGTTCAGAGAACCAAGTTCGATGTAACATCTGACCTAAGTCAGAAGATTGAAATCAATGCGATCGATAGCATCACGCTTGTTGTTAAGGAAGCTTGTAGCTAGAAATGCTACATGCAAAAAAATGTGTGATTATTTCACATTAGAATATGAAGGAAGGTATATTCCATTCTGTAATTTGACACTAAGAGACCTAAGTCTAAACGTTGGATCACACGATGATAGGTCATTAGAACATGACCCATTGATCTGTTACAATAGATAAGTGAAAGTACGTATCCTAAGAAGAAGAAGAAGGAGTCCTCAATAAGGATTTATTTTGTAACTTGAAGGTTACGAATGAAAGTCCAATTCTTGGGTCACGTGGTCAACCAACAAGAGATAATGGTTAATCCTGCAAAAATCGAAGCTGTGATGAAGTAGGAACAACCGAAAAGTCCCAAGGCGATCCGAAGCTTTTTAGGATTTGCCGGATATTACCGAAGGTTTATCCAAGGCTTTTTTCGATTCCTACTCCATTAACAACTTTGACCCATAAAGGAGCTACTTATACTTGGAGTGAGAAGCATAAGGAAGCATTCGAGAAGCTAAAGAAGAAGCTATATGAAGCACCGATTCTTTCTTTACCCGACGGAGTCAAAGACTTCGCTGCTTATAGCGATGCGTCTGGTGTTGTATTGGGTTGTGTTTTGAACCAAAGAGAAAAGGTGACTGCATATGCATCTCGACAGATGAAGGAGCATGAAAAGAATTACCCAACTCATGATTTGGAGTTGGCAGCGGTAGTTTTTGCTCTGAAAATATGGAGGCATTACCTCTATGGCACAAAGTGCAAACTTTTCACTGATCATAAGAGTCTTCAATATCTCTTTAATCAGAAAGAGTTAAATATGAGGCAACGACGCTGGCTAGAGTTACTCAAGGACTACGATTGTGAGATACTTTACCACCCCGGTAAAGCTAATGTTGTTGCTTATGCTCTCAGTCGGAAAGACAATGTTGAGAGAAAAAGGCCAAGAGCGTTGAGAATAGAAGTTGTCTCGACAATTATGGAGAGTTTAAAGAAAGTTCAAGAAGAAGCTTCTAAAAAGAATGACCGGAAGGAGGAACGTTTGGGCAAAACATTCGTGTTTGGTACAAACGGTCATGGACTGAAGGTATTCCAAGATCGTATTTGGGTACCTAAGTCAGGAGGAATAAGAGATCTTCTGATGGAAGAAGCTAACAAAACCATGTACTCGATTCATCATGGTAGCACTAAAATGTATAGGGACCTGAAACCCTACTACTGGTGGCCAACGATGAAGCTTGATGTTACAAAGTATGTGGCCGAGTGTATGACTTGTGCGAGAGTCAAGACACAAAATCAGAAACCATATGGGAGTTTAGAGCCTTTACCTGTGCCTATAGGTGAATGGGAAGACATTGCTATGGATTTTGTCACTAAACTACCCAGAACGAAAAGTGGTCACGACATGATTTGGGTGGTCGTTGATCGATTCTCTAAGAGTGCGCATTTCCTAGCAGCCAAGGAGAAATGGTTTATGGATAAGCTTGTGAATTCTTATGTGAAAGAAATTGTGAGGCTTCACGGTGTCCCATTAATGATTATGTCAGATTGTGACAGCCGTTTCACCTCAAGAAAAGTCTACAAGAGGAAATGGGTACCAAGTTGTGTTTAAGTACAGCCTACCATCCACAGACTGATGGTCAGAGTGAAAGAACGATACAAACACTTGAAGATATGCTGAGAGCATGTACCCTAGAATTCCTAGGTAACTGGGATGAACATTTACCTTTGGTAGAATTTTCCTACAATAATAGTTTCCACTCGAGCATAAAGATGGCACCTTATCAAGCTTTGTACGGACAGAAGTGTCGTACGCCGTCTTGTTGGCTTGAGGCTGAGGAAAAGCAGTTTATGGGTCCCGAGATGCTCCATCAAACCGCTAAAAAATTAAAAATAATTATAGAAAGAATGTTAGCAGCTCAGGATCGTCAAAAGAGCTATGCTGTCAAGAAGCGAAGGCCGATGACCTTCGAAGTTGGAGATTCGGTTTTACTTAAAATCTCGCCATGGAAGGGACTTATAAGGTTTGGTAAAAGGGGAAAGTTAACTCCGAGGTTTATTGGACCGTTTAAAGTTCTTCATATGATTGGGAACCAAGCTTACAAGCTAGAACTACCCGAAGAACTGAATGGAATTCACAACACTTTTCATGTGTGTTATTTGAGGAAGTTCACGGGAGAAGTTCCCGATATAATTCCAATTTATGAATTGAGAATTGATGAAAACAAGAGGTTAGTTGAAGAACCAGAGACAATTGTTGACCGAAAGACTAAGAAGCTTCGACGCAAGATGGTCGAATTAGTGCTTGTTTGTTGGAAACATTCGAATGTGCCAAATCTCACCTGGGAAACGGAGAGTGACATGTTGAGTCGCTATCTGCATTTGTTTGTTGATGTGTGATTCCAGGGACAGAAGGATCCTAAGGGGGAGAGAATTATAACGTCCGCGTTTCCAGGCAAGGCATCTTCGTTGATGTAATAGTTTAGGTTAACCTTTGTAACCTGTTTTGAAATAATAAGAGCATATTATTTGTGTATTATGTGTTTCGTGCTTAATTTCTTAATTATGATACTTTAAACTAAGAATAAAATAAGCGTCAAAATTTAAGTGTAAAATAAATTCAATATCTTTGCATAAAGTTGTAGCGGCCGAAACGAGGTTTCCGAATATATATAGAACGCCCAAATCTGACTTCGTATGAGGAAGTTATGATTTTCTGAAGTTTCGACTTAGTGGTGTGCAGCCCGAATACTCGATTTGAGAACGAGCGGTTTTTAGCCGAAACAATCTAAACGAGAATCGAAGATCTCGTTGTTAGTAGCGAAACGATGAAAAGTTAGGCGAGAACGGACGTCGGACGAAGAAGTTATGAATTTATAACAAAGTTTTCCTGTATGGGCCTACTAAAAATAAATAATAAAAATAAATTCAAAATTAGCCGACGGAGTCTAAACGAAAGTTGCAGACCGTAGTCTCACCTACGCGTGGATATAAAGAACGTCGAAAACGGAGATCGTACGCGAAAGTTACGCAATTTAGAAGTTTGACGAGTCAAACTACGCCGAGCGTAATTTGAGTATGCCCAGCGTACTCAGAAGGGTGCAAGTTGCCTGACCAATACTCGAGTGTCACCGATTGACGCATGCAGTGACGTCAAAGTATGCCCAGTGTAACCAAGTTACGCCCAGCGTACTGAGTATGCCCAGCGTAAATTGAAATTACGCCCAGTGTAATCCCAGACCCCCAGCTTATAAATAGAAACCGAGATCAGCTATTTTCTCTTGTTCAAACTCTTTCTTCTCTCTAGTTTTTGCCTCGATTTGCGTGCCAATCATATCCTGAAGCCCCGGTATCATTCCCGAGCCCCGAAGCAAGATTTGAAGTCCCGAGGATCTCGAAGAGCGTTGTTTCTGAGCCGAAGCCCTGCCCGCGAGCAGTTCGATTCTTGTGAAGATCTTCCAGAACTACGGAGAAACCCTACTTCTGCAAGTCGTAGTGCTGTCCGATCATCTTTTGATCAAGTGAGTGTGTAGTTACTTTCTTCCAACACATTATTCTGAAGTATTTTATATAAAATACGTGCTATGTGTATATATTTTGTTGTTATATGTGTGAATGTATATCCACTCTCTTTTATCTCATAGATCTGATTTATTCTCTATGAAATATGTGTTATGTGTGTGTGTCTCATCTGTTATGTGGAATATGTATTGATTAAAGCATGCTATACATGTTTTAAACGATGTATAAAAATGTATATTTTTACTACTAATATGTTGGGTAGAACATGGGTAGATAGTTGGTGTGTAATAAACAGATGAGATACCTCGATGTTGTTTTGATTTAGTCATCTAGCGGTGTTTAGATGAAGACCACAGAATTTTCTAGACAGTCTTGTGGAACACTAGTAGGCTCGCCACCTGTAGGTGTTAATGAACTTGGGTGTTCATTCGCTGTACTCCATCCCCCTCATGGTTGCCTTATTTGACTTATATTGCTGAGGAACCCCCGAAGCATGTGTTGTCGCCCCGATGAAATATTCTTAGACTAGGTCCCTTGTGTTAGTTGTTTTAGGGACATAAAGTGAGAATAACGGGAATGGGTAATTGGGTTATTGTTGGTTGATGAATATAAAGTTAAGTACTTATTGTGGGTTGAAAACCCTATATGCTCACTAGGCTCCCAAGCCTGACCCACTCAATTTATTGTATTACAGGAAGTGGCGCAAGCGCATAAGATGGATGAATCATCAAGTTGTTTTGTTTACAAGTTTGTATATGTATATATTTTTTGAATGACTTGTAATGTTATCGTTTATGCTTTATGGTCTGTATCGGAACATGACATCCCGAGTTTTGATTATATAATGAAAATACATTTCTTGATGAAATGCTTTGGTAAATATTATTTTACTCCCAGCGTACTGAGTACGCCGAGCCCAGGCCCAACAGCCTAGAAATAGAAACCGAGATCAGCCATTTTCTCTTGTTCAAACTCTTTCTTCTCTCTAGTTTTCGGCTCGATTTGCGTGCTAATCATATCCCGAAGCCCCGGTATCATTCCCGAGCCCCGAAGCAAGATCCGAAGCCCCGAGGATCCTGAGAAGTGAGATTTCCGAGCCGAAGCCCTGCCCGCGAGGAGCCCGGTTTTTGTGAAGATCTTCCAGATCTACGGAGAAACACTACTTCTGCAAGCCGTAGTGCTGCCCGATCATCTTCTGATCAAGTGAGTGTATAGTCACTTTCATCTTACACATAGATATGAAGTATTTTATAAAATACATGTTATGTGTATATACATATATATATATATATACATATATATATATATATATATATATATATATATATATATATATATATATATATATATATATATATTGTTGTTTATATGCATGAGTGCATAGTTACTTTCTTCTAACACATAAATATAAAGTTAGCTATGAAATACGTGATATGTGTTATATATTAATTGTCTATTTGAGATGGACTTGGATTTGATGTTTTGATACAGGTGTTAAATGATTTAAATTATTTTTGTATTTATATCTACAAAAATGTTGGGTAGAACATGGGTAGATGGAATAGATGGTGACAATGCGACTTCGTGCCTACTTGATAAACCTTGGTGACGATGTGACTTCGTACCTTTTGTGTAAACCCAGGTGACTATGAGACGTAGTGCCTATTATGTAAACATTTGTGACTATGAGACGTAGTGACAATTATATGAACCCTAGTGACTATGCGACGTAGTGCCTGTTGTATAAACCGTGGTAGCAAATGGACTGTGTGCCAGTTCCTTAGGTAAATCCTTAGGAATGAATGAAGAAAGTATAATCGATTCCCAGGGTAAAACCTTAAGAAATAAAGAAGATAATGGGGATGGGTATTTGGGTTGATTGTTTGATAATTGAATATAATAAATGTATTATTGTGGGTTGAAAACCCTATATGCTCACCAGGCTCCCAAGTCTGACCCACTAAGTTTTCTTTGCATTACAGGTAATGGCACAAGAGTATAAGTTGGTGAACTTGACGAGAGATTTTGGATTGTAGATCAGTGGTTATAAATGACTGTTGTAAGGTCTATTTTATATTGTTTATGCTTTTGATCTGTATCGGAACATGACATCCCAAGGTTTTATTATTTCATAAAAATACCTTCTTTTTGAGAAATATTTTGATAAATGGTTATCATATTTTGTTTTTGGGACAAATTCCGCAACTGTTTTCTTTAAAAGATAACTCTGATTTTAAAACAAAGCATAAACAAATCAGTCTTTTCTGGCCGTGAAACTGGGGATGTCACAGTTAAAAGTGGGTTAGATCTGATCCCACATCGGCCGGGAAGGAGAACTAAGCATTCCTTATAAGGGGTGTGGATACCTTCCCTATCACAACGCGTTTTAAAGTCGGGAGGGCAGCAGATTCCATAAGAACTCTGCAGTTAAGCGTGCTCAGGCGGGAGTAGTACCAGGATGGTGTTGGAATAGTGTCTAAGACTGCAACTATATTAGGCAAGTATTTGATCCGGTTGTGCATGGTCCTTTTGGGTTGCCTTCACCATAGCAACTTGATAGGATGATTTAATAAGAGAGAGTAAATATTATTAATATATTATGGGAATAATATAATGAATAATATATTTATTATTTGATTAATATAAGTCATAGAATTAATTAGAATTAATTTGGTGACTTAAAGAGATTAATTAAATAAAGGGGTATAAACTGTCAATTGTTTGATAGTTAAGCTTTAGACTGTAAATCCATTAGGATATGCCTTGGACGAATTCTAAGAGCTTTAGGATAGCTAAAATCGTCCATATGCTTATCTATGGAATGGATTTGGATAGCCTTAAGAGAAGATTATCCAATTAGGGTTTAGGTTGTAACCCTTAAGGAGTCTACAAGTATAAATAGACCCCATGACATAGGGAATTCGACACCTCTGAAAAAGCAAGAGAACTCTGGTCGAATTCCTCCTCTCTCCTCTCTCCTAAATCATTCTTATTGCTATTGGTGTTTGTAAGCCATTAGAGGAGTGACACTTGTGACTCTAGAAGCTCCAAGACCTCAAGATCAACAAGGAACTCAAAGGTATGATTCTAGATCTGTTTCAATGTTGTTATTTAGCCTAATTAGTCATTAGAAGTCTTGGATTCAAAAGCATGTTTAGTAGAAAGCCTAGATCCAAGCCTTAGGGTTTTGCATGCGCACATAGGAAAGTTCTTATGGCTAAAACTCATCAGTGGTATCAGAGCCTAGCTTGGTTTTCTTTAAATTGTTGCTTGATTAACTGAAACAAACCTGCAAAATTCGATTTTTTGATTTCTGTGTCACTGACTCGGCGAGTCCCAAGGTGGACTCGGCGAGTAGGCCTGACTCGGCGAGTCCCCTTGTGCACTCGGCGAGTCCATGCGTCAGGAATGACCAGATTCGGGATTTCTTTGTGTTTATCTTATGGAAACTTACCTTAATGATAATAGATCAACCTAAATCCGATTTTATGATATATATGACTATTATCTTGATCTAGAAAAGGATATTTATCAACTAATTAAATATTTAATTTCCTTATATGATAATTAATTAATTATTTAACTATTTTGGTAATTATCTTTCAAAGAAATCTTGAATAAATCAAATATAGATAATTAGGATATTAATTGTTAATTGGAATTATTTGTTATTTGATCCTCCATGTTTTAAATGTTTAAAACCTACCCTCATGTTTTGAAATTTACTTTTGTGATTAAAAGCTTTAATTTAGACAACTTAAATTTCAAACCCTAGATTTTAAAAGTTTTAAAATACAACCCTATACTAATATGACATTACTAGAATAATATATATATATATGTATAACTAAATGCTAGTCTTACCGTTAGTAGGCCTCATTCACGAAGTCGATCTATAAGGTGGGTATAAGGTTGCGACCTATAAAATGGCGCTTAATGGGTGTACACTCACACCCACCGCTTGCTTGATTGGTGGAGGGTCGTTAGCCGAACGGGTAGGATAGGGCAACCTCATTCTCTCATTAAAAGTATAATAAGAAATACAAAGTAACTACACATATTTTTCCAAAATTTCCCAATCCTAGTTACTTTAGGAAAAGTGAATTGATGCAATCCCATGAAATTACACTTTGCACCTTGCCAAGATGTTAGTGGAGCGTGTGTGGTTTACCGGCACACTAATTAGTTCTAAGCGAAGGTGGCAAAGGGTGATTCATTGTTTATCATAGTTCGATGGAGCGTGTGTGGTTTACCGGCACATCGAATGGGTGATTGTTACAATGAAGGCACCATGTGAATTTGCATGGTAATTCACACCCGCTTTGTGATCCTCGGCATCCCAGTCACAAACGAGAGGGGCATATCGAGATTTAAACATGCCATTGAATAGTTTCAATGAATCTCATCCGAACCTAGGAATTCTCAAAAACACTTAGGACTAATAGTTTAAGTTTTATGATGGAGAATTAGTGAATCGTCATTCACTTACCTTCAATTTATTTGCATGTTAGATTACGGCATCCCTTTTCTAGTATGTAAATGTTATTGTTGGATCCTAGCCCTAATTTTCTTAATTGGGTGATAATTAGGGATTCTTATTCTAATCTATCTTTGTCCTTTTCTAATTGTAGATGTCGAACGCAAACAACGCTGCTGCTAGTTCTTTCACGTTGATGAGCCTTTGCCAAAAGGTCACCTTCGATGGAACGAACTTTAGCGAATGGATAAGATACATTCACACCATTGCTCGCTATGAGGATAAAGAGTATGTCCTCGATGAAAAGCTCGAGAAAATCAACCCCGAAATTGCTACTCCCGCCGAAATCACCGCCTTTGAAACTCATGAGCGAGATGCAACGAAGGTACATTGCATCATGATCGCCACCATGAACTCCGAATTCCAAAAGTCCTACGAGGACATGTACCCGTACGAGATGCACCAAGACTTATTGGAGAGGTACCACCAAAACACGAGACAAGAGAGGTACGAGATTTTCACTAACATGATTTCCGCGAAGATGGGTCATGGAGAATCTCTTACCGTGCACTTGCAAAAGATGCAAAGGTATGTCGACCGCCTTCGCAAGTTAAATGTTGACTTCGGTGAGGACTTGGCGATCGACATGGTGCTTCACTCTTTGCCTCCGATGTACAATCAATTTAGGATGACCTACCACATGAACAAAGAAGATGTCACCCTAAGCAAGCTCCAAGGTCTCTTGAGGGTTGCTGAGAGCAACTTCAAAGACAAGTCTGTTGCACCCACTCCCAATCCGCCCGCTGCTCCTGTCTTGGCTATTGGACAAGGGAAAGGAAAGAAGAGGAAAGCTTCATCGAAGAACTATCGCAAGGTGAAAGCCTGAGATGGTGCCTCTTCTAGTGGGACCAAAGTTGATCCCGCTAAGCCCTGCTCTAACCCGAAGGAGGCAGAGTGCCACCACTGCCACAAGATAGGACATTGGAAGAGAAGCTGCCCGGATTACCTGCAAGCAATCAAAGAAGGAAAGATCAAGCCATCTTTCGCAGGTATATATACAATCAAATCTAACGATTCTAATCATGCTATTTCTTGGGTTCTTGATACCGGTTGTGGTTATCACATTTGTTCTAATGTACAGGGACTAAGAAGAAGTAGGGATGTGGAGCAAGGAAGGATCAATCTAATCATGGGGAACAGAAGATCGTCGCCTGTGACCAAGATTGGAGTATATTCTTTAGTGCTTAGAAATAGTTTAGTTTTAGATTTGAACAATTGTTGCTATTCGCCAGAAATGGCAAGAAACATCATTTCATTTCATGGTTTATATAGACAAGGATTTAGATTTTCTTTTAATAATGAGAATGGTTCTATTTTGGCTTATCTAAATGGTGTCTTTTACTTTGAAGCTATACCATGTAATGGAATATATGAAACCGTTATGATTGTTGATAACTTAGGAAATGATGTTTTGAATATTGGTTCTTCCACTAGTATGGATAAAGCATCCTTGTGGCATTGTCGTCTTGGACATGTCAACAAGAAACGCATAGCCCAACTCCAAAAGGATGGAGTGTTGGAGTCATTCGACCTTAGGGAAGATGACACATGCGAGTCTTGTTTGCTTGGAAAGATGACTAAGTCGCCCTTCACGAGTACATGTGAAAGGGGCGAGGGTCTATTGGACCTAATACATACCGATGTATGTGGACTGTTTAGATCAACCACGAAGGATGGGAACCGCTTCTATGTGACTTTTACCGATGACTATAGTAGATATGGGTATATCTACTTAATAAAGCAAAAGTTAGACACCTTTGAAAAGTTCAAAGAGTTCAAGAATGAAGTGGAGAATCAATTGGGCAGGAAAATCAAGATGCTTCGATCCGATCGAGGAGGAGAGTACCTAAGTCTTGAATTCCACGATTATCTCAAGGAGTGTGGAATAGTTTCACAATTGACGCCTCCTAGGACACCGCAGTTGAATGGTGTGGCAGAAAGGCGTAATCGAACCTTATTGGATATGGTTCACTCTATGATGAGTCGTGCTTCGCTACCAATCTCTTTTTGGGGGTATGCCTTAGAGACTGCCGCCCATATCCTTAACCGAGTCCCTACTAAGAAGGTTACCAAAACACCTCACGAGATGTGGACGGGGAAAGCTCCCTCGTTGGCGCATATCAAGGTTTGGGGTTGCGAGGCTTTCGTAAGACGAGATACTCATGACAAGCTTGAACCTCGAAGTGAGCGATGTATTTTCATCGGCTACCCGCAGACATCCTTTGGATATCTCTTCTATAGACCGAAGGACAATGTTGTCTTCGTTGCGAGAAGAGGAGTTTTCCGAGAGCGAGAACTCATAAGCCAAGGAGACAGTGGGAGGCAAATCGAACTTGAAGAGATTCAAGAGTCGATAGATGAAGGAACCTTTACCGCTGGCGTTCAACCCGAGGAGGAAACTCCGGTTGAACCGATTGACGAATCCTTACCTCTTAGACGTTCCGACAGAGTTAGAGTTCATCACCAGTTTTATGGCTTTCATATTACTACCGAAGGGGACACGTATATTAGTGATGGTACACTAGTAAACCTTGATGAACCTAATAACTATAAGGAAGCCATGGCAGGCCCGGAGTCTGTAAAGTGGAAAGAGGCAATGGATAGCGAGATCCAATCCATGTATGATAACCAAGTTTGGAATTTGGTTGATTATGTGCCCGGACGTAAGACCGTTGGGTGCAAATGGATCTTCAAGAAGAAGACCGACGTGGATGGAAACGTGCACACATATAAAGCGCGATTGGTTGCGAAGGGCTTTACTCAAACTCCCGGAGTTGACTATGATGAGACCTTCTCACCAGTTGCGAAGATTAAATCTATAAGAGTGATGCTGGCAATTGCCGCGTGTCATGATTATGAGATTTGGCAAATGGATGTCAAGACCGCTTTCCTTAATGGAAAGTTGGCTGAGGATGTTTACATGGCTCAGCTAGAGGGGTTTGTGGATCCGAAGCATCCGGATAGAGTGTGTAAGCTTGAGAAGTCCATTTATGGACTTAAGCAAGCGTCTCGCAGATGGAATCTTTGCTTCGATGAGAAAGTCAAAGAGTTTGGATTTGTACGAAGCGAAGACGAATCTTGTGTATATGTCAAAGCCAGTGGGAGTATAGTAAGCTTCCTTGTTCTATATGTCGATGACATTTTACTCATAGGAAACGACATCCCGACTCTGCAGGAAGTTAAGTCCTGGCTCGGGAAGTGCTTCGCTATGAAGGACCTCGGAGAGGCTTCTTACATTTTGGGAATAAGGATAGTAAGAGAAAGAAGTAAGAGACTAATTGGACTTAGTCAGAATACTTACTTAGAGAAAGGACTAAAACGCTTTAGTATGGAAAACTCAAAGAAGGGAGAACTACCGATACAAGGTAATACCAAATTGAGTAAGACTCAAAGGCCGAGTACCGAAGCTGAAATAGCAGAAATGAGCCGAGTACCATACGCTTCCGCAGTTGGCTCAATCATGTACGCTATGACTTGTACTCGCCCTGATGTAGCCTTCGCTTTGAGCATGGTTAGCAGATATCAAGGGAATCCTGGCAAGGCACATTGGATTGCGGTGAAGAATATCCTTAAGTACCTTCGGAGGACGAAGGAATGGTTCTTAGTCCTCGGAGGGAGTGATGACTTAAAGGTGCGAGGGTATAGTGACGCCAGTTTTCAGACCGACAGGGACAACTACCGTTCGCAGTCGGGCTGGGTCTTTACCCTAAATGAAGGAGCAGTGACATGGAAAAGTTCTAAGCAGGAAACCGTAGCTGATTCAACGTGCGAATCAGAGTACATTGCAGCGAGCGAAGCGTCGAAGGAGGCAATATGGCTAAAGAACTTCATCGGTGATCTTGGAGTTGTACCCGCCATAAAGGAGCCAATGGAGATTTTCTGTGATAACGAAGGCGCGGTTGCCTTAACCAAGGAACCGAGGGATCATGGTAGATCAAGAAATATCGACAGAAAGTATCACTTCATTAGACATCGTGTAGAAGAAGGACAACTCGTAGTGAAGAGGATATCATCAGAAGATAACCCAGCAGATCCGCTTACGAAGGGACTGAGTAGGGTTAAGCACTTGCAGCATGCTAGGAGTATTGGGCTGAAGGATGATATTAGCGTAGATTAGATAGTATTAGAAACGTGTAATAGATAAATGTAATTGACATTTGATGATTAAATAAAGGAGTTTTATTTATGAGTAATGTTACTATCTTATGTTAATTGTTTAGCTATTGTTTCACTTTGCATGTTTTGACTTCCAGAATAATTGAGTTAATTAGGAATAATCGAATTATTCAAATGGTCCATAATCGTTCATATGTTGGGAGTAGATATGAATGAAGGTTGTCATGAATTGGTGTGTAGAATGTCTAAATGGTGTTAGACATAGCAAAGGATTGTTGCAACGTTCATGAGTGCTTATGAACTAGTTTTGAGCATTGGAATAAACCCGCGCTTGCTGGAATCACCTTATGGAATACGATATAAAAAGTGATCGCAAAACGATAATATCATATAGTCTTAAAACCTAGATATATGGTTTATTATTTGTTAATTGATTGTACATTGATAATACGAAACCGCATCAGTAACTTGGTGTTATAAAACGTATTGTTGTGTATAGTTGGTTAATGAATAAGTAAATGCATATAAGTCGAAGTTTATCTGTAACTTTTATCTAAGAAGGTAAAAGCGATATCTCGGCCGCTCGATGATTTGATTTGACTTATGTGCCGGGCCCGGTCAGAACTGAATTGATGTGTTCGATTAAGTTCTATGTCAAATAAATCAGAGATCGAGAAACCTAAATGCATGACTAACCATTCCATAGGATTGTCAGCATGATATCCAACATAGGACTGTACGTTCCCTTATCTAAAGGACAAGATTGATTAGATCAGAGTTGACAGCGTCTTTGAGAGCTATGATTGCAAACCAAATTGTACTTGTATAGTTACTAGACTTATCCAAGTGGGAGACTGTTGGAATAGTGTCTAAGACTGCAACTATATTAGGCAAGTATTTGATCCGGTTGTGCATGGTCCTTTTGGGTTGCCTTCACCATAGCAACTTGATAGGATGATTTAATAAGAGAGAGTAAATATTATTAATATATTATGGGAATAATATAATGAATAATATATTTATTATTTGATTAATATAAGTCATAGAATTAATTAGAATTAATTTGGTGACTTAAAGAGATTAATTAAATAAAGGGGTATAAACTGTCAATTGTTTGATAGTTAAGCTTTAGACTGTAAATCCATTAGGATATGCCTTGGACGAATTCTAAGAGCTTTAGGATAGCTAAAATCGTCCATATGCTTATATATGGAATGGATTTGGATAGCCTTAAGAGAAGATTATCCAATTAGGGTTTAGGTTGTAACCCTTAAGGAGTCTACAAGTATAAATAGACCCCATGACATAGGGAATTCGACACCTCTGAAAAAGCAAGAGAACTCTGGTCGAATTCCTCCTCTCTCCTCTCTCCTAAATCATTCTTATTGCTGTTGGTGTTTGTAAGCCATTAGAGGAGTGACACTTGTGACTCTAGAAGCTCCAAGACCTCAAGATCAACAAGGAACTCAAAGGTATGATTCTAGATCTGATTCAATGTTGTTATTTAGCCTAATTAGTCATTAGAAGTCTTGGATTCAAAAGCATGTTTAGTAGAAAGCCTAGATCCAAGCCTTAGGGTTTTGCATGCGCACATAGGAAAGTTCTTATGGCTAAAACCCATCAGATGGGTGACCCCCTGGGAAGTTCTCGTGCCGAGTGGCCCAAAGCGGACAATATTGTGATACGTGCCAAAGAGGGATGTTACAAATTGTATCAGAGCCAGGGCACGGGTCGATGTGTTCGACGGGGACGTCAAACCCTATAATGGGGGGGGGGGGTGAAAGTGGGTTAGATCTGATCCCACATCGGCTGGGAATGAGAACTAAACATTCCTTATAAGGGGTGTGGATACCTTCCCTATCACAACGCGCTTTAAATTCGTGAGGGCAGCAGATCCCATAAGAACTCTGCAGTTAAGCGTGCTCGGGCGGGAGTAGTACCAGGATGGCTAACCCCCTGGGAAGTCCTCGTGCAGAGTGACCCAAAGCGGACAATATTGTGATACGTGCCATAGGGGGATGTTATAGATGGTGAATTTGTAGCTTTTCTTTACTTGTGTTTTATTGGTTGAGTTCAAACCAGTGCAGGATAATCAGAATTCATAGAATTAGAGATAACGATTCAAGCGGGTATGCATATATGCAAGATTTGATGTACGGAGACCCTACACAATGTTACGATATGATACGTCTTACACAAGAGGCATTTGCATTATACAACCATTTTACCCCAAAAAAAATTGGTTGCAAGCTAGTAGGACAATAAGGATTGAAGAGAAGATGGCTATGTTCTTACATGTTATAGGACATAATGAACGTTACCGCATGGTTAAGGGAAGATTTCATTACTCCGCACAAACGATTCACCAATGTTTTCACGAGATCCTAACTGCAATGATGTGTTTTGCAAAAGAAATTATAATACCAACATGACATAACGCGAAATGACATAGACGGTTAAAAAAGATTTTTTTCCAGAGCAATAGGTGCATTAGATGGAACTCTTGTACATGCGGTTGTACCCGTTGATCAACAAACTCGTTATAGGGGAAGAAGAAAAGGAGAATGCTTTCAAAATGTAATATGAATTTATGATTTTGATATGATTTCACCTTTGTTTTGTTTAGGTTGGATGAGAGGGTATAACACATGATTTAAGAGCTTTGAAAGAAGTTGCATTCATTTCGACTTTTGAATTTCCATTTCCTCCACAATGTTTTTAAGCTTCATATAAATTTTATTATCTATCTTCTTTATATAATATGTGTCACACTTATTTGCAGATAAATATTACTGCAAGGCATAGAATGGGGTCTAGAAGTCATATAATATATGCGTATTTTTCGTGATCAGATTGCAAATCAACTACTTTTATCTACTTTACATTAAATTATTATGTTATTTTAAATTTCATTATTTATTATTTGGATATTAAATGATTTGTGTTTAATTCACATTTTGTATGACAATCTGTATGTTTTTATAATTATTCAGCAACTTCATCCATCATTATATACAACAGCAGCGTAAAATGGTCATTTTTCATCAGTCAGCACATGCAGTTAGATGTACAATCAAACAACATGGTTTCTTACTCAGTCAATATTTCTTACTCATACAGACCTTTCTCAATCAGCACTTTCTCAGTCAACAACTATCAAATGGGGCCTTAGTTATTATATGAGGTCAAACATTTTCAATTTTAAACTTGGTTGACTATACTCTCCATCCTATTTAATTCTTCTCTTAAATGGGTAACTTTTTGAAATTTAAATTTCTAATCCCTTATAATAAGAAAACCTATATCTTTGTGCAAATTTAATTTGGATAAATTTGATAACTTCAAATATTTTCTAACTTTATCCCCTAAAGTTAGGATTTTGTTTGGCAAGTTAATTTACAATATTTTAGAATAAATTAGCTATATATTTAAAGTATTTACCAACGTTTTAAATTTTACCCTTTCAACCATCATTATATCGTTTTCTTTAAGTTGGGGTTGTAGGATATCTTCGTTCTTCTCCAGATAACTTCAATACATTAGGTAATTCAATGGTTTTTCATTAAACGATTTGTGTATTTTCTACATTCATAAGTTTTTTTTCTAAACTAATGTAAATATGATAACTCTCTTTTCATTTTTTGATTTTGTAAACTATGTGGGTGTTTACAAATCCAATGGAGCTTAAGTTAATGATGTGTGTAACTGTTTGTGTTTTATGCATTCATAAAAGGATGTATGTAAGAGTTTGTGTGTTTTCTGCATTCATACACCAATACTTTTGATTAAGAATAACTGTTTAGTTCATTTATTTCTATCGTTTCCTTAGTTAAGTTGCTTTCTGATCAAAGGTTATTATTACAAATCTTTGTTGTCTACTAAGTTAAGTACAAATATCTGGTTCTTTAGTAAAGTGGGTGTTTACGTGGTTCATGTTGCTTATGAACTTCTAAGTACAATTTCTTACACATATGCCAGTTTTTAGATGCTCTTATGCTAAAGTTAGTATGAAAAATGGTGTTATATGTTATGTTTTGCTTTCTATCGTCTATACAAGATAATTAATTTAAACGATATTAAGAACAAACTTTTGTGATTATTTATCACGTACTTTGTTAAATTATGATCCCTTTTTTATGCTGAATTAAGTGTTGGAATTTTCCTTATTTATTCATATGTTGTAATAATTGTATGTTCGTGTTTAAATGAGTCCAAAATTAAGTTGCATCCTATTTAATCCAATAATTCTCGATACTGTTATGTTCAAATTCTCATCCTTTCTCCATAATTTAGTATGTATATATATTCATATTGTTTATGTTCTCCTCTGTTGACACCTTCTCAATATGATTAATTCATACTATTCTACTTACTTTTTTGGTTCATTGTACTTCTTTAATATTGTGTGTTTGAAGTTTATTGTTTTATTAACCGTTATGTTTAATCTCTATAACTGTTATGTCTAATTTCTATAACCTTTAAAAAACATGACTGTTTATGTATACTAATTTTCCATATACCAATTTTCATTTACATCATTGATTGTGGTAGTTTTTTATTTTTTACTTTTTTTGTTCAGTTTTATATTTCATTATATATAATATCATCATTTATTTCTTTATTTACACATAAATATGTCAAAATAATATAACTCTATAAATTAATAATTTGGCGAAAATAGTTGATTAATTATTATAATTTTTAACTATCAAATTATAATAAATTTTGTAACTGTGATTCCCATGACTTATAGCCTAGTTCATTATATCCTGTGACAGTTTGACAATACCGCCCCTTTTCAAAATCAAACACATGGTCATGAAGATGTAGTTGTGATTGATGATGAGAATGACTTTATGGGTGATTTAATAGTACAAACTAATTACCCATCGGCATCAATGGAAACGAAGTTGACATGATACCTAAACGAGTAGTCTGTTAAATACAATAAAGATTTTGATATTCTACTTTGGTGGAAACTAAATGCACCTCATTACCCTATTATATCTCGTATGGCGAAAGGTATAACTTTATTATTTGTATACTTTTTTATATAATTATATTTTAACATTTTCTATGTTTATGATGATAGATATTTTGGGACTACAAATCTCTACCGTGGCGTCAGAGGCGGCGTTTAGTACAAGCGGGCGAATATTGGATCCATATAGAACAAATTTGTCTGCCAATATAGTAGAGGCTTTGGTTTGCACTCAAGATCGGGTAAGGAAATCAAGAAAGCAAATTGTGGACAAAATTGATGAAATTTTGAAAGACGATGAGGTCATGAAAGCTTTAGAAGAGGCGATAAAGAACGAAGATGGAAAGGGAAAACAACCAATTAATATTCTCGAATAGTTAATTCGTGTTTGAAAAATGTTATTTTGGATATTGGATAAGAACTTAAAATTCATATTGTAATTTGGGTGTTGAATGTTTAATGTTTAACTTATATACTTATAGATAGATTTTTGGGTGTTAAATTTTTAGTGTTTAATTTGTTTCTTTAAAAGCTTTGTTTTGAAATCATAAGCTACAAAAGTCATAAAAAAATATAATATTTATTCGGGTTATTCGGGTTATTCGACTCCTTAATCATCTTGTACATGTTATTTGGGTTATTCGAGTTATATACTTATAGATAGATTTTTGGGTGTTTTGGATGTTTAATTTTTAGTGTTTAATTTGTTTCTTTAAAAGATTTGCTATGAAATCATAAGCTACAAAAGTAATGCAAAATATTCACGTTATTCGGGTTATTCGACTTCTTAATCATTTTGTACATGTTATTCGGGCTATATGCTTATGAAATCATAAGCTTCAAAAGTAATACCAAATATTCGGGTTATTCGGGTTATTCGACTCCTTAATCATCTTGCACATGTTATTTGGGTTATTCAGGCCGGAACCGAACCGAACCGAATAATACCCGAACCGAACCGAACCCGTATTGCTTATTTGGTTAGGTTTTCGGTTCATACAATTACCCTTATTCGGTTTTCGGTTTATTCGGGTCGGTTCGGTTCGGTTCCGGCCCGAATAACATCCATAATCCTGTGATGGTGGAGTAGGTTTTTTGAGAGAGGATGCTACATGGCAACATCTCGTTCTATATATCCTCAAATTCTTTTGAGAACCAAAAGATTTGCGAGAACTTGTGAACTCATAATCAACTCATCACTTTTCAACACCAAAAACAACAATCTTCTCCAAATGTTGTGTCTAAGCCATATCTAGGCTCAAAAAAAGATTTTACGATTGCTTTTTTTTAATTCTTTTGTATGACTGCTAATGAGCACAATTAGCAGTCATATGGACTGTTGATTGCTCATCAACATTCCATATGACTGTTGATTGTGCACATCCCGAGTCCATATGACTGATTGTACTCATCAGCAATCCGTACAACTGTTGATTGTGCATACATGCAAATAAAAAAATTTGTGAAATATTTTTTGTGTCTAGATATGATTTAGACGCACAATTTGAAGAAGATTGATGTTTTTGTTGTTGAAAAATGATGAGTTGATTATGAGTTCACAAGTACTCACAAATCTCTTGGTTCGCACAATAACTCAGCCATATATATATATATATATATATATATATATATATATATATATATATATATATATATATATATATATATATATATATATATATATATATATATATATATATATATATATATATATAACACAAAGTTAATTTGTATAACAACGAATATCATTTTAAGCTGGCAGTTTTCTCGCACAGTTGGAAAGGATTAAACGTGAGAAATAACTATTACTTTTGTTAATTTGTTGTTGTTTATAACAAAGATACATACATATTTTTTGGAATATAAAACATTACGAAAACTTAAATTGTACTGTTATGCTTTTTATATAAAAAAAATAGTAATAGTAATGTACTTTCATTCTATAAAACATTCGAATGAATGTACCTGACACTACACCGAGTATGACGAAATATATAATAACAACGCACTTTCATTTTTTTTTCTTAATTAATGCAATTCACTATAAAAATAACCAAAAAGTTTTTGACTAAACATCTAAACCCTTTTAAATAACTGATTAATAAAAAAAATACAAATGAGAACATATAAAAAGCAATTTTAATTAATATGTGCATGGCGTAACTAATTGTTTTTCGTCCCAATGAATTTGTGTACTATGTGTTGAATCCAATGTACTATGCATATTGGCCTTTGCATGGGGATTAAACTGGGTTAAGGGTAGAAATTCCATTTCTCTCTTGTTGCATGATTAGATTAGGATCAAGGGTAGAATGGTCATTTATGTATTATTACATGATC
This sequence comes from Lactuca sativa, assembly GCF_002870075.4. NCBI lineage: Eukaryota > Viridiplantae > Streptophyta > Magnoliopsida > Asterales > Asteraceae > Lactuca > Lactuca sativa. The sequence continues at coordinate 285,040,892 of NC_056627.2, read as the reverse complement.
AGATTAGGATCAATGGCAAGGCTCTCATTTCTATATGTCCCACAGCTCCATAAGGTGTTCTTATTGTTAAACCTAATAAGCCAGAAATAATCATTTTGATAATGGAAAAAAAGGAATAAAGAAAAGTTCTTGGATAGTTTATATATATTAGGTTGCCTCCACAGTTAAATTCATAACCACTTGGATTTGTAAGTTTATCAGCTTCATTGGCAATCTTGAATCAGAAACACCATCTTTTCTATTGATTGTCAGATTCTTAATTATTTAAAAAAAAATTAAAGAATTCATGACGATTTTAGTTAGCTTATAAAGTCAAATTGTGAGACATTTTTTATTTAAGCATGATTGATAGTTAGTTGTTCGCATAGAGTGGTGTTGAAAACTCTATGTTTACCAAATTGATTAGCCAATCCGGTTGTGCAACGAAAGACAGCACAAAAACCCAAATATATAAGAATGTGATTCCAAAATTCGAATTCAGTTCCCAATTTACTACCAATTTAGCTTAATTTGTTATAATATGGTAATCATAATAAAAATTCAGTTAAGAATCAATGCTAATTGTACGGTTCCATTTAGAAAAGGGGATTTTATTAAACGTAATTGGCCCACTCGTGAAAAGTCAGAAATATGAATCAAATAATTAAACAAAAATGTTGATACAACAGAATCAGAAAAAGGCATGATTTTTTAAAAAAAACAAGGAATAATATATCCAGATACATAGATCAGAGGTAGAAAAAGTAAAAGTATCGAGGATCAAAATTTAAAGCTCTTATGAGAGAGGTGGAATTGTTGATGAATATGAAACCAAATGGGAAAATTACATAGGGTCGTTTGATAGTTGCTAATTGAGTTAGTACTGACTGAGTTAATGTTGGCTTGGTTAGAACTTCTGACTGAGTCCACATTTGACTGAAACCATGTTGTTTGATTATATCTCTGACTGACTGTGTTGAATGATACAAAATGACCATATTACCCTTATATAGCAAAATTTGTTTTCATCAATTATTCATCTATTTTTAACACCAATAAAGACATCAATATAATTGTACTTTTATTAAAAAATTATATTTATAATAATATTTTTCATTAAAAGTTTTGTATTGTTGTATCTCAAATGTAATTGTGCTAAAAAATAATACGTCAAATAAATCTAAGTTTCTATTAAACTACAATCTCTATTTTCTTTAACTTTAAGATTTTTGTATTTTGACTAGTCAACTTCTACATCCTTCCATCTTTATGTACATTCATCTTTTAAGCTTTCAAGATCCAGATTTCACCGATTCTTTTTCTTTCGCTAGAAGCTTCTATGATGACTTAACATCTTTGTACCTCTGGAAATCCATCTGGGATTTGTGTATTTAGCTTCAAGAAAATGGCACCAAGTTATGTGGTAGTCGCAATAGGAAAACCAAGCAACATATCTTTAGTATAATTCGGTGAGTCAAAAACATCTGTGTTTCCTGAGAAGCAAAAACTAGCAAGCACGCAACAGTTTTCATGGCTGCTTTTAATCAAAGCTGAAAGAATCCTCTCTTTCTTTCCATGGTTAGCAATGAGGGTTTCCAAGACTTTTGTTTCTGTTAAAAAGCACATTTATTTATCATATTCAAGCAAAGATAAAGTCAAATATAAAGAGAGGATTGTGAAAGAGTAGATCAATCAAGAATTCCCAAATTACAAATCACAATTCTTAAGTTTCGATTTTCCTTTACCCTTACTTTATGTTTTAATAAATATATTGTAATTTCTGTAGATCAAACATTCAAACCAAAAAACTATAGACGATATCCTTCTTCAAAGGTTTGGCCTTTTGCATTTTTGCCTAATGAAGTTGTTCTTGGGAGGCGCTAAAGTGAAGTCTCGTTGAAGGGAAAATATGTGAAATTGATGCAAAGGACCGAGTCAACGTTATTTTTTTCGAGGACCAAGGCCATTCACTACCCACCAACTGACCGAGTGTGAGTATAAACCTGGGTAGCTCTGACCATACCCAGTTAGAATGAAATCAAACACCCCCTTACCAGGGTAATCATCTTTGTCGCTTTGTTCACATTTACGCAACTTCTTTATTTTTGTACCCATTTGACAATTTAACTTGTTATATGTATTCACATATTACCATTGTCACCGGCTATAACAGGTGACAATAGTAATATATGAACACATTAACAAATTAAATGATTAAATATGAAAAGAATGTTGTCTAAATGTGAATAAAACGAATAGTTAATTACCCTGATAAGTCATTTTCCCCATTTTTAACATCGATTTTATTTTTCATATTTGTTTGTATTATTTTTTCAAATGTTATTTCTAAAATATCTATAATTTCCTAAATATTAATTAAATATTGATCAATTATATACATTACTTTTTAATTAATAAATATGTTTTTGTTTTGTGAAATATTTTATATAACCTCTTATATTTTTTTTCGTTTGTTTTTAAGCATATACAATATTTTTAAAGTAAATGTTATCTAACAATAAAATTCAATAAATTAAATATATAACAATAAGTATGGAGGGTCTTTTAAAAAAATAAAAAGAATAAATTACTTAGCAAATAACAAACAAAAAAAATCTATATAATGTAAATGTTTTAAAATTATTACAATTTTTTTAATACTTTTTAATTAGAAGTTTGTAAACTTATAATTTTTTTAGTACAACGCTTTAAACTATTATTTAACGAAAGTATTTTTAAATCATATAAAAAGAATATTAAATTGTCATACAAAATCTGTGAAGCACTTTAAAAATATTGTAAAAGAAAGTTTATAAATAACTGTATGAAAATGTATAAAAAAAAATTAAAAACTTGTGAGAAAAATTAAAACATTTATAAAATGTTTGGTTTAAAAGCATTTGTATTAAAATTATATGAAAATATAAAAATAGTTAAACAAAATTATAAGAAAAGCTTAAAATATTGTATTAGAAAAACATATAGAATACATATCATAAAAATGTTGTAAGAACTTACAAAAAGTATTAGGAAATTTGTAAAAAAAAATGTTCACATTTAGACAACCTTTTTTTTGTACACATTTGACCATTTAACTTGATAAATGTGTTCACCTATTACCATTCTCACTTGTTATAGCAGGTGACAATGGTAATATATGAACACATTTAACAACTTAAATGGTCAAATAATGGTCAAATGTGTACAAAAAATGAATATGCCTAAACGTGCGAAAAGGTAATTACCCTCGCAAGTCATTTTCCCAAACCAAATTACTTATTACATCTTTTAATACACCAAAACTTGTAATAAAGGAAAAATGAAACACTTAAAGACAATAACATTGATTTCCCATCTTGCATAAGGTTAGAATCAAAATAAAATCCAAGTGAAACGAAAAGGGGTTTTCCACGTTCAAAATAATCGATCAGAAGCAGCAGGAAGAAGCAATCTACTTCAAATTATCAACTGATTTTTGCTTCAATTTCTTTATAAAGCAGTGAAACCAAACCCCAAACCCCAAAACACAAAAAAACATATAAATAAAGAGAAACAAAACTAAAAATCGTGATGTTAATTTGGGAACTGGTCAACTACACTTACCTAGCTTTCATCTTCCTCCATCTCTACCTACTTCTTCTTTTAATCAGGAATTAAGATATGGAAAAGAAAACCCTAGACAACATGTAATCCAATGAAAATTCTTCATATTCATGTAACACTTGGTTCTGTATTTGCTTCATTATTCGGGGTGGCGGCCTAATCATCAGTTGTCATGAGGCTTAGGGCCTTGGGGAAGAATGTGACAACCCGAAAGATTAGGATCAAGCAAAGTCTAATTTGTAACCTTGTGCAAGTGAATTCACAACGTAACCTTGTTGCAATAAACTCTTGAAAGCCATAAGGGCATTAGTTGTATCGGTATGCATATGAGTATATATACATATATACCTTGGAAATCATATTTATAACAAGCTATTGAAAGTAAACAAACTATAACAAGTCAAGACAAATCAAATAGTTGAATCACAAATCAGGAACTAATACCTTGCCTTATAATCTTAAGCCTAGAACCCCACCCATTTAATGTTTATGAAGTACTAGACAGAAATCACTCCCTTAGTGGGTGATTCAAAACTGAAATCACCATAAGGGAATGTGGTATGACCAAAATCTCAATGCCTAGAAAGCACTAAGGAAGAAAACTACAAAGGTAAGTCCATTAAGGCCGAAAAATCTAAGGATGAGTCCACTAAGGCCGAAATCACATTAGTGGGGGAAGTGAGGACCGAAATCTCAAAGGGAATGGGGAGATTTCAAACATGTATGGCCAAAAACTCCAAGTTAGTCCATCATAAAGTGATTCCAGTGGGATACAAAGGATAAGGTTTGACTTTAAAATGTGATATCTCATCAGTTTCCCATGCAAAACAATACACAACGTATATCCATGTATTAACTCACAGTTAACCAAGTAAACATCACATCACCTTCCTTTCCTTATATTTGGACGAAATCACACCCAAACTCCACCATCTCTTCATCCTCTTTCCTGTTAACTTCCCTATTCTCTCAAAAGTTCATTTCCAAGTTTCAAAGGACTTTATGCTCCAAGTCCATCCTTAGATTTTGGTAAGTATTTTCATAATACCCTAGTTTTTATATACATTTTTATGTTTGTTTCATCATCTCTACACACATTATTATATGTTAAACACTTAGGATAATAACATATCCAAGAAGTTCATCAACACCATCCAAGAGTTTAGGCTTGGAAATCTCCACACCATCCTCTTAAACAACCCTCAAATCCACTCAATGTGAGTTCATACCCCTATATTTTCAAGCTCTTTCATGTTGTTAGGGGGGGGGGGGGGGGGATACAAGTAAAACTTTGTTATCATACAAATACTTACATGTTTGCTTCTTGATGTTAAAAATAAGATACTATTTGCATAACGTATAACTATCCCTACTTTTATATAATATTTGTGATATATTAGTTTTGGTATGCAAGGTAACAAAAACATAACTCATTATATGCTACAAATATCATAAGGAAAAGCATGATTTGGAAAACTACAAGGTTTTGACAACTTTTACCAAAAGATAGATTTTCTAGCAAAAATGGTTACAATATAGTTATTTACTATTTTGGTGGGTTACAACCAAAAGATATTATATTTTGACTACATATTTTAACACTAGGCAAGATTACAACTTTATATTTATATAAAAGATTATATAAGTAGTCTCAACAAACATCTAAGACAAACTATAATTGGTATAGATTGGGAGACATTCTCTTCATTTTACTAGAAAAATGACTCATAGTTCACGTAAATTAGTTGATGCTCTTGTGAGACATTATCTTCACAGTACCTATCTAGTGTACACCTTAAGTCCTGCATTATAACTAGAGTCTCCATGAGGGAGAGTGAGATAGTTTTGTATAGATCTATACGGTATCGAAAACCTCGTACCTCAGTTGTTCGCTACAGTTAGACCATCAAGTCTAGGGTGACAAAAGTCTACCGATTCTGACGCCCGAAGAACGTCGTTCAGGCATATTAGTCATATTAAGCATGGTTATAATAACTCACATAGGGATTGACAAAACGATTTGGTTTACAGGATAACTTACACTTCTTTAGTTTTCTTAGAAGATATAACTACATACTATTATTCAGTACAGTAATACTTATACATTTTTTGATCTTAGGGTTTAAGACTACAATTCACATTTAAGAAAATGTTGGATTTTCTGGAAACATACATTATCATTTTACAAGGAAAATATACAAAAGAAATGCATACATCTACAACTCATATCTAAGATAATAATGGATTTTCTGGAACATACATTATCATTTTACAAGGAAATATACAAAAGAAATGCATACATCTACAACTTATATCTAAGAAAATATTGGATTTTCTAGAAACGTACATTATCTTTTTACAAGGAAATGATACAAAGAAAATACATACATTTATAGTTCATATTAAAGAAAATATTGGATTTATAGAAGTATACAAAACCATTTTACACGAAAACGTTACAAATCCTTATCACACAAAAATGCTTATGAACTCACCAACTTAATTGTTGACACTTTTCAAAATCACTTGTGTTCTCAGGAAACCAGCAGAAAAGTATTCAACCCTTCTTGAGGACCGGCGTCGTCGTTTCATGTTTTCTACTTTTCAGTTATTTGTATTAACTTTTGAGTAAATAAATTTTGTAAACAATGTAAACTTAAATTCTCAATGTATGAATGCTTGTGTTGCTATGTTTTATTTATATTCAAAAGTCACTCCATCCGCCCCTAGACGTTTCCACCATTCTAGTTTTGGGGTGTGACAGATTGGTATCAGAGCATTGTTTATAGTGAACTGGTATATCGAACCATAAAAGATATACAACTATAAATACAATGGGGCTAAAACACTCTGACTAAAAATATACTTTTAAAAATATAATAATATTTTAAATAAATACATATATACATACTAGAACAGTGTGATAATAAAAACAAATCAAAAGTATTAAGATAAGTTGGACACTACTATTAAACCTTGGTGCATGTAAATAGGTCTAGGATAAATATAGACTCTTCATCTATATTTATCCGAGAGGTGACTAGCGTATGCCTGGGAATAGTTGTGGTGAGCAACAAGTCTAAAACTTACCAACTCTATATACAAAGAAACTCTAGAACCACACATAAAGCTTAAAATACTATAGGAGGATTTTATGATACTATAAATAATCCATGTGAAAACTAAAGATCCTTACTGGAAGGTCTATAATTACGTAGTGTATACGTTAAGGTTATATATGATTAAGATTTTATGGACTTGGAAATTGTGATTTCGCTTTACTTCATATTCCTTGTTTGGTTCTGGTCTTAGAGTAGGATCACTTATTCGAAGGTCTTTTTGATCTTAGTTATATACGATTGTATACACTACGTCATTATAGGAGGACCTGGTAAGGATCACACCATAATTTTTTTTCATTAGAAATGCTTCTATTAATCTCATAGATTCTTTACATACCCCTATTCTCGCACAAACAACATATCTAGACATCACAACCCCACTACAACAACCAACGGAGGAGTCGAGGAAGAACCAGAAGGGGGTTCATAAATAGGATTCCGAGAAGGGATCAGAAGAAGAGAAGGGTGTTGGAGAGACTGTTAATGAATCTTACCCTATCAGGAATAGACATGAGAGGCCCGCTCAGACATTCGGGTTCCGAATCTCCATCACGAAGTAATGGAGATTAGTGGCAAAGCTCAGAACATGACAATGCAAATCCAACACACCCACGAAAAACAAAGAACACCATATGGATTCTATGCCTACAAGTAGATCAGGAAGACAAAACGGACCGCCTACACTCTTTAGAGGAAAAGGTAGCCACCATGAGACAACAGATCCTTGCAGCTGAGGCTAGGGCAGCCTTAGCATAACAGAGAGAGAAGGAGGCCACATTGCGAAATGAGTGAAATGGTTGGGAACTTTGTGCGCCATTTTGGCATATGATAGACTAGTATAGCCGAGTGAGTTAAAGACTACACTACTCCCACTATGTATTAGATTTATTGCATCTTTCATCGCAACTAGTACTAGTAAACCAAGAGAGGGACGCCCTCCAAGACCCATGTAACCCAAATCAATTTAATGTATTGATGGTTATGTTCAATTTTGATAACTTAACATTCGTACAATACCTACTACCTACCACCATAAGTACATTTTGATGATGTGGTCGAAACATTTGGGAATCATACAATGAAACATTTAATATATATATATATATATATATATATATATATATATATATATATATATATATATATATATATATATATATATATATATATATATATGAGATACAATTAGCAACGACCATAGTTACTTACGAACTCGTTTCATACTATACGACAAAATCATGCCGCAACATGGAAGTAGCCATTATGTAGGAGAAACACCAGTTCTACAAATGGACCTCACTACATTTCAAGCCACTGTAACAGCCGTTGTGACAGCCGTCATGGTACAAATTAGCGCTAACAACACAAACGAAAATGGGAGCGGTGCCAGCAATACCAACCCCGGTAACAACCAAGGACACCAACAGGTGTGTTCCTACAAGGACACTCCAAATCACAAACCTAAGAACTCCCACGACAATGGAGGATTACTACCCAAGAAGCAGAAGTTCTGGAACAAGAAAAAGGGTCATTCGACTCAAGGACCTGCCAAAATACAACAAACTATGGCAGTCCATACCGTCACTGTACCAACTGCCTTAGTGCCGACAAGAACATATGCTGGAAACCTACCAAAGTGCGACAAGTGAAACTTTCATCACTAATGATCATGCCCAGAATTGCATTGCAACCACGACAATAAAAAAGGGCAAACCACTCGTTCATGTTGGGTGCTAGTTCAAGGATCGGTCCATTAGCCTATAGACTTCGGTTACCACAGGAACTCAGCGACATACATCCCACAATCCACTTGTCCAACCTTAAAAAGTGTAGTTCTGCTGAAACTCTTATAGTCCCACTCGACGAAGTTGAGGTAAACGAGAACCAACACCCCAAATAAGAAAATGTGGGGATCATGGATAGGGAAATCAAAAGAACGAAACAAAGTCAAATACAATTAACAAAGGCCCACTGGACGCCAAGCGAGGGCCTGAAATTCACCTAGGAGCGGAGAGATCAAATAAAACAGAGATACCTGCCATTTTTCCTCCAAATTGCAAGAACTCGCACAAGATGCTAATTTTGGGACGAAATTCCCTCTAATCGGGGGGTGATGTGACAACCCGAAAGATTTGGATCAAGCAAAGTCTAAATTGTAACCTTGTGCAAGTGAATTCACAACGTAACCTTATTGCAATAAGCTCTTGAAATCCATAAGGGCATTAGTTGTATATGTATGCATATGAGTATATAAATACATATATACCTTGGAAATCATATTTATAACAAGCTCTTGAAAGTAAACAAACTATAACAAGTCAAGACAAATCAAATAGTTGAAACATAAATCATGAACTAATACCTTGCCTTATAATTTTAAGTCTAGGACCCCACCCATTTAATTTTTATGAAGTACTAGACCGAAATCACCCTCATAGTGGGTGATTCAAAACCAAAATCACCATGAGGGAATGAGGTACGGCCGAAATCTCAATGCCTAGAAAGCACTAAGGCCGAAAACTCCAAAGGTAAGTCCATTAAGGCCGAAAACTCTAAGGATGAGTCCACTAAGGCCGAAATCACATTAGTGGGGGAAGTTAGGCCCGAAATCCCAAAGGGAATGGGGAGATTTCGATCATGTATGGCCAAAAACTCCAAGGTAGTCCATCCTAGAGTGATTCCATGGGGATACAAAGGATAAGATTTGACTTTAAAATGTGATATCTCATCAGTTTCCCATGTAAAACAATACACAACGTATATCCATGTATTAACCCACAGTTAACCAAGTAAACATCACATCACCTTCCTTTCCTTATATTTGGGCGAAATCACACCAAAACTCCACCATTTCTTCATCCTCCTTCCTGTTAACTTCCTTATTCTCTCAAAAATTCATTTCCAAGTTTCAAAGGACTTTAAGCTCCAAGTCCATCCTTAGATTTTGGTAAGTATTTTCATAATACCCTAGTGTTTATATACATTTTTATGTTGGTTTCATCATCTTTGCACACATTATTATATGTTAAACACTTAGGATAATAACATATCCAAGAAGTTCATCAACACCATCCAAGAGCTTAGGCTTGGAAATCACCACACCATCCTCTTAACCAACCCACAAATCCACTCAAGGTAAGATCATACCCCCCCCCCCATATTTTTAAGCTCGTTCAAGTTTTTATGGGGGGGGGGGGAATACAAGTAAAACTTTGTTATCATAAGAATACTTACATGTTTGCTTCTTAATGTTAAAAATAAGATATTATTTGCATAAGGTATAATTATCCCTACTTTTATATAATATTTGTGATATATTAGTTTTGGTACGTAAGGTTAACAAAATCATAACTCATTATATGCTACAAATAGCATAAGGAAAAACATGATTTGGAAAACTACAAGGTTTTGACAACTTTTACCAAAAGATAGTTTTTCTAGCAAAAACGGTTACAATATAGTTATTTACTATTTTGGTGGGTTACAACCCAAAGACATTATATTTTGACTACATATTTTAACACTAGGCAAGATTGCAACTTTATATTTATATAAATGATTATATAAATAGTCTCATCAAACATACAAGACAAACTATAATTGGTTTAGTTTAGCAGTCATAAAACCACACTTTCATTTCAAAAGAACCATATAATTATCCAAAGGTATAATTATTTCATTTTACAAGAAAAAGGAGTCATAGTTCACGTAAATCAGTTGATGCTCTGGTGAGACATTCTCTTCATCGTACCTACCTAGCGTATACCTTAAGTCCTGCATTATAATCGTAGTCTCCATGAGGGAGAGCGATATAGTTTTGTATACATCTATACAGGATTGACAACCTCACACCTCATCTGTTCGCTACAGTTAGACCGACAAGTCTAGGGTGACAAAAGTCTACCGATTCTGACGCCTGAAGAACGTTGTTCAAGCATATCAGTCATATTAAGCACGGTTATCATAACTCACATAGGGATTGACAAAATGATTTGGTTTACAAGGTAACTTATACTTCATTAGTTTTATAAAAAGATATAACTACATACTATTGTTGAGTACAACAATACTTATACATTTTTTGGTCTTAGGGTTTAAGACTACAATTCACATTTAAGAAAATGTTGGATTTTCTAGAAACATACATTATCATTTTACAAGGAAAAATACAAAAGAAATGTATACATCTACAACTCATATCTAAGAAAATAATGGATTTTCTGGAAACATACATTATCATTTTACAAGGAAAGATACAAAAGAAATGCATACATCTACAACTCATATCTAAGAAAATATTGGATTTTCTGTAAACTTACATTATCATTTTACAAGGAAAAGATACAAAAAAATACAAACATTTATAGTTCATATTAAAGAATATATCGGATTTTCTAGAAGTATACAAAATCATTTTACACGAAAACATTACAAATCCTTCTCACATAAAAATGTTTATGAACTCACCAACTTAATTGTTGACACTTTTCAAAATCACTTATATTCTAAAAACCAGTCGACAAGTATCCAACCTTTCTTGAGGAACGGCGTCGTCGTTTCATGGTTTCTACTTTTCAGTTATTTGTATTAACTTTTGAGCAAACAAAGTTTGTAAACAATGTAAACTTAAATTCTCAATGTATGAATGTTTGTGTTCTATGTTTCATTTATATTCATTTGTTATGATACTGTACATGAAGTCACTTCATTCGCCCCCAGACGTTTCCGCCGTTCTAGTTTACGGGTGTGGCAAAGAAAGGATTTGGCCCTTTTCGGTTGTGGATTTCATGGTTTAAGTGATCCAAGTGTTCGAGGGTGCCTTTGGAGGCCAAGGGTATTATCATTATTTGATAACTTGGTCGTTTATAGATTTTGGGTTTTGTTTGGCAAGTTTTAAGGCTATGGTGTGTTGTTAGGAGCATAGGGCTTCTCGTCGCCTTTCCGTGGATAAGGTTCATTGGAAACGGACCTAAGATGAGGAAGTTAGAGTAGTTTGAAATAATGACAGAAATGGCCCTTGGTGGAAAATTTTGGCAAGTTGGTCCCATGCGTGCATAGAGGAGGGCACGTGCCTGGGTGAGTATGTCCAACGTAATGAGCAGAGTGACAAACCCTAATTTTTAGGGTTTAGGCACTATTTAAACATCTTTATGACCTCAAGGATCATTCATTTCTCATCCTCCATTGTTTTTTAGCCTCAATTCCAAACCTAATCCCTTGGTGGTGCATTCTTGAGCTTGGAGATGATTTTTGAAGGTTCTTAGTGTTATTTCAAGGAAGTGGGTCTTGGTGATCAAGCTTGGTGTAGTTTTGGGGTTATAGATCTAGAATCTTCACACTCTTGGGAAACTTCAAGAGGTAAAGAGTTCTTATGTTGACTTCTTCTAATGCTAGTTTGAGTTTAGGGCAAGATTAAGGGTTTTTATAGTCTATTAAGTCCTCCTTGTGAGTTTGAGCCACTCTAGGAGCTTGAAGTGATGGATCTTGCCTCTTCTGATGTTTTTAGTTCATAAAAACGTTGTTTGGTGTTTAAGAATGGTCAATGTATGTTCTAGTTGGATTCGAATGGGTCTTAATGGATTAAGATGTTTGTTGGGTCCTATTGAGTCATGTAAATGCATAAAGGTGCTGATGTTATGCATTAATTGTTGGGTTTTGAGCACTATAACACTCCTATGGTGCACATGTAACCTTAAATGCTTTGGATCTATGTTTTCTCTATTATACATGCATATTTTCAATTTTTCCAAAGTATTGTCCTAAATAACATACAAATTGCCAATTGAATAAAACATCAAGATATATGACATACCTTTTGAAGGACTTGTAGTTCTTGACCCTTGAAAGCTTGATCACCTCAAGTATGATGCCTCTAATGGTTCACAAACACCAATATGCAAGAGGATGATTTAAGAGAATAATCTATTTATCTCCAAGAGAAGAGGCAGCCAATTTTGGTCTATGGAGGGTTCTATTTATAGTGTTGGACATGCTAGGGTTACACTTGGTAAACTCTAATAACCCATGACTTTCCACATTCTCATGCTTCATGGGTTTAACCTCCATGGACTATCCATGGATTAGTTTAGACCGTAATCATGGATCATTAGCCCACACTACAAGAATGATTGGTTTACACAATCAATTCCCTTATATTTAATTAGTCTCTTTTGATCACAAAATTAATAAATTAATTCTTGATCAATACTAATTAAATAATTTTGTATTAATATATTTTACTTGTAATATACTAATATACCATAAAAAACCTTATTCTCAAAATCCATCCTATCAAATTGCACTGGTGAAATCAACCCAAAAGGATCATACTACAATCGGGTCAAGTACATACCATTTATAGTTATGGGCTTAGACACCAAACCCAACATTAAGAGCTTTATTTTAAGTTCCTTTAAAGTTTGGCGCAAAGTGCTTAAGTGGTTAAGCCATAAATTCGAGTTTGGATTAGGCCAGGTTACGCCTCGCGGAACTGGCCATACATCAAGCGTACCGAGTTGAATTCACAACCAGGGTTTTTCGAGTACGCCATGCGTAGCTGAGCATACGCCCTGCGTTCGACGTGGGCTTTGGGCTTGTCGTGTTTTTGGGCCTCGCATCTTTGGGTTGAGTTTGGGCTTATTTCGTGAAGTGGGGTTTTTAATTAAAGTTTAAAGTAATTTGTTGGGTTTGCATTTTTAGGTCTAGGATTGTGGTTTTGGACCTTAGTGGGCCCACTGGGCTTGAGCTTCGTGGTGTCTTTTGGGCCATCTGAGATCGACTGTTGGACTAAGGTAAATGTTGGGCTTAGGATAAGGCCCATATAGGGTTGGGCCCAATTTGGAAAATTGGGCCATTAGTGGGCCTTTATGGATCTTTTGGTTTTGGGCCTTTCTGGTCTTTGGGTTTCGGCCTTAGTTTTGGTTCAAGTTGGGTCAGGGGTAAAATGACCAACCCAATTGCAAATTGGGTGTAATTTTGGTATTTATAGCTCGGAGGAGTCGTCAGGGCAACAACTAGAGATTTCTTTCAGTGAGCTTATGCATTCAAGGTGAGTCTCCTTACCGTTCAATGGGTCGAAGGCACCAATTCCGACCCATTTGGTTATGTATCGTAGGAAGACCCGGGGATAACCCTTGGCAGTTTGTATGAAAGACCAGGAGGCGGGTCCTAGAAATATATATGCGTTACCAAAGTCAAAACACTGAAAATTATTAGTTAAGTAGTTGTAGATTATATGCTAGTTGTCTTTGTGATGCTTGCATGGAAGACCAGGAGCTGGATCCTGACACTTGTCTGTAAGACCCAAGGTTTTGGCCGTTGACCTGGCAAGGAAGACCACGAGGCAGCTCGTGGCATAATGACAAGACTATGGTGGGCACATAGCACTTTTATCGATTGATTAGATATGTATGACATGTATGGCTCGTATGATATGTGTGGTATGTGGTATTTGGGGAACTCACTAAGCATTGTGCTTACAGTTTGTGGTTTATGGTTTCACGTACTTCCGGTTCAAAAGGAAAGGGCCCAGCTTGATCGCAGTGTATACACCCGTGTTTTCCGCAATACGTGATTTTGGCATTTACTCTGATAAATGTTTTATTCTGGACTACTTTAAATGTTTGGATAAATGTAAATGAATGTTTGAATTTATATATTAAAAATGAAATTTTTACCCTTGATTTCCGGGATGTTACAAGTTGGTATCGGAGCCTTGGTTTGAGGGATTCAGGCATACTCTCGGGTATGTCTGAACTCAAACTGAGGGTTTGGTGATTTTTTTTTTATAAAATGAACATTTAATTAAGAAGAAATTTCTAATCAACGAAAGGGATGTGATGCATGCAATCGGTCGAGCTCAAGTAAGTGGTTCCTAGAATACCAATACATGTTTATTGTGATATATTCTATGATTATCAGAATTGCATGCTAGATTAGGGCTAAGGATCTGCTCATTATTGTATGATAGGAGAGATGCCTTTATATGTCTGATTGTATGAGCTGTAGAATTGCATGCTAGTATGTATTCCAGATGTGTAACACCCATAAAATTCGATCCAATTTAAAACTTCTACATTCATTTGAAACCATTCATTTATTACAATTTGTTTTCAAAATAGTTTATACATTAGAGTTCCCAGAAATCATAAACGTCAATCGAGGAAGTGTACGGTCACGCCTTCGCCTACCCGTGGCCATCCGCTGAACCTGAAACAATAAACTGAAACTGTAAGCCCGAAAGCTTAGTGAGTTACCCCCAAAATACCAACCTCATATAACCATAATCATATCATATCAACAAATACAAAAGATCCATGCATCTCAAGTCTACAGAGTGACTGGTCCGCTCGCATTGGGCCTTCAATCCACCTAGTCCACTCTCTGAGTCTACAGTATGACCGGACCGCCCGCATCGGGCCTTCAGTCTATCCGGTCCACTCTCCGAGCCTCGGCATGTCTGGTCGCCCTCGCGAGGCTTTCAGCCTATCCGGACCGCTCGCCGGGCCTTCGGCCTGACTATGTGCCCTCTCGGGTCTGCAGTCTATCCGATCTGCCCTGGGTATGTTGGCCTACAACACGAATTAGGACCCGCCTCGACCCAAACCCCAATCAACAACCATGTGTATATATAACAAATAATCACATAACAGTCTATAGGCAAACAAACCGATCTAACAGATCATATAGCATAGCAAAATCCTATAACTAGGATACCGACCTAACTGGTCACTAACATAGCATTATCCTATATACCAAGATACTGACCTAAAACAGGTCACTAAACATAACATCATCCTATATACCAGCATACCGACCTAAACCAGGTCATTAGACATAATATTGTCCTAACTACCAGGACGCAGATCTAACAGATCATTAAACATATCATGCAAATACCCGGATACAAATCCGATAAAGGGTCTGCCTTGGTGCCTTAGACCCTGTTAATATAGTGAGGATAACTCACCTTGAAATTCTGAACTGAAGAGGTAAGATCAAATCCCCAATTAAAGCCATGAACTCCACCACCTAACACTTTGATGAAAACATATATGTAAGTGCCCAAATTACCAAAATACCCTTGGAAATCAAACTGGTCAACTCTTGGTCAAAGTCAAAGTCCTGGTCAAAGTCATCCTTCCTGATTGACCCTACTCGCTGAGTCAGCCTATTGACTCGGCGAGTTCCTAAACTCAAAAAATCCTCATATCACAACTTAACTCACCGAGTCACCCCATGACTCGTCGAGCTCATCAATCCCCGAGTCATAGCTTGTCCAACTCACTGAGTCACCACTCAACTCACTGGTCCTTATCATAACCAGATGGGTTAGGGTTTGCGACCCGACTCGTCGAGTCCATGAACAGACTCGCCGAGTTCACTTAAGTCATCCTCATTCAGACGATTTCAGTCCATCCCACTGCTTCCAACTCATAAATCTAGACTCCTAGGGCTAGTTTTACACGTAAAGTTTCCAACTTTACGTGCATGCAAGGTGATTTTGGCTCAATACAAGCTAGAGAGAAGGTTCAAGACAAGAATGCTCATCAACAAGCTAAAGGGCTAATACTTTATGCCTCCATGGACCAAGATAAGTCTAGATCTGATGTTGCAACCCCAGATCTAGTCCCAAAACCCGAAATGGATTTCAAGCATGCTAAATAGCCCCAAATCATCATCCAAGAATAGATCTAGAAGGGAAGAGCTCAAGGCAGCGACTTGTCACCTCCAAAATGTGCCCAAGATGAAGTAGATTCTGGATCTACACGAATTCCTTGATGCTAGTCTCTTGATCTACAAGTTTCCTTCACTAGATTCGCCTTCCAAACCTCCAAAACTCTCACCAATGGCTCACACACGAATTTAGGGTTTACTGACTCTCAAGGGGTAACAAAGAGGCTGAGTTGAGGACATAAGGTCCTTTAAATAGGATGCAAACCCTAAAATTTAGGGTTTTCTCTTCCCAGCATTGACACGTCGAGTCCCGCCGCCGACTCAGCGAATCGGGTCACTTAACATGTGCCAACACCCGCTCCGACTCAATGAGTTAATACACTTACTCGTTGAGTCTACTACTTTATTTACACATAGCACCCCGAACTTATATTCCTGAACTTGGGATTTTACAAGATGAGTGGATAGAATGGCTTGATTAGTGTATGTTGGTCAGACTTTCCGTTGTCTGAATGTTACTTTCTTTGTGCTTTGTGGGACTCTTGGTAATGTGAATTGACTGCTAAGTGAATATTCCAAGCCACATTTGTCACACGTTAAATAATCTTAGAGTGATGGGTTTAACCCTATTGCGCAACTCTTGTTTGAGTCCAACCGTTCTAGGGTTGAGTCTTTTACTCTAAGTTTTATCTGATCTCTGTTACATGTGACTATATTCATGAGGAAGCTAGTTGACATTGGTGGGAGTCCTTCAGCAGCAAAGGGTTGGGTGAGGTTAGTAACCTAGGAGAGCCTAGGATATGCTTAAGTGGGTTTAGTGGTGCGGTTTAATGAGTTTTGGTGCATTGGTTTGAGAAGATGACTTAGAGGATTCGGGATGATTGCGGAGGAAAATATGAATAGGTGTGGAAGGTAGTATTGAGACCATACTACTGAAAGTCCAAGATCCATACTCGAATTGGTGAAAGTCTTGGAGAATCTAAGAAGCTTATGAGAGGAGGATTTTTTTAGTATGTTTTGATCTTCAGCATGTTGTATTTCAGGTTGGTGATGAGCACTCAGGGAGGTGGTTCTGGTTCTGGCTTAGGAGCAGGTGTTGAGCTGATTAGCGAGCAGATGCAAGAATTCATCTCATCAGAGATTTCTCGCAGTATTTTGGAGATCTTGGATGAGCGCTCAGGCACGTTCCGTGCTGAGGTTATGGCTATCATTGGAGCTCGCACTTTTTCTTTCTGGGAGTTTCGTGCTTGTGGAGCTCCTGTGTTCCATAGGGAGAAGGACCCCATTGTCTGTCATAGGTAGTTGGCGGATATTGCTAACGCATTCAAGACGAGTTTCTTCCCCGAGGAGGTGAAGAATAGATATGCTTCCTGCCTATTGAAGGACAGGGCATGAGATTGGTAGTGATATGGGTGATGATGTTGCTGATGTTATGTCATCAGATGACTTCTCCACCAGGTTCCTAGTGTTTGCACCGACGATTGAGGTGCAACAGTTGGCACAAGAGTTTCTGGATCTCCGCCACACTACTGAGACTGTGGCAGAGATCACTGCCAAGTTTCGAGATAGGGATTTATTGGTTCCTCAGTATGCAACATATGAGGAAGTAAAGAAGGTAAGGTGTCATGATATGTTGTGGGATGATATAAGGGAGTTTGTGAATATTTCAGGATGCGAGACCCTGAAGGATATGATTTCTAGAGCCCGAGAGTAGGAGATCGATTTGGATCACCTCTGGAAGAGGGGATCAGATCAGGTGCATATAGTGGAGAGTCCCAGGAAGAGACCCAAGAATTCTGATTAGCGTTTGGGAGGCCAACAAGGTCATGGTTAGTGCAACTTATGCGGGAAACTACACAATGGACATTTTTGTTCCAGGGGTTTGGGCTGCTACAAGTGTGGCAAGATTGGTCACGTCAGCATGGATTGTCCTGAGGGAGCCAGCCCGCTATGTTTTCACTGCGATTAGGTGGCCACAGGAAGGCTGACTATCCGATGTTGAGGAGAGGAGCAGTGAGTGCGCCTGCTCCAACTACTTTGAGGATCACCAATGGACGAGAGGGTAGGAAAGGAGCCCCATCAAAATGGAGCCAGGCTTTGTAGTGTCAGACAAGGGAGGTCAGGACTCCAACAAATGACCTTGCGGGTATGTATCTTCTGCATTCTTTTTGGTTTTTATCAGTATATATGTTGTTGGAATCTTGCATTGGTTTAGGTAAGTGTATCTTTGGTTAATTTCTCTGATTATGTTTGGGTTATATTTGCAAGAAATGATATATGCCATTTGCATGCCATGAATCATTAGTGGTGTAGTGTGGGGTCGTTTCTCATGTAGCGGGTTCCGAGTGTTTGGTTGTTATTCTGGTTTGTAGTCGAAATTGTTTCAGGGGAATTGTGTAGAAGGTTTATGGTCAGGATTCAGCGGGTTGGTTCTCCAGTATCGCCAGGATTCGGTGATTTCCACAATTGTGCTTGGATTGGATTTTAGGGGTGCCAAGGGAAGTGGTTTATTGTTGAGGTTTTGGTCTGAGCTATAGCTTCTGAGGTTATCAATTTTGTTGGGATTGGCAGATGGTATTAAATAATATCAGAGTAATTGATTTGACCCAGTTGCGTAGCTCTCGTTTAAGTCTAACCGTTGTAGTGATGAATCTTCTACTCGAAGGATTATCTGAGCTTTCTGTCAAGCATAAGTGTTTTGCAGTTGTTTATGGTCAGTGACCTTGTTTCCATTGGTCTCATCAAGATAATCAGGGTTGGAAGTGTTTTGTTTAGTGTAGCAAACCGTTATTTCAAACCTATGTAATAGTATAGGTCAATTTGTAGTCTTTTTAAAATAATAAAGAGAAATTTTTGCATACTGTGTATATTTACATAATTGAACCTCAAAAATAAAGTATTAAACAATCACGATTGGGATGAACAAAGTGATAGAGATTGTAACAACGTTTCCAAAAATATAAAGAACACTAAAATCCGAGTTATAACGAAGAAGTTATAACCAATCGAAAATCCGCGACAAAACCGGTGAAACGTTGTTTAGTGTAAAAAGTGAGTTTTCAATAAAAGACTTTTTAGCCTTAATAATCTAAATAAAAGTTGTAGAATACGCTAAACCGAGAGCTTTCATAAAAAGAATACCAAAATTTGACTTCGTATGAGGAAGTTATGATTTTTCCAAGTTTCAGTATAGCAGTATTTACATGTTTCAGTATAGCAGTATACAGCTAAAAACTTGAAATAAACATTGAGTGATTTTTAACCAACACAACCTAATCGGGAATTGAAGGTCTCGTCGATAGTAGTACAACGGTAAAATGACAGACAAAAACGGACGTCGGATGAAGAAGTTATGAATTTTTAACGGATTTTCCTGTCTCGGTCTGTTAAAAATAATAATATTAAAAATAAAGTCAAAATTAGCCGACGAAGTCTAAATGAAAGTCGTAGAGTATAATTTTACCAATGCGTGCGTATAAAGAACATCAAAAACGGAGTTGTTATGCGAAAATTATGAATTTTAGAAGCTTTTGGCTCAAAAACCGAGAATTAGTGGATAACCGGGAATTTTCGCATGGCTGACATTCGGCCACGTCGCCTCGCATCTGAGACTGTCCGGTGTTGCCCCGTGTCAGCTGCTGATTTGTCCGAAGCTGAGGTCAAATGGGCATCCGATGCGCCTCGCATCGGTGGCGCCTTCCGAGCTTCGTATCGTGGCTCTCCCTCTCGCTGCCACGTATCTCGCTGACTCACCCTTCGGACCGAACCCTTGCACCCTATATAAGGGCTGCGAGACTTCTCGGATTTAACACACTTTTTTCACCATTTTCCATTATTTTTCACACCTTTCACTTCCATAAACTTACATATAACCCCCAAAGCCCTGGTATCATATCTAAAACCCTAAGCAAGCCTCGAAGCCCTAAGATTCTCTAGAAAAATAACCTTCTCCAGTCGAAACTCTGCCCGAATAAAGCCGATTTTTCTTCAAACAAACTCCTTTTTCAGAAACGAAACGCTATCCAAATCACCATCTATCAAGTGAGTTCATACCCCCATACTTTCATAATTTTTACTGTTTTAAAAAGGGGGGGGGGGGGGTGATACAAGTCTAACACAAGAACTTTGTGTTACAAACAAATGATTTCAAATCGTGATAAAATATCATTAAGTCATCAAAAATACTTAAAATATTAAACTCTTTTATAAACTTATATTTCCCAAAATTCATATTTGTGTGTGTATATATATATATATATATATATATATATATATATATATATATATATATATATATATATATATATATATATATATATATATATGATGAGTTGATGAGTTCCCCGAGTTTTTTTTATTAATCTACTTCTGGATTGACAGCGCCAAAATACTTTGATTTCGTATATTGTGATAACATGAGGATTCCTTACGTGGCAGACATGCTAATGTGAATTAATTATTAATTTATGAAAATTCTAATTTATATGATAATATTGCTTATTCAACAAATTTGATTGATTTAAACGAGTTGATTTTCTGTTACGATAAATTGATGAAACAATAGTGAGTCCAATAGCAGCTTCAGCAGCTGCAATAGCTATAACAAAAATGGAGAAAATGGCTCCTTTTAATTGACGACTATCAAAAAATCCGAAAATGTTACAAAATTGAGATTAACCGCATTTAATATAAGTTCAAGACACATAAGAGCCCTAACCATATTTCGACTTGTAATCAATCCATATAGACCAACAGAAAATAAATAGGCACTCAAAACAAGTACATGTTCGAGCATCATTAACCAACTCCTTATCAATCTCAATTCATTTCAATATGAACAACAATTTAACCAATTGGATTGACTAGAATATAACGAGTAATGGAATAAAGGAATATATTATATTGGGAATATATATATATATATATATATATATATATATATATATATATATATATATATATATATATATATATATATAAGATTTAAAAGGCTTAGGACTGATAACTCATTCTGGGTCCTTTTCTTTGTTTGGATGTGGGCTTATAGTACCGGTTAATTGTCCGAATGTCGTTTAAATTTTACTTATATATATATATATATATATATATATATATATATATATATATATATATATATATATATATATATATATATATATATATATATATATAGGAATGAGTTCTATAGAAAACAAATAACTAGGGCAACATCTACCGGAACCAATAATCAAATGACACGTGTCCATTTCTTTCTTCACAAGTAATGTATTGTGGAATTTATTGTGGAAGTGATGTGTTGTCATGTTTTCATTGGTTCAAATATGTGTTGCCCAAATCATTCATTTTCCATATAACTCTTCCCTATATATATATATATATATATATATATATATATATATATATATATATATATATATATATATATATATATATATATATATATATATACATATATATATATATAGGAATGAGTTCTATGGAAAACAAATAACTAGGGCAACATCTACCGGAACCAATAATCAAATGACACGTGTCCATTTCTTTCTTCACAAGTAATGTATTGTGGAAGTTATTGTGGAAGTGATGTGTTGTCATGTTTTCATTGGTTCAAATATGTGTTGCCCTAATCATTCATTTTCCATATAACTCTTCCCTATATATATATATATATATATATATATATATATATATATATATAATTGTATATGTATATAAATATAAATGTTATTTCATCAGTTTAAATATCCTTTGTAACATGTTGAGCAAGGGGTTACATGCAAAAATAGTTAAATACCAATTCAGATAGTACATAGAAATTATAATCGGTATAATTTATGATACATAAAACAATAATTCATGATTCAAGTATACTAGAATAAACCGTTTTACAAGAAATAAAGGTTTGTTTCAAAACAAATCAAGGGTTTACAATTTTTAAATACATGTTAAGAATATTAATTCATATACAATCAATCATTATTTCAGGATGATTGGGTTTTCATAACTATTATACATGTAACGTTTATATGCTTTTTACGAGTCATTCAATTCAGGTTGTTTAATTCATTTAAGCAACAGGATTAAAGTCCTGATATTATAACCAAAGTCTCCAGTTAGGGGATCGAAACAAGTTGTCTATATTTGGATTGACAACCCCTCACTCAGATTGCTAGCTACAGTCAGGCATACATGCCAATGAGTGACAATTATTATCAATAGTTTAAACGACTACAAAGCGTTTGTTTCAGGCCATCCAATCACAAATATGGTTATAATAACTAATTAAAAGGATATTAACAATACGTTAGTGTATAAACCACTAAACATAAGTACATCTTCAAAGTACCAGTTTACAAAATACAAAATACAATAGTATATTACAGTTTTCAAAAATAGCTGGTGAAACTAGGCACACTCTCAGTTACAAGTTTTACATAAAGGAACACAAATATAGAACATTGCTTTACAAATGGAACGGTTTTATGGGAATAAAACTACTTTTCATATATAGCAGAAAATATAGGATTTTCTGGAACTGTTTACATATTCAAGATACAAAGACATCCTTTCAAACATAAATACTTATGCACTCACTTAACTTTATGTTGATACTATCTTTTCAAATTACTTGTACTCTCAGGGAAACAATAAACAGGTAGTCCCTGAGCTTTTTGAGAAGATGGAGCTATTTTGAGTCATATCTTCTTCTTTTGTATAACTATTTTGGTTTCAATATACAATGATTGAAGACATGTAAATACTTATACTATTTAAATACAATGGTTGTTTGTACTTTGATTACTATGATGCATGTGTTGTGATACTACAAATGAAGTCCTCCACCCCTGAACGTTTCCGCCGTCTGGTTTGGGGGTGTGACATTTAGTCTGTGGTTCGATGTGGAATTGCCATGGTAATGATTCAATGAGGGCGGTCTGTCGGGGAGTCAGACCAAGGAAGATTTTAGGTTTTGGAAAGGCAGAAGTGGTTTTCTGCAGGTTCTAAGGGTTTTTTCTTCTTCGGGTTGGAAGTTCTGTTTGGGTTCGGTTGTCTTGGAAAGGTTGTTTTATGCTCAAAATTTTCAGTTGCGTTCCTCGGGTTGTTTGGTATGATCTGAATGTTAGTAAGGAGCGATGTCAAAGATGAAATCTAATTTAAGTGGGGGAGAGTTGTAACACTCAGTTCTGGATTTGCTTCATTATTCGAGGCGGCGGCCCAATCATCAGTTATCGTGAGGCTTAGAGCCCTAAGGAAGAAAGGATTTGGCCCTTTTCGGATGTGGGTATCATGGATTAAGTGATCCAAGTGTTCGATGGTGTCTTTGGAGGCCAAGGGTATAATCATAATTTGATAACTCTATCTTTTATAGATTTTGGGTTTTGTTCAGGAAGTTTTAAGGCTATAGTGTGTTGTTAAGAGCATACGGCTTCTCGCCACCTGTCACACCCCGAAACCAAAGGCGGAAACGTTTCGGGGTGGAGGACGTCATGAATATCGCAACCAATGTATATAGTAAGCATAGTAAACACAAAACTTTACATTACATAGATTTATTTACATTGTCTGAAAACAAAGGATTACATGCGTTATACATATACATATCATATGAACAAAAGTAAGGACGTGTCTTCTACATACTTCGCCTTCGCCAAAAGGATCGTTGGGTACCTGTCTGATATGGACCTGAGAATACAAGCAGT
Source organism: Lactuca sativa (assembly GCF_002870075.4). NCBI lineage: Eukaryota > Viridiplantae > Streptophyta > Magnoliopsida > Asterales > Asteraceae > Lactuca > Lactuca sativa. Next base: position 285,016,813 of record NC_056627.2, on the reverse strand, counting down.
TTGAAAATCAGCATAAAGTTGGTGAGTTCATAAGCGGTTTTGTTTTCTGAAAATGTACGAGTTCCTTTCTGTTTCTGAAGAAGTTACACCCAAGAAAATCCCATATTTTCTTAAAAGTTGATTACCAAATCCAAAATGTAATGTAAAAGATGTACACTGAAAACATGATTGTTCTTGTGAATTGTAAAGTTTAGTTATTTAAATTGTTGCATGTTCCTGGTTATGTACAAATGTTATCCCAGGAAAATTCCATATTTTCCTAAATGTGTGAATTGTTATCGAATCTCAAAGTAATGTACAAGTATCTACCATACTTAAAGTGTGTGTGTGGAGTCTCCTGAAAGTCTGATTACCTTTAAATGTACATTAGTTTTAACACGTATATAAAACTAATAAATACGTGCAAAGTGTTCATAATCTTGATTGTGAGTCCTTAACCATACTTCAGACTAGATATGACTCGAACCGAGGTCAATATCTTTTTATGACTTTTGTCACCCTTGAACCTTACGGTTCGGCTGTAGCTAGCAGCCAGGTGCAGGATAGTCAGTACCGTATAGATCTATACACTCAAGTCACGTTCTCCCTTCTGGAGATTCTGGTTACAAGGATAGTCCTCCACTCTCTCGTGCCAAGGGAAGTGTTACAAAGGACGTGTCTCCAATCTTTAAGATTACTCTTTACTCTCGTATCTAGGGGAAGTAGTATCTATGACTGACTAAGTTCTATTGATGCCTGTCCTTCACACTCGAACCTAAGGTGTTTTATCAAGGACAATACATATGTTCTATGATTTCTATCAGTAAAAGTGTGAACAATCAATTGTGAAGTATAAAGTATAACACTATATAATAAGAATTGAAATAGGTTTGAAGAACAATTCTATAAGTTAAACCGTTTGTTAATATGTTTTCAATTCTTAAAAGTGTACGGATTATGAAACCATTTAAATGAAATAATGAATTTAAGTACAAGATATTCTTGTACTTTTGCTTGTATTCCCCCCTGAAAACATTGAAAAACCATTGAAAAAGGGTAGGGGTATGAACTCACCAGACGAGAAAACGTGTTGGTTCGGATGCTAAGTGTTAGTTCGGGGCTTGATAACGCGCGAGGTTCCTATGTAATATGAAATGATATACAAATATATCTAATTAGATTTTAAATCACTAATTAGATATTATTATATACTCCAAGACGCGAAAACACTTCAAAATAAGCGTTTGGAGTGACCCGGGTGACATTTAAGGATGTGAGGGACTAAGGAAATGAGTTTACTCTTCAAGAGCAAACTTCTTATAGAGTTTTCGGCCCTAAACACTCTAACCACATGAGTTCACGGCCGTGAACTCATGGTTGAGAGTTTTATGGTGCTAAATGGTCAATAACACTTGAGGGATGATGGGGTAAATTTATCTAAGGCATGGAAATGGATTAAATCACCAAGAACAACATTTAAAGGGAGTTTATGGCCCTAAACAATGAGTTTACAGCCGTAAGCTCCTATACCCCCCTTAAATTGATGATTTAGTGGCCTTAGATTAATCACATGTGATTCAAATAATTTTTACAAGCCTTAGGATGAATTTTGGGCACCATTTGACTTATGATTATGAGTTTACGGCCTTGTAACCTTTTTTTTTGGGGGGGGGGGGGGTTATGGCCGTAAACTCTCAAATGGAGGGATTTCATCATGTTTAAGGTCCCCAAATTGCTTTTGGTTGGTTCTAGGATTTATTCCAAGGCTAAAGGTGTGTTTAAATGGCTTTTAAACACTTGATTTTGAGTTTACTCTCCATGAATGATGATGGGCAGTAAAATCATGTTTACTCCTCAAAAATGATGATTAGGGTGTTCTAAGTCCGAATTGGCAAGCCATAAAGTCATATCTAAGTCCCAAGATTGATTTGGAGGGGTTTTAAGGCTTGAAAACCCACTTTTTATGTGTTTACGGCCCATGCATGCTCCAGGGCCATAAACTCTTGTTTGAGGTCTTAAATCATTGATTAAACTCGGATTTGAAGGTTAATGAGGTTGAACAACAAATTAGGGAAGTTACCTTGAAGATTTGAAGCCTTAAATTGGTGTTTTGGACCTAGTTCTTTGGATTGAGGAGAGAGGTTAGAGAGAGTAGTGAGAGAGAGCAAAAGCTTCAAATGGGAGCTTAGACGACTTTAAATAGTGTTCAAGATTTGGACACGGTGGAATTCTACCCGATACCGACGTTAGACATGGCTTTTGGTCACACCTGACCAAATTGCCGTAATCCGGCGGAAACGATTCTAGAAATTTTCAAATCAATAATTTGGGCCAATTTCATGAGTTCCTAAGGGTTTTGGACACTCATTAGATTATAATAATCATATAAGTTTGAATAATTTAGCCCAAAAACGAAACCGGAACGAATTGCTAAAAACGGGTCTTATGGACGAATTGGGTTTCGGCGATGGATAACTTCGGGTTGTGACACCACCTTTATATGGATATAAGGTTCATTGGAAATGAACCTAAGATGAGGAAGTTAGAGTAGTTTGAAATAATGACAGAAATGGTCCTTGGTGGAAAAATTTGGAAAGTTGGTCCCATGCGTGCATGGAGAAGGGCACGTGCCTGGGTGAGTATGCCCAACATAATGAGCAGAGTGCCAAACACTAACTTTTAGGGTTTGGGCACTATTTAAACATCTTTATGAGCTCAAGGCTCTTTCATTTCTCAACCTCCATTAATTTATCCTCATTTCCAACCCTAATCCCTTGGTAGTGCATTCTTGAGCTTGGAGATGATTTTTGAAGGTTATTAGTGTTAGTTCAAGGAAGTGGGTCTTGGTGATCAAGCTTAGTGTAGCTTTAGGGTTATAGATCCAAAATCTTCACACTCGTGGGAAGCTTCAGGAGGTAAAAGTTCTTATCTTGACTTCTTCATATGCTAGTTTGAATTTAGGGCAAGATTAAAGGATTTTATGGTGTATTAAGTTCTCATTGTGAGTTGGAGCCATTCCAAGAGCTTGGAGTGATATATTTTGCCTCTTCTAATGTTTCTAGTTCATAAAAATGCTTTCTTAATGTTTCAGAATGGTCCATGTATGTTCTAGTTGGATTAGAATGGGTCTTAATGGATTATGATGGTTGTTGGGTCCCATTGAGTCATTCAAATGCATAATGGTGTCGACTTTATGCATTAAGAGCTTTATATCAAGGTCCTCTAAAGTTTGGGTTCAAAGTGCTAAAGTGGTTAAGCCATAAAGTCGAGTTTGGATTAAGCCAGGTTACTCCCCGTGTAACTGGCAATATGCCCAGCATACCGAGTTTAAGTCGCGACCATGGTTCTTCGAGTACGCCTAACGTAGCTGAGCGTACGCCCCGCGTTCGGTGTGGGCTTTGGTCTTGTCGTGTTTTTGGGCCTCTCATCTTTGGGTTGAGTTTGGGCTTATTTCGTGAAGTAAGGTTTTTCATTAAAGTTTGAAGTAATTTGTTGGGTTTGAAATTTGAGTTTAGGATTGTAGTTTTGGGCCTTAGTGGGCCCAATGGGCTTGAGCTCGTGGTGTCTTTTTGGCCTTATTGATTTGGGCCTTTTGGGCCACCTGAGACCAACTGTTGGACAAAGGGAGTTTTTGGGCTTAGGATAAGGCCCATATGGGGTTGGGCCCAATTTGGAAAATTGGGCCATTACTTGGCCTTTGTGGATCTTTTGGTTTTGGACCTTTTTGGTCTTTGGGTTTAGGCCTCGGTTTTGGTTCAAGTCGGGCCAGGGGAAAAATGGTCATTTTACCCCAAGTATGGATTATGGATCATATTTTGGAACCCAATTGCTAATTGGGTGTAATTGTGGTATTTATAGCTTGGAGGAGTCGTCAGGGCAGCAACTAGAGATTTCTTTTTAGTGAGCTTCTGCATTTGAGGTGAGTCTCCTCACTGTTCTATTTGTCGAAGGCACAAATGCCGATCCATTTGGTTTATGTATCGTATGAAGACCCGGGGATAACCCTTGGTAGTTTGTATCAAAGACCAGGAGGGGGGTCCTGGAAATATATATGCAAGACCAGAGTCAGAACTCTCACAATTATTAGTTAAGTAGTTGTAGATTGTATGCTAGTTGTCTTTGTGATGCTTGCATGGAAGACCATGAGGTGGATCCTGACACTTGTCTGTAAGAACTAGGGTTTTGGCCGTTGACCTGGCAAGGAAGACCACGAGGCAGCTCGTGGCATAATGACAAGACTATGGTGGGCACATAGCACTTTTATCAATTGATTGGATATGTATGACATGTATGGCTCGTATGATATGTATGATATGTGGTATTTGGGGAACTCACTAAGCTTTGTGCTTACAGTTTGTGGTTTATGGTTTTAGGTACTTCCGGTACTTCCGGTTCGAAAGGAAAGAGCTTGGCTTGATCGCAGCGCATACACCTGTGTTTTCCGCAATATGTGATTTTGGGATTTACTATGATAATTGTTTTATTTTGGAATACCTTAAATGTTTGGATAAATGTAAATGAATAATTAAATTTATATATTAAAAATGAAATTTTTACCCTTGATTTTCGGGATGTTACAATTCGGGCCTCAACTACTCCATATTTCGAGTATCTCCATTACGAACCTGAAAAGAAAAAGGTGAATGTTATATACGATGAGTGAGAGAGAAGACGTTTAGCAAACTGAAGAGTAATTGAAACAAACTGATCTTGAATCCCTTGTATCCAAGATCGATAACATATGTACGGACTACGTGGTGGAGACCAAATGGTTTTAAATCAACAAATGCAACCATACTTACTGAGTAGATAACGATTGTTTTTTGTGGTGTTTTTCGATTTCCAACGATGGTGGAGTAGGTTTTTTGAGAGAGGACGCTACGTGGCAACATCCAGTTCTCAGGGTCGGTCTTATCGATTTATATATCCTTAAATCCTTTGGACAAGTCAGAGAAAAGGGGTCTTATTATTATTATTATTATTATTATTATTATTATATATAATAATAATAAAAAATTAGACCCTAAAACAATTAGTCCCTATGTGGCATTCCACTTTGCCCTCCCTGAATGCCTACATGCCCGTTCTAAATCAATAAACAACATGCCACGCTCCAAGGACTAGAGAATGCCGAAGGAGGAACACAAGGACCAAAATCCCACAACTTCAAAGAGAAGACAATAGCTCCAAACCAAAGCACGCTTGAACATGTTGTTGTTGTTCATAATCTGATCGGGTTTTAATTATACATATAGCAGTGAATCATTTTTTAGATGTTTTTTACGTCATTTTATATTTTTCCAACTAACTTATTATTTATTTTAATTTTTAATTAAATGACATTGTTAATAAGCTAACAATTTATTTTTTTAACTAGTCTGATAAACACAATATGAAATCCATAAGGTAGCAATCACTAAATGCATCTTTCTTTCCATTAATACTAGGCGAATGCTCGCGCGTTGCGCAAAAACATCTATATAGCTGAAATCTTTACAAATATAAGTTTTTTTTTAAATATAACAATAATGTTGTTAAATTCGATATAATAATTCGTATTCTAAGTTGATATAATATATTGATTATTTTCAATTATATGATAATATATACATTTATTAAAACTGCATAATCTCAATTTTTTTGAATTAGTTTTACCCGCGGGTCACTCACGGATAAAATTAAATATAATATATGGTTTACTGTTATTTATAATTGTTATTGTTAATTAATTTTTAAGAATTTATTTGTTTAACGTTTTAATTTCTATCATTATAATTATTTAAAACATCAAACAATTTTTATTTTTTTATTTTTAAGGTAATAATATAATCATTTATATAGAGTTATTTTTAGCTATTTTAATTGTAAGTTATTTTAAGCAACTTATTTAAAAACTTTTAACAATTATAAAAATATCTTTATGAAATATTTTAGTTAAATTGATATTACAATTTAGTTTTTGCATTTAGCACTACAATTTGTCATTTTTAACTATTCACAAAATATTCTTTGGGTTTTTTAAGTGGAACTGAAATTTATATTCAAGTTGATCTTGTAATGTTATATTTAAATGAACAATTTAATTATTTTGTCCAAACTATTCAAAAGTTGTAGCTTTAAATTGTTAATGGTTTATATACAACAACATATTAAATCTATAAATTAAATATAATATGTTAAAAGTTAAAGACATAACTTTATAAGTAGAAGTAAAAAATATTATTTTAATATTAAAATTTAGTTTATTTATAATTGCATTTTAGGTTTGATATTTATTTAATCTTATTTATCAACTTATAATCATTATTAGAAAGACACTACAATTTATCACTTTTAACTATTACAAAATATTTGTTGGGTTGTTTAACTTCAACTAAAATTTATATTTAAGTTTATCCTGTAAGGTTATATTTAAATTAACAATTTAAGTATTTTATAAAAATTGTTCAAAAGTTGTAGCTTTAAAATAATAATGATTTACATACAACAATATATTAGAACTAATAAATTAAGTATAATATATAAAAAATTAAAAACATAACTTTATAAGTAGAAGAAAATATGTTCTTATGATATTAAAATTTAGTTTATATATGATTACACTTTAGATTTGATATTTATTTAACATTAATAACTAACTTATAATCATTATTATAAAGAAATTAAAAAGTCATGGGAGTTTCAAATGAATGTGGTGAAAGGAAAAATGCTTCATTTATAAGTATACTAGGCGAATCCCCGCGCGTTGCGCGAGAATAGAATTATATAGTTAAAATAATAACTTTTACCAAATTATTATTTAATATCTCTACTTTGAAATAAAATGTTAGTAGTAAAGCAAACATATAGTTAACATATTAGTTTTATTAAACATTATAGTTTAATTTTTAAGTCATTGTGATATATACACAATTATTTTGAGATTTTTATAAACCGTTTAAAATTGTGTAAATTATATATCAAATGAATGATAATATAACGGCTAACAAAACGTATGAACAAAAATATGAACTGCAACTTTTAGTAACATAAAAATAGAAAAACATGTATTATAACATTTGTATTAAAAAAGATATATATACAACGAATAATAAAAAATATGAAAAATAAACACTATAACTTTTAATAACAAAAAAATACTAAAACATCTATTATAACATGTATATTAAATCTTCATATTTAAATCACAAATATCTTCAAATACATTAATGTTTTTAATAAGAAAAACTTTACAACCTTATAAAAGAAAGGAAAATAAAAAGTTATTAGTGATTACTAATTAATAATCATAAGTTAAAAACTTTTGAGTTATAACTAATAAATATACATAAATTAGAAAACTCTTGAGTTGTAGTGTGAGTTTCAAATGAATGCGGTACATGGAAATGTATATTTATTATTATTATTATTATTATTATTATTATTATTATTATATTCGTCTAAATAATTAGTTTTGATGCATCATTTTAATCCCTTCAATTATTAAACATAAAGATATTTAATTATAAATTTATAACATACATAGGTGCATATACATGTTAAACAAATCACATATGATATATATATTTTCGTAAATGTCATATGTAATTATTATCATAGTAATATAGATAAATTACTTTCATATGAAGAACATATCATGATAAGTCTATCATAATTACATATCAAATGTTCAAAATTATGTTATCTTTTAAATATGTTGTGTAAGATAACCCAACAAAAAAATAATAGAAAATAAATATAATCAAAATAGAAAAACTACAATCAAATAAATAAGAACATTGAGTTGTTGAACATATAAATAAAGATGTTACATAAACATACATTTAAATCAAAAGAAAAAACTAACATTCGTCAACTTTGCTCAAACAAAAAAACCTATATCCATTTTATGAATCTTCTTTATTCATTTAACACCATTCAACCATAGAAACTTGATGACAATTCTTCACTAACCTGCAATCAAAATATTTTTCTTAAAAAAGAAGAATCAGAAAGATATTCCAAGCAAAACATTGATGTTTGGAGAGTCACATTCAAGATTGAGTAATACACACAAATCACATATAAAGATTAAATGAGAAACTGAATATAAAGAAAGAATGGAAAAGCTTCATTTGTTTTGGTTGAAAGAAAAAATCATATTACAATTACCATCGATGCGACATAACCAATTTCTTCAAATCATCATATTTGGATCGTGAATGCTTTAGCTATATGAAAACTTTTGAATCACAATATCTTCAAATTCTTCTTACATGTAAGATTTTATATAACACAAAAGACACACAAGATTGACCTTTTATAGTAAACTTTTTACTAAATGCTAATTAAACATAATATAAGTTATAAAACTTTTGAGTGTTAAATCATAATTAAGAAAACTTTTTAGTTGCATTAGTTAAAAATGGAGGTTTCAAATGAATGTGGTTTGAGAAAGTTAAAAAAAGGGAGTTTCAAATGCATGAGATTCAAGAAAAAATGTTAGCTTTATAAGTATGTATGATAATGATAATGATGATTCAAGTAGATTAATAATTTATATATATATATATATATATATATATATATATATAACTTTAGATTAAGTATCTACCTATCTCTTCTAATAAAAGAATCTAAATTTTGCCACTTGGCATTTTCTAATAGTTTTCATTTTTTTCTTCTATTTTCTAAAAATGATACATGTAATTTTCTCTGATCTTCCTGAATTTTTGGGATACATATCAATTGCCCTAAATTTATTTAGGCACCAACTTTATCAAGTCGATGCATTCCACGAGAAATCAACAAGTCTTCTCCAAATTTGAAAATGATTACTACATATATTCCTCTGAAAACGATTATTACACATATACACACAATTTTTGGAAGAATTTGTGTTGCTTTTCTGCATGACATTATCGATTTGAAGACAATTATCAGTCGATATGTTCTTTTAATTTTTTATATTTTGATCTGATTTCACGTTTTTTTTTTTTTTTTGAAATTTTGTATATGTAGGTTTTAAAACAAAACGATTATGACTACTTCAATTTTTTTGCCATTCTAGCTTTCTGGATTTTCATAAGTACTAAAATTTTATTGATGAAGTGTTCATATATTTAAGGATGTGCCATGTGTGCATGGTACTGGATTTTCTAAGGCTATGCTTGAACAAGAGTCTACAAGTCGTACTCCTAAAGTAACTGAAAAGGTTTTTGTTTTTTCTTCTCATGATTTGCATATTTGTTACAAAACTGTCTTATAATACATATTTTCATTGATTGTTTTTGGTTTTTTTTCAGCTTAATGATTTAGAAATAGATCAAAACAATGACCTCGACATATTAATACTTTTGAAATCATTGCAATGTCAACATTCTTGGATCCCTCCAGGTCTTTGAATAAAGAGGTGGATAATTCTATCTGATTTTTTCAATATTTCTAACCAATCAGGACATCTAATCTGAAAAAGGTGAGGTTTGATCATCTTGGGATTCCTACTTGGTTATCTACTTATGATGATGTAAAGTTATTTGGATCTATTTCAATTCATGTAGATAGATTCCATCATTGCCATTCTAATACATTTTTTTTAATCAAAATGGAATTGTATCATAAATCAAATTGATTGCTCCAGATTATTTCACGACATGAGAGATTAATGGAGAAATTCCTGTAACAGGTCTGAAAACCTTACAGATCCATATCTTGAGTTTGGATTCACACGATTTCTCCTCTAATTTGCTCAAACCAGGGCTCTAATACCAAATTACAACGTCCAAAAAACCAAGGTAAAATTTTCATTTTTAAAATCCAACCAAAACCCATAAATGTTTACAAAATATTGTTCTTAAACGTAATAATCTCAAATCAGAGTATCCCAAAATCCAAAATCATAAAACCGGAAAGATGTGCACGATCATGCATTTGCTTTCCCCCGATCATCTGAAGTACATGAAGCATAAAAATGAAAACCGTAAGACAAAGATTATTGAGTTCCCCCAAAGTACCACACACAACCAACACAAATATACATATTGCATGTTGGGTCCACAACCTCCCGGTTGGATTATCCAGGCCCACAACCTCCCAGTTGGATTTCTCTGGCCCACAACCACCTGGTTGTATTGCCTTGGGTTTGTTGACTTACATCATGAAGCAATACAAATTCAACCCAACCACCCTATGTCGACATAAGCAATAGATAAACATATAACCAACAAACAGATAATCATGCAGATCTAGTAGATCAATATCACATAGCAACATCCTATATACTAGGATACATAACCTAATGGGTTGACATTGGTGCCTTCAACCCACAATTATAGTGAGAAAACCTCACCTCACAGTCTGATGAAATAGCTAAACAACAACTTGTCTGAATACCAACTCTACCGGTCACCTTACAACAAACAGTGACTAAATGTCAGAATATAGCTCAAAATACCCCAGAAAAACCCTAGGTCAAACTTGATTAAAATCATGGTCAAAGGTCAAAGTCAACAAGTTAAATAGTCAAACTCCAGGATGAGTACACCCATCGTACTCAGCTCGTACACATGGCATACTCAACATTCAAAAATAGGACTCTACACGAGAACGTGCAACTTACTCAAAAGTATGCCCAACGTACTCGGTCAGATGACATTTTTCGATTAAGTGATTAATCTCTTAAGCCCTTTCATCCAAAGCCCAAATCTAGTCCTAAATAGTGTTATAAATCATAAAGTTTCCAACTTTATGACATTGCATGGCTATTAAGTGCCCAAACCTTAAAACCCAAACTTTTAACCCATTAAGACATCATAGCCTTTGCATGGTAGGAAAAGAACGGCTAAGATCACATTTTTATCAATTTAAACACCCTAACACGTCCAAAAGGACAACTCATTTGGTCTAGAGTAACTCCTACTCAAATGGACCAAGATTACGGGGCTAATAAGCATAAAACTCCACATCTAGCAAGAACACCAACAACACACTCCAAGGTGAATCCACTTCATTCTTCCTCCTTCAAGAACACCAACAAACACACTTTAAGGCTCAAAATGCTCAAAAAGGTGGATTAGGGTTTTCAAGATGCGAAATGAGGGGTGAATGCTGATAATGGGAAGAGGTATTGGGAGATAATGATGCTTAAATAGAGTCCAAACCCTAAAAATTAGGGTTTGGCCTTCAGCCACATACGCCCAGCGTACCAAGCATACACCCAGCGTACCAAGCATACGCCCAACATACTCCATCAGATCCACACGTTTTATTTAAGTGCCACATGGGATCATTTTGCAAACAATTTACATCATAAGGATAAAAAAAGTAACTACTTGGAAATCGAGGCGTTACAGCAGTAGCTGTGGAAAGAACTCTTTTGCTGGTTATTCAAAGTTTATACGTACTTGAAATTGTAGTTGACGATTTATCCAAGTGGAAGCCTGTTTGATTAAGATGTATAAGGTCTTAACTAAATTGGTAGGATCTTAGTGAATAAAAGTAAAGTCCTTTTTGGGTTGCCTTCAAAAGCTAGAAATAGCTAGAAATGACTTAGGAGAGAGATAAAATGATTTGTTAATTTATTATATGATTAATAAATTAATTATAAATAGTTGGAATTGATTAATTATTAGTCAGAATTAATATGAAATTAATTGAAATTAATTAAAAGTTTAAGGATTGAATTGTAATTCTCTAATAGTTGAACAAAAGAAACAATTATAGAACCATCTAAGCATGGACGTTTTTGAAGAGGGTTTTTGGAAGCCTCCTGTTGGCTTCGCTGATAAAGAAATGATTTGAACTGAGGATTAAATCTAATATTTAATTGTTTAAATCTAGACCTAAACTATAAATAATTTCGTGGTTTATCATACTTAGAAGGTGAAATACAAATTTTACTTCTTTCTCATCTATCTCTTTTAAGCTCTAGTGTTCTAGGGTTTTGGGTGTGAAACAATAGAGATATTCACACTATTGGATGTTAGCTTTCCATGGAGCATTTGAAAAACTCAATAGTTGGTATATTTTAATATACTTAAAGGTATGTATTCTAATATCATATTTTCGATTATACCTAGATTAAATTAGTTTTTCATAGTATGTTGATATAATGAGAAAATGTCATAAAATGTTTAGGTGAAATTTCGCCATGCAAATATGTTTTATGTAGCCTAGAAAACCCATCAAACTATAATTCTCAAGTCAAACTCACAAGTATTATTTTTTTTTCATACAATCTTTTATTACAAAGAATTTCCAATATTTGATTCAAATATCGATATGGATGTCTTTTTATAAATAACAAAAAATTATAAATTTTGATAAAAAAAAAGTTAAAATAACAAAAGGAAATAAACAATAGTAGCCACAATTGATTTTTTTTTTCTAAATTTGAATGATTTTATAGAACAATTGAACATACAAAATAGGAAGCAACAGTTAATAGTGGTCGTGATAAAAAATTTTGAAACTATTAATGATTTTTTTAGAAAAAAATACGATGTAAACCGAATATTGACCAACTTATATCGATTTTTATGTTGGCTTTAATTTAAATTATAAATAACAAATACAATAATATTTTTTTTGAATTTACTCCATATTGACATACTTCAATCAATTATTATTTGTCTAAATAGAAATTAAACAACTCAATAATATCATAATAAATACATTCCACGGTTAGTATTTTAATGTGTAATTTTATCCGATAAAATATTTTAACCTAATGAGTTAAAAAAAAGTTTGGATCATATGCCAAATTTAAACATTAGAATGACAAAAACCATTTATAAATAAACATTTTAATTCAATTAAGTTATTCTCAACAAAATAATAAGAATTAAATTAAACATATTAATAAGTTTTAAAATTTGATACGTTGCTTTCTTTATAAGCGAAATCTTAATCTTAATTTTGGAAAGCTTTTATAATATTTAACCGTTAGAAGTTGTAAGGGTTGGCTTACGATTCCCGCTATTTATACGTTCTTCTTTCTCTTCAGGTGTCCCAAAAACACCCCACAGACACATTGCGATTCCAGTAGCTCCGCCATCCTTCGCCGGAGATCTAAAACTGATGGAAATCGAGAGGGTTGCGCTCTTCAGTCATTCCGCTCTCAACAAATCTAAACACCCCCAAGACCAATGGCGATCGATGTAATTCTACTGCACGAGACCAAAACACCCCAAACTTCGCAGTAGACTCTCATTCACCTGTTAGTCCAAGAAGTTATCAAGATCAATGTAAGTTTTCTCTAGGGTTTTTTGGTGATTCAGATATTGTAATTTTCTTGTAAAATTAAAATTGATGTTTGATTAAGAAAGAATCGAAGGTTAATTGCTGTTTTTTTTATTCTCGTTGTGGTTTCTAGTATTACCATGCATTCCTCTTCATCTTTTCGTTGACGTTTTTTTTTTTTTTTTTTTTGTAAACTCTGATTTTGTCAATTTAACTAAATGCACCAGACCCATTACAACTTAAAAAAGAAACTGCATTTTGTTGGGTTTTTTTTTCTTCTTCATCTTTTGATTCTTACAGTTTTTTATTCTCTAATCTAGGGTTTTTCTTTTATTCAGACGTGATTTTTGTTATGTACAAATAAAGTTAATTTATGGAAAAGAAAATGAGTATGAACCTTGGCTACTTATTATGATAACCGTCCCAGGTTATATAATTTTATGAATATTTGTAAAATTAATATCATGTAACACATCCTGTTTTCTGGCTATCTGACAGGATAACTGGATCAGTCAGGGAGTTTTTGGTCATAATCAAGAACAACAAGAAGAAATGAAGTCGATTCAACAGCCAAATGTACAGAGGTTTAATACGATTTTTTTAATAACTAGTTTTTGATTATTTTTTTTCATGAAACTTCTCCTCAATCTGTTTGAAGTATGGTCATTTGTGGGTTCTATAACTCATTTAAATATCTGATCTCACTGCTCTATTTTGTTGTTTTGATTGTGACTCTAGTGAGTTTGCCCATCAGATTATCCAGTAACTGATTAAAATCTGCAAATACAGGTTTTTGAATAGTCACAAACTGGTTTAGATTCTAAGTTTTTGAGTCTCCATTTTATGGTTGTGTTAGATTTCAGTGATTTTTCATTACATCTTGACTGAGTATGATTCTTTTGTAGCATATGTAAACCAGAAAGGAGAAAGAAGAAACAGGGGAGCACTTTGGAAAATGTAATAGGAAAGTCCCAACTGAGGTAAGCATGTTTTATTTATACTTTATATAAAATTAGCCTTTATACAATATCAAATTATTTAATTAGCATCCATACTTGTCCTATAGAAATGAGTATTCAGAGAGCATTATTGAATGTGCTTTGAACCACATACAAGAAGCGGATGTTTTGTGTATGCTTTTTCTCCAGCAAAGCAAACAAAGAAAAAAAGAAAAGGTATTTTTTCCAGTTTATTATGGCAAGTCTTTTCATTTATTTTTCTGAAAAAGAAGAAGATGATGAAAATTGTAAATGCCAGGTCATTAGACTTTATGTGTTTTTGATTGATGGCTGTGATGATATATATGAGCAGAGATCAATGCGTTGTCAAATTTTGTGACTCTGAAAGCAAAGGTCCAATCTATCACTCATCTTACAGTTTCCTTGTTTAGCTGTTGGAATCATAACAAAGAATAATGAAATCTATGTTGATCCTAAATACATTTGAATTCATTTTGATAGGTAAAAGATGTTCATCTTGTGGTTGTTGATCCAAGGTTCTTGAAAATTGAAATGTATTTTACACCTGTTAGTAGTTGACACCAAGACCTACTATTTTATTTACATAGTAACAAAATTTGCTTCTTTTTTATTATTCTTGATTACCACCCTTATCAACTCTTATTATATTGATGGTTGTAAGAGTTAATTTATTTCTCACTGAAATTACTCCCAGAAGTATATATAGCTCTTCATAATAAAATATAATGTCAAATTAATTAATGTCTCAAATAATAAATAGGTATGCTAGCCTTTAATTGTTGTATAGTATATCCAGTTGGAAGAGTAGTAACTTTTCTTTCAATGGGAATGCTTAAAGTTGTTGGTTGGTTTACAAGGGAAAAGGTTAGCCATTTATTTCAACTTAACTTAAATACTTCAAATTTTATTTAAATTAATGATTTCCAGTTACCAGAAGATGAACTGAAGCTGATGATGTTGAGGGTTGCAGAGTTTCAGTATTTCTTGAAAAATTGTTGGAAATAAAAGGCACCCATGTGAAGGAGGTTATGACTTGTCTTGTAGATGATTCTGATTTTCATCACCTATGGGTAACTCATCAATATTATATGCGTAAATTGGAAACAAAGAAAGGAAATTTACATGAATGATTTATTTAACATTTGTTAAATTGGTCTCATTCATTAGGTGACAGTATTTGAGGGAAGGATTGGTAACATTGTGGGTGTGGCTTATGCAATGGGTTTGTTGGATCATTTACAAAAAGGTAAGATGGTTTAATTTTGATTATTTTGTATCATTTTATTAATTAAGATTATATATAGAGACTAATCTTGAAACTTTGAAGGGTGATATATATGCTGGAGACTCCTAACAACCCAACCCAATGGTGTAAACATGAATCTACAAATATCACATGATGAAGGGCATACATGTCATTTCATTGCCACTCTGATGGAAGGATGTTTGTACTGAAGGGCATACATGTCATTTCATTGCCCCTGGTATTGTATAGTTTTTAAAGTATATTTCTTTATTTACTTTTTAACATTTAGTATTAAAATTGTATTGTATTTTTATATACAGCTTCAGGATGGTTGGAGAGAGAGAGAGAGAGAGAGAGAGAGATGACTGTTTGGCACAAGAATTGTTATGATTTTGAAGAAAAGGTTAGACCCCATTTATTTCAACTTTTAATTTTCATTTAAATTAATGAGATTTAGCACCAGTGAGCCATCTGTAACAGAAGATGAACTGAAGCTGATGTTGAGGGTTGCAGAGTTGATTCAGAAGAAAAGAGAAAGTATTGTCACATTTGTTCCCAAGTTCCAGTATTTCCTGTAAAATTTGTGTTGGAGATAAAAGGCACCAATGTGAAGGAGGTTATCACTCCTCCTGTAGATGTAGTTCTAGCTGATTCTGGTGACATATATAATATTCATGAATTTCATCAATATTATATATTATGGGTAAATTTGAAACAATTAGTTTAAAGAAAGGAATTTTCCATGAAAGATTTTTTTAAGAATCGTTAAATTGGTCTCATTCATTAGGTGCCTGTATTTGAGTGGTGGAGGTGTGGCTTATGCAATGGATTTGTTGGATCTTGTACAAAAAGTAAGATGGATTTTGAATCATTTTATGTTTTTTTGTTTATTAGTTAAGATTGTAGAATTAATCTTGAAACTTTGAATGAGAGAGAGCCTGTATATTTTTGTCCCTGGTAAGAGTTGACTAAAAAAAACTGGTCAGTTGCATTGACATTTGTTTCTATTGTGTTTAAAATCCTGGTGTGTATATATATATATATATATATATATATATATATATATATATATATATATATATATATATTGATTGTTAATTTTTTTTTGTGAAGATGTTGAATATTTTTTTTGTTAACAGGTTACAAGTAAATCCCTGCATGAGGTCCAGTTATAGTAGTGAGACTCCTAACAACCCAATGTTGTGAACATGTTGGAATCTTCAAATGTCAGATGATGAGGACACTAAAACCAAAGGTATTTTTCCATTGTAAATGCTAAGCAGCTGTGATTATATATGGTTGTACTTTTGATGGTGACACTGAAACCAAAGGTCCAGTCAATGATTAAAGGTAAAGTGTTTGAGTATGGGAATATGCTCTGCTTTTAATCGAGTGTGTCACAGATAGAATTGATATGAATTTTGTTACTGTTTGCTATAATTGTTTGGATCAGGGTTATATATGTATTTTAATTAATTGTTAAAGCTATTGTAGCCAAGTCTCTAACATTCATTCAGGCTTTATGTTTAGGGAATGTATAATAAATATGAGCACTGGGATAATTCCATGTTTTCCAAAAATGAGATAATTCGATGTTTTGAGGCACTGGGATAAAAGTAAGATGAACAAATGATGGATGATTGATTTAAGTAAAATTCGTTACATTACATTATATTCAATTACTAATGCTTTTGTATTTCATATGAGAGCATAGGGAATGCTCTCACAAGTTTTCAGTTCGGTTTCAAGAAGGTTTTCAATTTGTTGATACCAATTACCTCAATAAGAAGATTCTACCAGCAAAGCAAAGACACAGCACAACAAAGAAAAGGTGTTATGGCAAGTCTTTTCATTTATTTTTTGAAAAAAAAGAAGAATATGATGAAACCTTTTTTCATTGTGAATGCCAGGTCATCAGACTTTATGTGTTTTTGGTTGATGGCTGTGATGATATATATGAGCAGAGATCAATCAGTTGTCAAATTTTGTGACTCTGAAATCAAAGGTCTAATCTATCACTCATCTTACAGTTTACTTGTTTAATTGTTTATAATCATAACAAAGAATAATGAAATCTATGTTGATCCTAAATACATTTGAATTCATTTTGATAGGTAAAAGATGTTCATGTTATTGTGGTGGATCCATGGTTCTTGAAAATTGAAATGGATTTTACACCTGTTAGTAGTTGACACCAAGACCTACTATTTTATTTACTTAGTAACAAAATTTGCATCTTTTTTATTATTCTTGATTACCCTTATCACCTCTTATTGATGGTTATAAGAGTTTATAACCTTTATAATTATATAATATGATATGATGATGAAGATATGGTGGTATATATGCTTTTAGTTTTGAGTTGAAATGAATAAATGAGGGATTTTTATTGATTGATTGATTAAATGGGTACCATATAAACATGATGTCATTAACATTTTTTTTTCTGCAAAACATGATTTTTTTAATGATTTATACTTTGAAATGGAGTGAGATTAGCATGTGATAGAGGTTATGGAAAAGCTTGCAGATATCTAAAAATGATTTCTACTTTGCATTAAGTTAAATTTTCTAATGATCAATTAATCTTCTTCTGCAGATAATAAATAGACTGTCTAATTATGGCTTGAAGTTTTGAAAGAGGGCAGGTAGAATCTATGGGTAGGTTAGGTTGTTAACAATTATAATTTGTTGAGATTTTTTTTAATATTTGGATTTTTCTTTTAAAATATCAAACTTGTTTGATTTTGCTTAAAGATTGTACTTTAAAAGTTAAATTGGACATTTGATGCAACTTTGACTTTTTAGTCAAACTTACTAATATTTAATTTCGAATCTAATAAGTATTCTTCCATTTTGCTTTAGAGTTTTGATATGTGAAAGACATGATTGGGGACAGGTGATGCCAAAGAAATGAAAGTATGCTTCTACACTACTTCATTTTCCTTTCTAATACTCATATAATGAATGTATCTCAATTACATATTATAATCGTTATATTATTATTATTATTATTATTATTATTATTTTGTGAACTTTGATTTTGGCAGTATAACTAAATTCATCATTACAACTTAAAAAAGAAACAGCATTTTTTTGAACTGCATCTTTTCATTGGGTGTTTTTCTACTTTATCTTTTCATCCGTATAGTTTTTATTTCTTTACTCCAGGGTTTTTTCTGACATGATTTTTCTTATGTAAAACTGTATGGACAAGAAAACTGATTTTATCAACACATGGATTGATTCTAGATTTGTACAATAAATATGAACCTTGTTATATAATTTTATGAAGATTTGTAAAATTAATATCATCCTGTTTTCTGGCTATCTGACAGGAGGATAACTGGAGGGAGTTTTTGGTCATAATCAAGAACAAAAAGAAGGAATGAAGTCGATTCAACAGCCAAATGTACAGAGGTTTAATACGATTTTTTTTAATATATGTGATACGATTTTTTTTTTCATGAAACTTCTCCTCAATCTGTTTGAAGTATGGTCATTTGAGAAAATTCGTCTCTAGATATGCATGTGATCTAGGGTTCATGAAAATAATTCATCCATCTCACCGCTCTATTTTGTCATTTTGATTGTGATTCTGCTCTTCTAATTAACAAAAGTGGTTTAAAAAAATCTTGAATCATTTCAAATTTGGACTTTAAATTTTTTTGCGTCTTCATTTTATGTTTGTGTTAGATTTTGGTGAAAGAAGGAACAGGGGAGGGAGCCCTTGCTGACATTAGAAGATGAAAAAGGAAAGTCTCACCACCTGTATTTATACTTACTTTATAATAAAATTAGCATTAAAAATATAATTAATGTCTCAAGTATTAAATAGGTATAGCCTGCAATTATTTTATTTATATCCAGTTGGAAGAGCAGTAGATTTTCTTTCTTTCAATGGGAATGCTTAAAGCTGTTGGTTGGTTTAAAAGGGAAAAGGTTAGCCATTTATTTCAACTTAACTTAAATACTTTAATTTTCATTTAAATTAATGATTTCCAGTTAGATTTTGCAGCTGTGACAGAAGATGAACTCAAGCTAGCTGATGTTGAGGGTTGCAGAGTTGATTCGGGCTATTGAGGAAGAAGATCAAGATGCATAAAGCTTATTAAATTTATGTCACATTTTTTTTTCCAAGTTTCAGTATTTCTTGAAAATGTGTTGGAGATAAAAGGCACCCATGTGAAAGAGGTTATGAATTATGACCATTATATTTGACCACCTTTTTAAAAATTTATCACAAACTTATCACTTATTTTGCGAATCTTCAAGTTTCAGATGATTAGGGGCATATATGTCATTTCAATGCCACTCCAATGGAAGGATGTTTGTACAGGGGTACTGACAGGAATCTTTATTCTCACTATCTTGACTTGGCCCTCATGAATCAATTTGACTCCTGGTATTATATATATATATATATATATATATATATATATATATATATATATATATATATATATATATATATATATATATATATATATATATATATATATATATATATATATATTGCTTTATCAACTTTTTAACATTTACTTTTAAAATTGAATTGTGTTTTATATAGAGCTTCAGGGTGGTTGGAGAAAGAGCCAAATATGACTGTTACTTAGGCCCAAGTATTTTTATGATTTTCAAGAAAATGCAGAAATCGGGCAAAATGGGTACCAAAAAAGTTAAGTAAAATGAAATAAAAGTTGAGCGGTTTTGATAATTTGTATAGATTATAAACATATTTATGGTTGTGCTTTTTTTTTCAGCAAACACAAGAAAGAAAGAAAAGGTATTTTGGCAGTTTATTATGGAAAAGAAAAGGTCTTTCAACTGTTTCTCTAAAAAAGAAAGAAAAGGTATTTTTCCATTGTAAATGCTAAGCAGCTGTGATTATATATGGTTGTACTTTTGATGGTGACACTGAAACCAAAGGTCCAGTCAATGATTAAAGGTAAAGTGTTTGAGTATGGAAATATGCTCTGCTTTTAATCGAGTGTGTCACAGATAGAATTGATATGAATTTTGTTACTGTTTGCTATAATTGTTTGGATCAGAGTTATATATGTATTTTAATTAATTGTTAAAGCTATTCATTCAGGCTTTATGTTTAGGGAATGTATAATAAATATGAGCACTGGGATAAAAGTAAGATGAACAAAATGATGGATGGTTGCTTTAAGAAAAATTCAGTACATTACATTAGATATTGAATCACTAATGCTTTTGTATTTCATATAGGGAATGCTCTCACAAGTTTTCAATTCGGTTTCAAGAAAGTTTTCAATTTGTTGATATCTTTTATAGGAAAAATATCAATAGAAAGCTTCATGTGGTTTTTGTTAAAAAGTTAGATGTAGTGAAGCCATTTGTTTTTCTTGCTTATGCAGGCAGGGTTATATATATACAACATAAAAGAGTAGCATTCAATAGTTTTTGGGCTTAGAATCCATACTTGGAAAAACTTGCAATTCCTGAGGCAGAGTAATCAGAACCACATACAAGAAGCTGATGTTCTGTGTATTCTTTTTCTCCAGCAAAGCAAAAAAAAGGTATTTTTTCCAGTTTATTATGACAAGTCTTTTTCTGAAATGAAAAAGAAGAAGATGATGAAAATTGTAAATGCCAGGTCATCAGACTTTATGTGTTTTTGGTTGATGGCTGTGATGATATATATGAGCAGATATGAATCAGTTGTCAAATTTTGTGACTCTGAAATCAAAGCTCCAATCCATCACTCATCTTACATGATGTCCTTAGCTTTTTTTCTGCAAAACGTGATTTTTTTTATTACAATTTAGGTAAGTTAATATTCCTACTAATTACAATATATATTTATTTCTTATATGATTCATAATAATGTATCAAATGAAAAGTGTTTTATTACTTTTGCTTGATTTTTGATTTTTTTATTTCTACTTTGAAATGGAGTGATGTGATAGAGGTGATGAAAAAAGCTTGCAGATTTCTAAAAATGTGTTTAATTAGTGGTTGGAATCTTGTGTTAAGTTAAATTTTCTAATGATCAATGAATCTTCTTCTGCAGATAATAAATAGACAGTCTGATTATGGCTTGAAGTTTTGAAGGTAGAATCTATGGGTAGGTTAGGTTGTTAACAATTATAATTTGTTGGGTTTATATATATACATATACAAGCGTTGTACTATTAATATTTTGATTTTAAATTTTCAGGACAATGAATCAATTGATTGATTCTCCCATGGCTTGGGTGGTATGAAGGTAATTCTCTCTCTCTCTCTCTCTCAACACATTAAATAGAAATAGAAATAGAAATGGGAATGAAATTAGTTGATGATTACATAATTAAGAGGTTAATTTTTTTATGCATTCTGAATATTATTCCTTAATTAGGTTGTCAAGTGTGGTCTGTAGCAGGATTACAGACTTGATGTATGTCAAACTAATGATGAGGGGCATTTCATTGCCACTCTAATGGAAGGAGTCTTTCTCACTATTTTGTTGGCCCTAATGAATCCAATTTTGCTCCTGGTATTATATATTTTTTATTAACTTTTTAACATTTATATTTAAAATTGTATTGTTTTTGTATTGTATATACAAGAAAGAGCCAAATGTTATTCTTTTCTCATAATAGTTGAATTTACTTGTATGATTTTAAAGATTTATCATTTTCACTTTGAAATCAAACTTCATATAATTGAAGAATGATGCTTATTGGTATAAATGTATTTCTTATAGCTTTATAACTATTTATGAAATAATTTATTTAATCTACTTTGGAATGGAAATTTGAATTGAGAATTGAGATATATTGATGGAGTGAGATTACCACATTTGTGATAATTTTTCTAATGATCAATGAAACTTCATCTTGTCTGTGTAATAATAAATAGACTGTGTAATAATGGGTTGAAGTTTTTGATTGAAATAGGGCTTCCAGCATCTTGTCTTCACTTAACCTTGGGATTGATTTGTGTGGGTAGGTAGGTTGTTAGCAATTATGATTTGGAGCTTGTTTTTATTATAAACACATCCACTTTTAATATTTTGATTTTAAAATTTCAGGGATTGCTTCTCCCAAGGCTTGGGTGCATGGTGGTATGAAGGTAATTAATTATTCTTGTTGTTAATAGGCTTATATAATATGTTCAGTTATCATATCATATCATCATCCAGACATTTTACTTTTAAAATATCAAACTTGTTTGATTTTGCTTAAAGAGATTGGACTTTAAAAGTTAAATATTTGATGCAACTTTGACTTTTGAGTCAAACTAACTAACTAACATTTAATAAGTATTCTTCCATTTTGTTTTAAAGTTTTGATATGTGAAAGACATGATTGGGGACAGGTGATGCCAAAGAAATGAAACTATGTTTCTACACTACTTCATTTTCCTTTCTAATACTCATATAATGAATGTATCTCAATTACGTATATATTATCATCGTTATTATTATTTTTTTGTAGATACATTTTTTTGTGAACTCTGATTTTGGCAGTATAACTAAATTCATCATTACAACTTAAAAAAGAAACTGCATTTTTTTGAACTGCATCTTTTCATTGGGTGTTTTTCTACTTTATCTTTTCATTCGTATAGTTTTTATTTATTTACTCCAGGGTTTTTTCTGACATGATTTTCCTTATGTAAAACTGTATGGACAAGAAAACTGATTTTGTCAACACATGGATTGATTCTAGATTTGTACAATAGATATGAACCTTGGCTACTTATTATGATTGATAACTGTCCCATGTTATATAATTTTATGAAGATTTGTAAAATTAATATCATCTTGTTTTCTGGCTATCTGACAGGAGGATAACTGGAGGGAGTTTTTGGTCATAATCAAGAACAACAAGAAGTAATGAAGTCGATTCAACAGCCAAATGTACAGAGGTTTAATACGATTTTTTTAATAACTAGTTTTTAATATATGAGATACGAATTTTTTTTTTCATGAAACTTCTCCTCAATCTGTTTGAAGTATGGTCATTTGAGAAAATTCCTCTCTAGATTTGTGATCAAAAAAATTCATCTCACCCCTCTATTTTGTCGTTTTGATTGTGATTCTGCTCTTCTAATTAACAAAAGTCGTTTGACTTTGTTCGTCAGATTATCCACTGAATGAAAAATACAGGTTTAAAATCTGCAAGTATTGGGTGTTATGATCAGTCAATAACTGGATTAGATTTTAAATTTTTTTGAGTCTTCATTTTATGTTTGTGTTAGATTTTGGTGAAAGAAGGAACAGGGGAGCCCTTGCTGACATTAGAAGATGAAAAAGGAAAGTCTCACCACCTGTATTTATACTTACTTTATAATAAAATTAGCATTAAAAATATAATTAATGTCTCAAGTATTAAATAGTTATGGCCTTTAATTGTTTTATATGCTCTGCTTTTAACTGAGTGTGGATAGAATTAATCAAACCTCGTATCTTATTCAATTGAATTGATATTACATTAGATCACTTTATATATAATAGAATATTACATTTGTACTCTCTACTTTATCTCTCTCAACACATGAAATAGAAATAGAAATGGGAATGAAATTATTATACTTTTAGCATATCTGTTAAATTAAAAAGTAAGATATCAGACACTGCACAACTGCTTGATATTATTTACATAAAATGTTATCTAACTTTTACTTTCTAACAGGGATAGAAGATAAGCATGCACAGGTTTTGATTCCATGTTTTTATAAAAGACTGAAATTTTATAAGTTTTTACCAAACAACTTTTTGACACTTGGGTTTGTGGTCAGGAAATTAATGTGAATTTTTTTTTGCCGGATTTGAAAACTTGGTTTTTTCTTCAATTCAGTTTGTTTAGGCCAACTTCTTATATGATAACATTAAGACTAGATTTTTGTAGATACATATTATTACAAATGAGCTATCCTCAATAAAAGATGGAAAGTAGTTGGATGTATGAGACTGACTGTAGTTGATAAATCTCAACCTGCAAAAACAGAAAGTTCCTCTATGTTATATGTATATTAGGCTTTTACCAATCTTCTTAAAGTATATGTCAAGTTGTATCCTTAAAGCTGCACCTTTTTTTTTATTAACTTTTAAATCTGATTTCATCGATGTAAGTAACTGCACCAGTTGCATTGCAACTCTAAAAAGAAGGAAACTCAGAATGTTTCTTTTTTTTGTTTGTTTTTTTTCTTCACTTTCCCATTGAGGGGTTTTCTATAAAACCTGATTCATCATGTCTGGTGGGCTTGTATCTGAATGTGTTTATGTGGTTTTTTGATCATCTAATAGTGTGTAGTGTGTTTAGATGGTTTTGTTATAGTGAACTCCATTTTTTTGTATGTAAATGTAATGCATTGCTTCTATAAAAGCGGTTATATTTACCATTTAATTATATTCTATGTAGGTGTTATACTATGCTCTGAATCTATAGTGAATGGTTTGGTTAACTTACAAAGGTAATCATATTTCATTATCAGTATAACTCAAAAGGCAATTGAAGTAGTGAAGAATGTTGATGAGACCATAGAACATATACAAAACAGTTATGGAATGGATAATAATTTAAAATTTTCCAATTTTCTTTCTTTTTTGGGGCTTTTTGTAAGTTTCTTTTTTTCTATTTCAGTTCCCACACCGAGTGCATTGTTATAGAGGACCACAAAGCTATGTTCTATGGTCTTTGTAATGTTTTTTGTCCCCGTCCCAAGAAAAATGACAATAGTTTGGGGACCAAAATTGCAAAGTTTAGCTCTACTCATGGACCAAAAATAGTCATTTTACTTGGAATAGAGATAAAAAAAAATGTTACAAGAACCTCTAATGAGGACCAAAACTGTAAGATGATACAATTTGCAAAAATCAGCTATACTAAACGACCAAAAGATGCAACTTTATCTAAAATCAAAAGTAAACATTCTATTGATTATGCATTTTTCCCTTTTATCAGTGAAGTAGTTTTTTCACACTATTTTTGAATATTTTTTGTTAGCAGGTTGGAATTAGTAGAAGCAAAATCCTTTCCTTGCACGTGGTCTAGTTGGTAAATATATGAATATTCAAATATCACATGATGAGGGGCATACTTGTAGTTTCATTGCCACTCTTATGAAAGGATGGTACTAACAGTTATCTCCCCTCTCTTCTTCTCTTGTATATGTAGGCCTTCCTGTAAATTTTGTTGTTTTGTGATGATATTTAGGAAGCAACTTTCGTTTCTTGTTACATATCCAACATTAATGAAGGAAATAGTCCTTCGTTCAACTTCTAAATATTCTCATTTTGTATCAAAAATGAGGGGAGGGTAATAATAATATACATCTTGCAGTTTCATTGTTTTAATTCGTGGATTCATAACAAAGTTAATATGTATGCTGATTGATCCTAAAAACATTTCAGTTCATATTGATAGGTAGAAGATGTATATACATATTGAGGTTGATCCATTGTTCTTGAAAATCAACATGGATTTCACACTTGTTGGTTGTCACACCAAGCTCTTGTAATTGCAAGGTAACAAAGTCTGCATCTTTTTTTTCCTTCACTCTTTTATTCTTGCTTACCTTCACCTAAAATGGAGACTTTCAGCTGATAAACAACAATGCAACACAGGAAATGGTGGTGTACTTCTTATCCACTGGCTTCTAGAGGTTAGCTTACAACATAATTCATTTTCTAATATATTTATATATTACAATTGTTATAACTACAGAAATACATATTTATTGATGTCTAGGTTTGTGAAGAATATATATATATATACAGGCTAGCTATAACAGTTCTTCTTATTGATCGTTGTAAGACTTTATAACCTTAATTTTATAATATGATGATGATGATGATATTGTGAATTTTTTTTTATTACAGTTTAGGTAAGGTATATTATTTAATATTCATTAAATCCTACTAGCTGAAGAATGATGTTTACAGTATATATGCTTCATATAGTTTTAAAATAATGTATGAAATGATTTCTGACACTTTAAATCTACCATGTATTTTCTAGGTCCTGAGCTTACAAATAAACAGCCAAAGGAAGCAACTAAAACTTCTAAAGATACTGTTACTTCGACTCATTTTTTATTTAGTTTTTTTCTGAAAATGGAAGTTTTAATTGAAAATTGAGATATATTAATGGGAACAAGAAGGGTCATTTGATAGGTTTAATTAATACATGCCTGAGATGCTTTGGATGGATTATAAATCAATACTGAAGTCTGCTAGTGATGATGTAAAGAGAACTTGAATGGAAAATCTTGAAAGTTCTTTTTAGCAATTAATGCAAAGATTGATTGATGCCAAAAGAAATGGTATTGTTGTACTTCAAATTCAATCATAAATTCAGGAAGTAAGTAAGTCCCAACTCCCAACCATTGCATCCCTCTAAATTCTTATTCGTTCAGTTTAAATCTTTAATCCTTACATTCATCATATTCTTTCCCATCTATAAATTTATCGTTTGGTATTTCACTTTATTTTAAGTTACTTCTCTCAATTTACCTCTGTTTGATCATCTGGAGACTGTTTTCAAGCAAATATCATATAGTTTTCATTTGGAATCCTAAGTACATTGCTACTATTATTGTCAATTCAAAAAATCGTTTGATTAGGTGGAAACCTGTTAAAAAATGAAACACAACAATGGAAGCTGAAAATTTGATTGAGAACTTTCTCACAACATGGATGTTGTTGAAAAAAAATATGTTATCACTTTGTTTGTTTATGTTACAGGGGTTAGTTGTTGCAGTTTGGGGATATTAACATATAGAGTTATAGAACAGCCTGAATGTAGGATTTTGTGGTATTTTGTTTATGTTCTTATTTAATGCATAAATTATTGGGCTTTTTATTATTGTATGAACCAATCATGGGTTTTGTTTGTATGGTTTGCAGGGAGATATGATGACTATGGCTTTCTAAAAACATTAATATTTCCAAGAGAAAATCAACCAAAGAAGGATTGATCTGTTGATTTGATTTGTTTCTGTTGCTTTATTTATGAGTTTTATTAATTGATTGATTGATCTGGTTTTGCTATGTAGGTATGCTGGGATTGAAGCACCAACGTAAACACATGCAAACCTAAAAATACAAACAAAGATATCAAAAGAAAAAAGTGTTACATCTTTTTATATTAGCATTTGAAGTCTCAAGCATCTTCATATTGGAAAATTTTACATCATCTTAAGTTATCCTTTTCTCAGAGTTAAAAACTAGAAATTACATCTACAATGATACAAATGAAATTTTTTGACAAAACTCTTCAAAATTTATTGTTTTTGCTTTGAAATCAAACTTCATTTAAGATTTACTCATTCTTTAATATTTAGATTTTTAAGTTTTTAGGGGTTCCAACGACACTTAATCAACAATGATGCTCCCATGGCTTGGGTATAGTATGAAGGTAATTCTTGATATCTCTCTCTCAACACATGAAATAGAAATAGAAATGGGAATGAAATTGCTTATTGCATTTGTTTGTGATTATTATTTTATTTTTGGAATTCAATTCAATGATGGCATGGAAGCTTTGAGGGTGTCATATAGGAAGATGAATCCTTTGTGTGTAAGATGGATACTCAACAATCTTACTTGATTACATAAGATGTTAATTTAATTATACATTTTGAAAATTCCTTAAATTGATAGCTGGACTACATATTTACATAAATTAATGCTACTACTTTTAACACATTTGTTAAATTAAAAGTTAGATTTGAAGTATATTCTTTCTACAAAACTGCTTAATTGATATTATATATTCTTTCTTTTTCTAAAAAGTTGTCTAACAGGGATAGAAGATATGCAGGTGTTATTTTTTGTCCATTGTACTTTTACGACCCTTTGAAAATCTGATCTCTTATATCTATATCTTTTTCACATTCAGACATTTTACTTTTAATCTTTTTCCTATTAAGACATTATACTTTGAACATCTAACTAGTTTTAGCATTATACTTTCCTCTGTATTTTCCTATTAATGTAATTTTATTTTTAGGAGAGATGTCATCTGATCAGGATGAAGATTATTTTGGTCGGATTTTAAAACTTGGTATTTTCTTCAATTCAATTTGTTTAGGACAAATTGTGTTATGATAATATTAAGATTATAAATTTAGCAAGGTGGAATCTAGGTTTACCAGTTTTGTTTACTCATTTTAATATTATTGTAATATTGGCTAACAACAACACATAAACAGCCACATTTGTGTATTCCTACCTTTTTAATAATTATCATTATCTTACAAATCCTTTTTTGATAGATTAACTAATTGGAGCAACTGAGAGCACCTACAAATCTGGAAAAAAGCTAAACGACTTTCCATTATCCAATTCCATTGCCAAGGTAAGAAATCAATTGTCATTATACTTTCAATAGTTTCTTCCTATTAAAATAATCTACTTTAATTTTACCATTATAGTTTTAGTTATAACATTACTTTTTCAAGATTTAACCTATTAAGAAGTTCTACTTTTTTTTCCAGATAAAGAACACATGAAAATTTTAACCTATAGCATTACATTTTCAAGATTTAACCTATTAATATATTCTACTTTTTTTTCTTTTTCTTGATAAAGAGGACATGAAAATTTTAATTTAAGACATTGTACTTTGGAATTTGAAGCTTGTTTGATATTGGTTACCGATTATAGCATAATATTTTCCATTATTTTTTCCTTAGCATAATAGAAATCCAACGAAGTTTAACATTATACCAATTACAACATTATACTTTCAAAATCTAACCCATTAAAACATTATACTTTTAATATTTTTTCGATTAAGACATAGCAAACTTGTTTGATTTTGTTTACTAATTATACCATATCCCATAATTTTTTGCTATTAAGACCTCCAATTTAACTTTTTTGATAAGGACATTGTAGTTTGAATATCAAACCGGTTATAACATTTAACCTTCACTCATAACATTATACTTTTATAATCAACTTAAGACATTGCACATCTATTATTTTTTTGTATTGAGTCATTGTACTTTAAAAAGCTAAATATGTTTGTTTTTATTGCCAGTTATAGCATTATAACTTCAAATTTTTATTATTATTAAGAAATTGTACTAGTTTCTTTTCTTATTAAGACGTTATACTTTCAAAATCTAACTAATTATAGCATTATACTTTAAATTGTAACATTATATTTTCAAAATCTAATACCGTAAGAGATTGTAGTTTCAAGTACATTCTACTTTCAAAATCTAAACTTGTTTAACTATGGTTATATATTTAACATTATACTTTCATTTTTTTTCATATTACAACATTATATTTTGAAAATATGATCAACTATAGTATATACCTTTAGTTACATTGTATAGTCTCACCATCTAACCTATTAAGATATTTTCATATTAATTTTTTTTCCTATTAAGATTTTATTTATTTTTATACATTGATGTATAACCATATATGACATTAATTTCTATTAAATGTGAACATTATATTTTTACAAGTAACATATTAAGACATTATACTTTGGGTATCTAAACTTGTCTGATTTAGGTTATCAAATATAGTCTTATAATTCAAGTTTTTAAGTTATTGTATGTTGATGATCTAATCATCTATAATATTATACTTTATAGCATTATATTTTTGAAATCCAACATTGTACTTTCACATGTTTTTTCTTATTAAGACCTTGTCCTTTGAAAATCTAACATATTTAAGCCACTGAATTGTCATATCTTTTCCTTTTAATACATCGTATTTTGAAAATCTAACCAAATATGGCATTAAACCTAACACTACTAAAATCTAACTTGCTAAAACTTTAACACTTCTAAGATCTATGTAGCTCTAGTAATATTCTACAGTTATATCTAGATACCTTCTAACTATATACACAATGAAAGTATAGCTTTACACTTAATTTTTTATGTATTAAAACTTTGTACTATCACAAATCTAACCAAATATGGCATTAAATTCTAATTTACTTTCAAAATTGTACCTATGAAGAAGATATTCTACTTTTAGTTTATTTCCTAATCTGATATTAATTATACTTTGAAAATTGAACGTATTAAAATATTGTTTAAAAGATGATAAGAATAGCCCAATCCAATGTAACATAATGTTATAAAACTTTGAAAGTTATAAAATGTTTTTGCATAACAACGGAGATCCTTTTAAGCTGGCAGTTTTCCTGCATAATTAGACAGGATTACACATGAGAAATAGCTATTTACTTTTGTTAATATGTAGTTGTTAGTAACAAAGACAAATATGTAATTTTTTGTTTGGAATATAAAACATCACCAAAACTTAGATTGTACTGTTATGTTTTTTTATAAAAAAAAATTAGTAAAAGTAATGTACTTTCATTATATAAAAATTCGAAAGAATGTACTCAAACGTGAGTATGACGAAATAAATAACAATACACTTCCATTTTTTCTTAATTAATGCAATTCACTATAAAAATACAGATGAGAACATATAAAAAACAATTCTACTTAATATGTGCATCGTGTAACTAATTGTTTGTCGTCCCAAAGAATTTGTGTACTCTGTGTTGAATCCAATGTACTACGCATATTGGCCTTTGCATGAGGATTAGACTGGGTTAAGGGTAGAAATGTCATTTCTCTCTTGTTGCATGATTAGATTAGGATCAAGGGTAGAATGGTCATTTATGTATTGTTGCATGATCAGATTAGGATATGGTAAGGCTCTCATTTCTATATGTCCCAGAGCTCCATAAGGTGCTCTTATTGTTAAACCTAATAAGCCACAAATAATCATTTTGATAACGGAAAAAAGGAATAAAGAAAAGTTCTTGGATAGTTTTATTTAAAAAAAATAATAATAAATAAATAAATAAATGAAATATTAGGTTGCCTCCGCCGTTAAATTCATTACAACTTGGATTTGTAAGTTTATAAGCTTCATTGGGAATCTTAAATCAGAAACACCATCTTTTCTAGTGATTGTTATATCATCAAATTCTTAATTATTTTTTAAAAAAATTAAAGAATTCATGACGATTTTAGTTAGCTTAAAAAGTCAAATTGTAATATATTTTTTATTCAAGCATGATTGATAGTTGTTGGCATAGAGGGGTGTTGAAAACTCTATGTTTACCAAATTGATTAGCCAATCCGGTTGTGCAACCAAAGACACCACAAAAACCCAAATATATAAGAACTATGATTCCTATAATTATTCTTACCCACTAAAGTTATGACAAGTGACATCATTTCACCATTCAATTTAATTTTATTTGATATATTACTAATATAGTCTTAATGAGTTAGTTTAAAAAATATGGAATGATGACATTTGTCATAATTTTATTGGGTAGGAACATTCGTAGGCATAAAAAGTAGGTAGCAATTTAATTTCTCTATGGTAACAGTAATGAAAATTCAATTAAGAATCCATGCTATTTTTACAGTTCCATTTAGAAGAGGGGGTTCTATTAAACCTAATTGGCCCACTCATGAAAAATCAGAAATTGGAATCAAGTAATTAGACAAAAATGTTGATGCAACACAATCGGAAAAAGGCACGATTTTTTTTAAGGAAGGAATAATATATCCAGATTCATACATAAAGAGAGTAAGAGGTAGCAAAAGTAAAAGTATCGAGGATCAGAATCTAAAGCTTTTCTGAGAGGAGTGGAATTCTTGATGAACA
The DNA here is from genome assembly GCF_002870075.4 of Lactuca sativa. NCBI lineage: Eukaryota > Viridiplantae > Streptophyta > Magnoliopsida > Asterales > Asteraceae > Lactuca > Lactuca sativa. The sequence continues at coordinate 284,984,760 of NC_056627.2, read as the reverse complement.
TGAAACCAAATCGCTTATTGCATCTTTTAATACACCAAAAGCTGTAATAAAGGAAAAATGAAATAGCTTAAAGACAGTAGCATTGATTTCCCATCTATCATAAATTTAGAAATCAAAATAAAATCCAAGTGAAACGAAAGGGGTTCCACGTTCAAACATAATCGATCAGAAGCTGGCAGAAGCACTCTACTTCAAATTATCAACTAATTTTTTCTTCCATTTCTTTATAGAGCGATGAAACCGAACCTTAAAACACAGAAAACATATAAATAAAGAGAAACAAAACTAAAAATCATGATGTTAATTTGGGAACTGGCCAGCCTGCACTTACCCAGTTTTCATCTTCCTCCATCTCTACCTACTTCTTTCAATCGTGATTTTGGATAAGGAAAAGAAAACACTAGACAACATGTAATCATATGTGGGGCTGAACTGCTCTATATTTCAAGTATCTCCATTAAGACCCTGAAAATAAAAAGGTGAAGGATTATATACGATGAGCAAGAGAGAAGACGTATGACGAACTGAAAAGCAATTGAAACAAATTGATCTTGAATCCAAGATCGACAGTATACGTATGGACTACACTGTGGAGACCAAATGATTTTAAATCAACAAATGCAACCGTACTCTTACTGATAAAGGGGATGGTTGTGATGTTTGAAGTTTGAGGTAAAACATTTTCAATTAAAATTACTTATAATAACCAAGACATGCAACTAAAGACATTCAATTAGTTATTATATTAGGTCAAACATTTTCAATTTTAAATTTGGTTGACCCTTATTACTTATACTCTCCACCTCATTTAATTCTTATCTTAAATGGGGTAACTTTTTGAAATTTAAATTTCTAATCCCTTATAATAAGAAAACATATATCTTTGTGCAAAGTTAATTTGGATAATTTTGATAACTTTAAATATTTCCTAATTTCACCCTTAAAGTCACGATTTTGTTTGGCAAGTAAAATAGCTATATATTTAATGCATTTACCATCGTTTTAAATTTACCCTTTCAACCATCATTATATTGTTTTCTTTAAGTTGTTGTGGTTGTAGGATGTGACAACTTGAAAAATTCTAGAACAATCAAAGTCTAACCTTTAACTGTGTACAAGTGAATTCACATCATAACATTGATACAATAAGAACTTTGGATGCCAAGAATACATGTTTATATAAGTTCATATGTTTATATATATATATATATATATATATATATATATATATATATATATTGAAAACTATGCTTATATAAGTTAATACACGTCAACACAAGTCAAAGAAATAAATTAAAAAGCATGAAATTCACCTCACCATAGTGATTTCAGTTTTTGGAATCAAAGAAGCCTTAGGATTTCGGTTTTGTGGGGACCAAAAATTCATGTTAGGACCGAAATCTCCTTCATAGAAGTGTACTATGACCGAAATCACCTCCTTAAGGCCCACTAAGGCCGAGAACATTTCATGGAAACATAACAAGACCGAAAACTCCTTCTTAATGGAAGCTAGGACCGAAAACTACTTTGTGTGAGAGATATTTGATGATTTCGGTCATGCTAGACCGAAATCTCTTCCACTTTGGCCGAAATCCTCCTTAAAAGTCTAGATAAGATGCAAGTTGATTGGTTATTTACCTTCCCAAAGTGATATATTACACTTGCCAACGTAAGTGTCACTTCTCTTACACTCTTATCCCTTATTTTTCATATATAATACATACTTTAGAAATCATTCTTCAAAACCATTCACATTTAACTTCTTCACAATTGCTCTCAAAACTCATCCAAGAACCTTCAAACCTTCATACCATTTCCCATATCATCATTGAATCTTCATAAATCCAACCAAGAACACCAAGAACAGCTTCAATCCTTTATAAGGATTTTTGTAAGTATTTATTACATAATCTAGTGTTGTCTAACACTTTAAATCATTAGTTACCTAATTTGCACATATATTACGTGTTTAAATATTATTAGGATACGAGTATTCACACGTGTTCTAACCCGAGGATTATCGTTATCATTTCGTAACCAACCAAGAACACACATTCGAAGTGAGTTCATACCCCTACGTTTTCACGATTTTTCATTGTTTTAGGGGGGAATACAAGTAAAACACAAGAATATTTGTGCAAATAAACAAACCACTACTTATGTTTGCTTACCTTTTATACGCATTTTTACGTGAAATTACTAAATATGTGAAACAACGTTATTACCAAATTTAAAAACATTTACATGCAAAAACATGTTAAAACGCAATGGTTTTCATTTCAACAGAACATACAGTATAAACTATAATAGTTATATAGCTTATGATTCATTTTACAATAATTATACACTTAGGGTATTACATTTTCATTTACTAAAAGGGTTTTCAGTTCATTACTCGTAAACTCATTGAAGCAATAAATTGTGAGACATCTTCAAGTACTTACCTAAGTACCAGCGAAAGTCCTGACTTATAACCAGAGTCTCTTGTAGGGAGTGCGAGATATTTGTGTATAGATTTATATGGGATTGACAATCCCACACCCTGACTATTAGCTACAGTTGGACTAGCAGGTCTGGGGTGAAAAATGGCGTTAACATTTCCGACGCATGAAGAACGTCGTGTTCAAACCATCTTAGGTCATATTATGGGTTAAAAGAACTCACACGGAGAAAACAACGACACATTTACGCATTAATATATTTTCAAAAAGTCTCATTTGAGCATTAACTTTACATTTGATTTACGAGGCAAACATACCTTCAAATAGTTTTATATAATAATAAAACTACATTACACGACTTCTCAGTACAACAAGGGTTACATTTCTAGAAACATATGTTTAAAGGGATTACATACAAATACAACTACAATACACTATTTTCCTAGTATAGTGCAACTTACATTTCTAAAAGGACCATTATTGTTATCTCAATGATTACTTAGTGTATACGTTAGGTTTATATATAATGAAGATCCTATAGGCATTATAATGCGTAATTCCGCCTTAGATCCTGTTCTTTGTTTGGTTGTGGGTTTAGGGCAGAGTCGCTTATTTGACTGTCCGTTCGATCTTGATTATATATAACTTGTATACGCTAAGTGATCATAGGAGGAAGCAGTATGGGTCACACCATTCATATAAACTAGAACTTCGTATTGTAGATTTTAAGCATAAGAAACTTATACGTTTTCGTCTTAAGGGACTAAGACTACAACTCATTTTATAGAAAATATTGAATTTTCTGGAAGAACACACTAACGTTTTCAAGGAACAAAAAACATACTTTTTAATACAAAATGCTTATAAACTCACCTTAAATGTTGACACTTTTTCAAACCATTTGTATTCTCAGGAAATTAGTAGACAGGTACCCACACAGGTTTCTCGAAGATGGAGCATAGTAGCGTCATGTCTTAGTTTTTGCTATGGTTTTGATGTCAAACAAACAATGTTTCGAACACAATGTAAACTATATATTTTCAATATGATGGTTGTGTTTCTTTGATTACTATTATTCAATTGTTATGATATTGTACATGACGTCATCCGCCCCCGAACGTCGTTCTGGTTTGGGGGTGTGACATAGGATATCTTCATTCTTCTCCAGATAACCTAAATACATTAGGTAATTCAATGGTTTTTCATTAAAACATTTGTGCGTTTTCTACATTCATAAATTGCTTCTTTTTTTCTAAACTTATGTAAATATGATAACTCTCTTTTCATTTTTTGATTTTGTAAGCTGTGTGGGTGTTTACAAATCCAATGGTGTTTAAGTTAATGATGTGTGTAATTGTTTGTGTGTTTTATGCATTCATAAAATGATGTATGTAAGAGTTTGTGTGTTTTCTGCATTTATACACCAGTTTTGTTTCGAAACTAATGTAAATAAGATAACATACAACCTAATACTTTTGATTAAGAATAAATGTTGTTTAGTGCATTTATTTCTATTGTTTCCTTAGTTAAGTTGGTATCTGATCAAAGATTATAATTACAAATCTTTGTTGTCTACTGAGTTAAGTACAAATATATGGTTCTTTTGTAAAGTGGGTGTTTACGAGGTTCATGTTGCTTATGAAATTCTAAGTACAATTTTGTGACAACCGTCAGTCGATTCGAGATTTGACTATACTTAGTTGCACATATAGGCACGGCACATAATAGACTTAGTAACTAGAAGCTAAGTTATAACCTACTAGAAACTTGGAAACAAGTAAGATCGAATGATAGTGTACTTAGATTTCACATTGGTATGTGAATTCTACAACTACTTAACTGTAGAGACTATCCATATTCGGGTCATTCCTTGACTTCAACACCATTTCATGAATCATATACACCCATCTTGAACTTGACCTAGTTGTAGAAATTAGGTCAAAATCTCATAGAAACTTAAGTCAAAGTTGAAGACTAGGGCTAGTATACTTGATTCCTCAATTTCGTTGGATCTCAGAATCACTACATAGAATGCCAATAAACTGATAAAAATAAATTACAAACATTATTTCTAACTTGAATAAGAGTTAGGAAACACAAAAATAATTTGAAGTCTCATAGATTCAATTCATTTTGATATCCAAATATTTATTAAATCTCAAGACCCTAAAAACCCTAAAAACTTAAATTTATAAACGCTAACACCTAAAAATCCATAAAATTTGGTATGGAATTTATAATATCAATTTAAAATAACTCAAATTAGTAAATATAACCAAGGAGAAATAAAATTGAAGTCATTAGTATTTAACTTTATTTTCTAAGCCAAAAATCAAGGTTTTGTGAATGAAAATTAGCATAAGGTGCATATTTTATAAAACTTGATATTTTTATAAAATAAAGTTATATTTTATAAAATTTAAAAGAGGGAGATCCTCTCTCCATTTAAAAGTCGGATTTCTCTCTCTCTCTCTCTCTCTCTCTCTCTCTCTCTCTATCTCTCTCCTCTCTCTCATCTTCCCAATACACTCAATCAATTCCTCTCCATTTCTCGATAATTCACTTTCTTTATCACACTCCCTCACTTCATCTTCTCTCTATTATTCCTCTCTCTAGGAACCACGAAAATTTCCAGAAAACAAGTCCAAGAACACTCATGATGCTCAAAATCTTCATCATCTAGTGGTGCTCATTAAGGTAGAACACGATTTCCTTTCATTTTTCCTTCAAGTTTCATGGATTTTCATGCATTTCCTTGTTCTTCTACACCATTCTCTTAGAAAATTTGTGTGAATATTCATTCACTTCAATTTTGATGATGATGGTGGTAGATTTTCACCAAAAACATCTTGCATGTTACAAAATGGTGAAGATCCATGACCTAAACCTAAGTCAAAACCATGGAAATGCACTTTTCTACACGTTTTTATGGAAAATCACCACATGCATCCAAAATTTTCAATCAAAAACGAATTTTGAACATTCCAAACTCATGAATGGTCCTCAAACAAACATGCATGTGATGATCTTCAAGCTTAGATGCTAGAACATCAAAGTATGTTGTTAAAAGCTTTCAAATATATTCATAGACGATTTATTCCCAAATAAATACCTAAAACTTCTTTTCTGTTCAAATGATATTTTTCCCAGAATCCAACCAACAATATAAGATGATCTGTAAATTTTCAGAAAATAATTAATTTTTCTCAAATTATTATAATTAATGCAATAAAATAGGGAAATAAATCGTATAAAATACTTTCTGAGTTCTATAAATACTAGGTAAATTCGTGGATTACCCCTATGCTAAATAATGACTTCTCATTAAGTTTCATTTATTTTTGTTACTATTTGATGTGGTTTTGAATTTTCTTTTTGTTTCTCCCAATAAATCTTAAAACTACTTTAGAGAATGTGAAAATGATATATAACAATTTTTGCAGTTTCTAACAGAGGTGTAAGACTCAGGAAGATATTTGCATAATTATTCATAATGCATTCCTATTTTTTCTCGATTTTTGTATTTATAATGACCTATAGACAGAAAAAAGAGTTCTGCTCATCCAAAATTCATGAAAATTGACCAGAACACCTTGTAGTACATTCGGATGCTACATAAAAATTTTGATGATTTTTCTCTCTGTATGCTGTTTTTCTTCTATTTTCCCAAGATTTAATACACTTAAATGCACAAAAATCATAAAATTGGGTTAAACAGTTTAGAAATCCATTTTTATATTTTTTTTCCAGCTTAAGTATGTGTAATAACACTTGTAATAAAAGTTTGGTGAATTTTTGAAACTGTTATATATTTATTTCTATTTTTATAGAATAAATACACAAAAATTAGAAAATTTGTGTTAAACTTTTAAAAAACACATATTAAAATTTTTCCCAGATTATGTACACTGTAAAACAGTTACACAAAAATGATAAGAATTTTTCATGATAATTTACTATTTTTCCATGATTTTATGATTATTCAAGGAATTAAATGGTGAAAAATAGTTACACAAATCAAAAATTCAAGAAAATTTGACTTAAGGTCTTTGACTTCAATTAAAACTGAAATGCAAAGTTTGGGAAAGTTTGGAACTAAATTGATTTAGTTTTTGAATATTTAATCATTGGAACACCTCTTAAAATGTTAAATATTAACATTTCAATAATGGGAATTTTCCACTTAAATTGTTATATAACAATTGATTCTTTGAAATTTAATTTCCACAGAAAAATGTTTGTAACTTATCAATATTAAAGTTTGACACAATATTGATATAATTCTATTGTAGTAGTATGTATACTAGTGTTAGATTTCGATTAGAGATTCACTAGCGAATACCATTATTGTAGGGATCGGTGGTGGTACAAGTGGAACTTAGATCAAGGCATCATTTGCATCATCTCAATGCATTGTGAGTATTCACCACTCCCCTATTTTCAGGTTTTATGTTTTGGGGTGGAAAAGCATGTCCGAAAATCTATTTATTGTTCGTTGTATTTAAATTGATTTGTATCAAAATTGATTGCTATATTTTGCTATGTATGTTTATGAAACTTGAAACATGAGGCCTTATCGTCTTAAGTCCCTTCCCTTATACTTTAACCCAACCATTAACTCTTTGAGCCAATGGTCATTATGGATAGCACTATTAGGAATTGACAACTCCTCACTCACCCGATTGCTGGAGTGCATGATACCGTATAATCTATGGAACGATAAGCATAGATCTTGATAGGGCATCAGTCATAGGCTTGGTTGGGAACTCATTGTTTGCTCATACACATACAAAATTGTTAGTAATTATGGCAATAAACTTGTTTATTAATTATAGCAATGAACCTTGTTTCTCATTACAACAACGAACTTTGTTTATGCAAACTTAATACTCATTTTTGCAATATATTTCTATTTATGGAAACTTGTATCAAAACTTTGATTTCGATTCATGAAACCAATATTATTATTATTATTATTATTATTATTATTTATTTGTGAGTACTCACCAACTATTTTTATAGTTGACACTCGTTTTACATGTTTTTTCAGGAATCATCGAGTAAGTGGCACTTAGGGACACTTCACTGTTAGGAGTATTCGCATGTGTTGTATTCCAATTTTCATTGTAATTTCTTTTAAAAGTTTTACATTCAAACCCATTGTAAATTTGTAATGATTTTTAATACTATGGTTGGTGTTGTCTTTTAACTTTTGCTATGAAACCCTTTATACTGTCACGCCTCGTGTTTTCACTTTAGCGGGGTGTGACAAATTTCTTATAACTATGCTTGTTTTTAGATGATCTTATGCTAAAGTTAGTATGAAAAATGGTGGTGTATGTTATGTTTTGCTTTCTATCGTCTATACAAGATAATTAATTTAAACGATATTAAGACCAAATTTGTGTGATTATATTTCACATATTTGGTTAAATTGTGATATTTCCTTTATATTGAATTAAGTGTTGGAATTTTCCTTACTTCTTCATATGTTGTAATAGTTGTATGTTTGTGTTTAAATGAGTCCAAAATTAAGTTGCATGTTATTTAATCCAATAAATCTCAATATTGTTTTGTTCAAATTCTCACCCTTTCTCCATTATTTAGTATGGATATATATTCATATTGGTTATGTTCTCCTATATTGACACCTTCTTAATATGATTAATTCATAGTATTCTACTTACTTTCTTGGTTCATTGTACTTCTTCAATATTGTGTGTTTGTAGTTTGTTGTTTTATTAACTGTTATGTAAAAAATTTATAACCTTTAAAAAACATGGACCATTTATGTAAACTAATTGTGGTAGTTTTTTATTTTTTGCATTCAGTTTTATATTTCATTATATAATATTATCATTTTTTCTTTATTTACATATAAAAATGTCTCATGTATCTTAAAAAATGTTTCACATATTTATTTTCTTCAACCGTTATAAAGTCACGTCAAAATCATATAACTCTATAAATTAATAATTTTGCGAAAATAGTCGATTAATTATTATAATTTTTAACTATCAAATTTCGTTTAATTTTGTAAATGTAGTTCCCATGGGTTATTGCCTAGTTCATTGTATGTGAAGAAGGTTGCGATGGTGGAATATGTTTTTTGAGAGAGGATGCTACATGTGTAACATCCCAAAAATGTGGTCCCAAATTTTCATTTTCTTATAATAAATAAAATAGTATTTTCAAATATCAACCATTCAACATGACAAAACCAATGTTACAAGTGTTATCAAAATCAAAGTGAATTTCAAATGCGGAACTCCACTGGTGTGTGCGATGCAGTCAACTCGAGCTCTTCCCCTTTAAACTAGAAGTACCTGAAACATAAACTGAAAACCATAAGCACAAAGCTTAGTGAGTTCCCCCAAACTACCACATACCATACATAAAATAAACATATAGTGGGCCCCGCTCGGTAATAGATCAGCCCTGCCCAACATACATATAGCATATATCAAATAAACACATACACATGTGATGAGATTTGAAATCGAGTTTAAAGATCAATTTACGTAAGAATTAAGAAAGCAGAAATACGATGAATATGAGAGTAAATATAATAGCTGATCAGCTCATATTATGCTTTTGATTTTACAGAGTACAAAGGAATTCTCTGTAAAGAATATGTGAAAGTTAAGTACTCACTCAGTACAGTCTCCTATTTATAGGAGTACAAAAGCATAACAAAATACTAAGGACTAGACATTCAGACTATTCAATAAAATGCCTTAGTAAATATAACATTACATCCGAAGATTCTACTTACGAAGATTAGAGATCCTTCGTAACCATACAACTAACACTTTGACTTATTACAACATTTATACCCTAACAATCTCCCCCTTTGGAATAAAGGTCGAAGTCTTCATGAAGTTAGTAGTTGAACAGCATACATCAGCACTCTTCAGATTTCCATGTACCAAGAGATAACTTTCTTTATCTCCTTCTTGTCTCCTTCTGAATTCTTCTTGCAATGATTCATACGAACAATTAAGTTCGTATATTGCGAATTTGTATATCTTTTCACGTCAGAGGTTTGAAACAAGAATCTCTTGGCTCTTCCAGCTTTATCTTTTCCTGCGAAGACTATCCCCAATGGCTTTAAACATATTTCTCCGTCTTCGTACTTTTTCAACTCAACCTGCTTCTTCGTAGGAGCCATTGGTTCTGTAATGTCGATGCCTTTAACAGTAGCAAGTTCGACATCAGTTTGAGCTAAGCATTCGAAATAATTATCCAAGAAAATTTTTATATGCCTACACCCAAGACTGAAAACATCTGGTTCTGTTTCTTGGAGAAAAGAGAAGGACTTGTCTTTAAGAATCAGAGCAACATTGATGAGATCGTAAGTGTTCATCAATGGAAAGTCCGCCACAGTGAACTCTTGTATCTTTCCACTTGCTCTTGTCACAACATATTTCAAATTCTGAAACTTTCCTTCGAAAATAACATCCCTTTTTATGGATATCACCTTCTTAATCTTCTCCAAGTACCAAACTTCTTCTTGAGCCTTTGCTAACATAGCATGAAATCTTATCTTCATCTTCTTTCCCTCTTCGACATCCATAGACTTTGTCTCTGCTTTAAACTGTGGCATGACGAACATCATCTCGTTGATCGGAAAGTCAAGTTGACCATAATCAGTATTTGTCACCACAAAACTCTTCTTCGGAATCTTTTCAAATGAATACATATGATCGAACATCACCCTTGATTCAATAGTTTCGTAGTTGAACAATTTCGAAGGATCTCCCGTATCAACATTCGAACCTTCAAGAGCTCTTTGTCGCATAATACTTTCCACATGCCTCATTCTTTCAACTTCAGCTGCCACCTCAGCTTTCTTCTCTTTGTTAGTCTTCTCAACCATGACTCCTTTTCCTTTGTCTTTAACATTCGAAGGAGCTGCATTCTTTGACGAAGATACATTCGAAGGAACTACATTCTCAATTACAATACCTTTTGTAATAGGTCTTGAAATTGGAACAGTTGTAGTCACAGTCGAAATGACTGGAGCAGCTGAAACTATTGTTGGTTTAACCACAACTTTCGAAGGATAAACTTTTCCTACCACCTTCGAATCTTCAGATATCTTCTCATGTTCCCCAGCCTTTGCTTGACCAACCTTTTCTCCCCCTTGCACCCCTGTGACAGCAGGTGGGGCATCTGATACGTTCGGCAAAAGGCTTGAAATTCGAAGTAATGGAGTAAGGTGTTTTTGAAGAATGGCTTCGAAATGAATGAATTTCTGAGAAAGAAATTCTTGAGAGATAATTGGAGAAGATGATTTCGAAGATATTTCTTTGAGTTCTTTCAGCAGCTTCACCAACTCTCCAAAATGTTGTTCTTCTGTGGCTGAAAGAGAGATCATCTGAGGATTTACTTGTTCGAACATCTTAACACATTGAACAACCGCATCACAAATGATATCGATCTTCTGATGTGCTGATTCATACCCCTATTGAATATGCTGAACTTCCTTTGTCATTTCTTCACGAAGTTCACGAATTTGCATATTAACGTCTTCTCGAACCTTGTTCACTTCCTGTACGAAGAGCACATGTCTCTCCTTCGTAACAGTCTTCAAATCCTTTACTTCTTTCAGAAAATCAGATCTCATAGAATTGATTCTATTTTCAGTAGAACTATCAGTCTGATCAGTCTTCTCAAGAATGCGGATTTTAGAATCACGTATTATCCCTGAAGTCTTCGAAATCACCCTGCTTTCCATTTCCTTCATAAGAGAATCAACTTCCAAGATATTGATTCCAGCACTTCCTACATCCGCTTGAGATTGCAAGATAGAATTCAATTTTGAATTCAATATCTTGAACTGCTTCATCGTCATCAGCATATGGTCAGGAAAATCTTCTTCAGCTTTATCAAAGGAAAGAGCTTCGAATATTCCTCCAAACCCTTCGTTATTAGTTTCCTCATCAATAGCCATGGTTTCAGTAACAGGTGATGATGGATTTGGTGGATCAGTTGATTGTGTAGAGAATATGGTGGTGAAGGGTTGATCCATAATAGATTGGAATGTAGGAGAATCAGTTGTTGAAGTAACCTGTGGTAGAGACGTTGATTCAATGAGCTTTATATCAGCAGGCTTCGAGATTTCAGTAGACTGAAGGATTTCTTCTTCTTTTGGAATTTCATCTTCGGGAGTCTCAGGCACTTGATCCACTTCTTCGATACGTTGGGTTTTCTTCAAAAATTTCGCCATATCTTCAGCCCTTCGCTTCTTAGAAGATGGAGACACCGGAGCTGGAATTTCTCGAACAGTAACCCCTTGATGAGTAACCTGAGTTTTCTTTACCAACTGAGATTTTCTTTTGATCTTTATTCTTCGAAAAACCCCCGTCTTCGAAGGAATCGTTTCTTTAGATGGAGAGGCTTCGATAACCGGTGTATCAGCCACTGAGGTTAAAACCGGAGACACCTCTTTGACATTTCGAGATGTAACGATTAGCTCCTGATTCTTTTGTTCTGCTTTTATCCCTTTTTCCGAAGACCCACCCTTTGTCTTCTTTGATTTCTTTGACTTTTTCTTTATTTCTTGTTGTAACATCCCAGTAACAACGGTTGTGTCAATAGATTGTAAATATGACACCAACACATTATTCGTGGGATCCACCTTCATGAGCATAGCATCCGGAATGCGAGCAACTATGGTAAAAATGGCTGGATCATCATGTACTTCCCTCAGACTCCCATACATATGAAAAACGGCTTTCTCTTCGTAATCCGGAACTTCGATTTTCTCCTTCTGATAGACATATTGAACTATCAGACTCCAATATCTTGCACAAGAAATTCCCTACTTAGCACTGGTCTTCGAAATACTTGTGATGAACTCTGTCCATAACTGCTCAGAATAATCAACCTGCAAATCGTAGTATAGCCCAGCTACCATTGCATAGACCTCCATCCTTCCTTTATCCAACCCCACAGTTCTTCCAGTAAGACATCTAAGAAAGATGCCAAACAAAAAATTCCAAATTGTTGGTAACCCCGACTTCTTGAAGTCACTAATACGAGTCAATGGAGGTTGGTGACCCATCTCATTGAACATATACACCACTTGTGAAGAAGTAAGTTCATCAAACGGACCAGAATTCGAAATTCCCAAAATCTTGAAAAACAACCGCTTTGAGACCCTAATTCTTGTATCTGTGATCATTGTGAATTCAACACACCCAGTCTCTTTGTTGTATGATGTCGTAGAACCTGCCTTTGATAACCAGGACATTGGAGCAGCAAATGAGTCAAACATTGCTTTAGACAGAACATAATTCTGTAAAGCAACCACAAGCATGTGTAGTTCTTCCGGATATTTTGACAAATCTGATTCGACTTGGTAGTTGGAACCCTGGATCTTCAGAATTGGAACACTGATAATTTCATCTGTAGTTGGTGAGGAAGTAGTCGCCATTGAAGATGATTTGGAGTAAAGAACTTATGAATAAGATGAATTGCACAGAGAGTTTTTGTGTTTCAGAAAGTTTGATCGCGTAAAGTGTTATGGAGTTTTGATTTGCCCTTTTATATGTAACCCTAGAATTTTGAATTTAAAGCGGGATGCATTAAATGCTTGCTAACATGGCACCTTGAAAAACGGAATATACTCATCAAAAAGTAACAATCGTAACTGTCAACACGCCTTACACGCTTATCATACACCATGTGTCATCAAGAGATAGGACTGTTTGGTATTCCCCAAAAGAATTGTAACCGTCAGATGCCTTCGGAATAGAGGTTAGGCTCTTTCACTTTGAGGTTTAAAAAGCGAAGTCATTTGCCAGAATTTCGAAATCATCAGTTTAAGTTGGTGTTACTCAAACCTCAAGGATTTCGTGTGTGCTGTGTTACAAAAGAAATTAGATGAGAAACAAGGATAAAAAAACTTTTGAAAACTTGTGATGTCAAAAATTTCTTTTGACACTAAAACAATATTATCCCAGGAAAAGATATCTTCGAAAATTATCAAGAGAGATAATTAACAACTTGTGTGGTTTCTCGTGAATTACAATCGATAACTTGTAAAGAAGTTTCGAAGGGTTTCTTTTATTGGACACATGGGGTGGCTTCGAAAATTTTGTTACATATCAACCTTAAAATAAGGTGAGGAATTGTAAACAAAATTAGTTGTATGACCAATGTAGTCAGTGACAACTTGGTTGCGAATGATATTCAAAGTAACTATGATTTTGAAAATATACTCACACGGAAATCGTATTCATAAAAACATTTATGCTGGATCTTGTTGGGAACAAACATCGTAGTTTTCGAATGTTTGATTAAGATCACTCAAAAGAAATGAATAGGATTTGGAGTATAAAAGGTACTGAAGCAAAAGCTTCGTAAGATCTGGAACATGGTTCCCCGTCAATTCCTTAAGGTTTATGATATTTTGGGTTTCACTTCTATCACGGACTCATGATATTAGATCATAAACACAAATTTGTAATTTGTCTAGATTTTGATTGGTTTGATCAAAAACCTCAAGGACAAATTTCTTCGAATATTTGGAATGTAAGAATTGTTTGGTTTAAAAAGATTGGATAAGAATCGAAGGGTACCTCTGTTATATTGGACAAAACAGAAAACTCTTAACTCATTTGAGAAGAGTAAGGTAGCTCTTGTTGATTTATGCAAATACAAGCCTTGTTGGGAAGAAATTTTCATGAGTTAATTTCATCAAGACTTTCATTTCCCATACATAGAATCATACGAGGCTTGAGACAACATGCAACAGCATGCTTCTAGGGACATCCTAACTAATCCAAAATGTATAGAGATCATACCTTTCCTTCAAATCCAAACGCATGAATCCTTCGTATTTGAAACTTGACAAAACTCACAATACACATGTTAAAACTAATAAATGAAAAATATTTTTGGTATTTTTGTAATAATTTTTTTTTAAATTAAAGACAAACTAAAACAAAATCTTTTTGGATTGTTAATTTTTCAATAAAAGAAAATATTTTTGATTTTTCAAGTTTTTCATAAAAAAAATTAACAAACTAAAAATCTAACCTTAGTTGAAATGTGTACAAATACGAAACATTCAAACCGTTGACTTGAACAGTAACCTCTGATTATTTATTAAAAACTTCCGAATGCGAAGCGTTCGAAGCGTTGACCATGAACAGTAACCTCTGAACACTGAATCATTCTTTCCGTCCATACACCAAATGATTCAGACCCATCACTCTTCGCTTTTATCAGTTTGAAGAGAATTTCCATCAATCATTCCCAATCCATCTAAGATCCGAAGAAACGATTTTCATCCAAAGCTTTTGTAAAAATATCTGCCAATTGGTCCGTTGTTTTTACAAAATGAACTTCAATATTTCCTTCTTCAACATGATCTTTGATGAAATGATATCGAAGAGCAATGTGCTTGGTCTTCGAATGCTGCACAAGATTATGACAAATTCTTATTGCACTTTGTGAATCACAATATAAAGGAATCTTTTTCATATTAATTGCATAATCTCTTAATTGACTTTGAATCCAAATTATTTGTGATGTACACGCAGCTGCAACAACATATTCAGCTTCAGCGGTTGATATTGAAACACATGTTTGCTTCTTCGATTGCCAGCTGACCAGCTTTCCATCTAGCAATTGACACCCACTAGTTGTGCTTTTACGATCAAGACTGCATCCTCCAAGATCCGCATCCGAATAAGCTTGTACAAAGAACCTTGTTTTCGAAGGATACCACAATCCTAACGAAGTAGTACCTTTCAAATATCGGAAAATATTCTTTACTACTGTGAGATGTGGTTCACGTGGATTTGATTGATACCTTGCACAATTACAAAAAGAATACATAATATCAGGTTTACTTGCAGTTAAATACAATAAAGACCCAATCATGCTTCGATATAAAGTAATATCAACAGCAGATTTATCTAACGAAGGAGTTAGCTTTATGCCCGTTGCCATTGGTATTCGTAACCTTGTGCTATTTGTCATTCCAAACTTTTCCAACAAATTTTTCGTATATTTCTCTTGATTAATGAATATGCCTTCCCTGTTTTGTCTAATATTCAAACCCAAAAAGTTATTAATTTTGCCCATCATACTCATTTCAAATTTGCTTTTCATCAAATCTTCGAATTCTTTAGATAAAGCAGGGTCAGTTGAGCCAAAAATTATATCATCAACATAAATTTGAACAAGCATCAGATGATTTCCAATTTTCTTTCGAAATAAAGTGGGATCAACTGAACCTTGTTTAAATTTAGATTGTTTCAAAAATGATGTTAGAGTTGCATACCATGCTCTTGGTGCTTGTTTTAACCCATATACAGCTTTATCTAAAATATAAACATGATCAGGATGCTCTGAGTTTATAAAACCTGGAGGTTGTTCAACATATACCGTTTCTTCGAGTTCTCCATTTAAGAATGCACATTTGACATCCATTTGATAGACATCAAAATCTTTATGAGCTGCAAAAGCCAGAAAAATACGAACAGCCTCGAGTCTTGCGACAGGGGCAAATGTTTCTTCGTAATCAATTCCTTCTTGTTGAGAATATCCTTTAACAACAAGTCTGGCCTTATTTCGAATAATGTTTCCATCTTTGTCAGATTTGTTTTTATAAATCCATTTAAGTCCAACAACTGACACATCATCAGGTTTTGGAATTAATCTCCAAACCTTGTTTCTTTCGAATTCAGACAATTCAGCTTGCATAGCAACAACCCAATCAGAGTGTTCCATTACAATCTTAACTGTCTTTGGTTCAATTTTGGAAATAAAAACATGAAACATGCGGAACTCTTGATGATTGTTCAGTACCTCATTTCGTGCATGAAGTTGTGCTCTTGTCATGATTCCTGCTTGTGGATCACCAAGAATTTGATCTTTTGGATGATTTCTTGTCCATTTATCCAATGGTGGATAATTAGGATCAAAATCCAAAAGTGCATCTTCGAACATTACATCTGTTTCTGATCCATTTATAGAAATAGAATCATCAGCATCATCAAAATGTTCTTCTTCAAGAATTGGATCATTCTCTAGTATGAGCTCCCCCTCGATGATTGACTCCGTTTCGATATTTTTCTCTGGTTCACTGATCGGTTCTTCTTCAAGAATTTGCTCCTCTTCGACACTAACATTTGTTGACATGTTATCTCGTTCACTATAATGCTCCCCCTCAACAAAAGTATTTGAATCCAAGTGCTCCCCCTCCACTGGATCATCAGCTTGTGCATTTGGGTTTAGATTCAAATTTGAAGTTGAATCATTGTTATACTTCGAATTTTCTGATGTTTGATTATCAGTTGCATTTCTTTCTGCATCAATTGCTTGATCTGAAATACCGAAAATCGAATCATAATCAACATCATTCATTTCAATTGAATCATCTATATTTGAAGAATTTTGCAAAATAGGATAATTCACAAATTTATGATTAGACTTTTTAATGTAATGATTATCAAATGTCAAATTAAAAGTTTCTTCCACTTTGCGAGTTCGCTTATTTAACACTCTATAAGCAACTGAATTGTGTGAATATCCCAAGAAAATTCCTTCATCTGCTTTTGTTTGAAGCTTCGAAAGATTATCCTTGAGATTCATTATGAAACACCTGCATCCAAAAACATGGAAAAATTTGACATTAGGTTTTCGATTATTGATGATTTCATAAGGAGTAACATTAAACCGTCTATGAATAAATGATTGATTTTGAGTAAAACACGCAGTTGAAACAACTTCAGCCCAAAGATATTGAGGTAAATTCGAAAATGCCAACATTGTTCTTGCAGCTTCACATAATGATCGATTTCTTCTCTCAACTACACCATTTTGTTGTGGTGTATAAGGAGATGAAAAATTATGCGAAATTCCTTTTTCCACCAGAAATGTATCGAAGACATGATTTTTTAATTCAGTTCCATGATCACTTTTAATTTTTTGAATTGTCTTCTTCAATGAAACTTCCATCTTTTTGATAAAATCAATCATCATTTGTGGAACTTCGGATTTTAACCTGAGAAAATAAACCCACGTGAATCTTGAAAAATCATCTACTATTACCAAAATGTACATTTTCTTGTTAAAAGTAGCAACTGTTGAAGGACCACATAAATCTATATGCAGGAGTTCAAGGGGTTCAACAATCTTCGAATCTATTGTGATTGGATGACCTTGTTTGTGTTGTTTCCCTACTTCGCAAGCTGCACACAAACTGTCATTATCATATTTAAGAATGGGTAAACCTCTTACCAGATCTTGTATGACAAGTTTGTTGATGTTTTGAAAATTGAGATGTGATAATCTCCTGTGCCATAACCAGCTAACATCAGCAGCAGCCTTTGAAAGTAGACACACAGCAGGTTTGCCTACAATAGGAACAATATCCAATGTAAACATATCACCTTTTCTTTTTGACTTAAGTAAAACTTCCTTAGTCTTGACATTCCTTCTTCATTAAAAAGAACTTGATTGCCAGTGCCCACAACAAGTTGTGAAACACTTATCAAGTTGTGTTGCAAACCTTCAACAAATGCAACTCTGTTGATAGTGAAATTTCCATTCGTTATCTTCCCATAACCCTTGACTTTGCATTTGTGATTATTACCAAACTTAACCACTCCTCCATTTTCTAGGCTTCGAAAATCATGCAAGTTTTCCTTCTTCCCAGTCATGTGACATGAGCAACCGCTATCAATATACCACTTGTTATCATATTGCTCGTCACAAAGTACCTGCAATCATTGGAAAAATTTAGGTACCCAAGCTTTGTTGGGTCCATTCAAATTAAGTTTGTGATTCAATTATAAAGTACAACCATTAACCCAATCATATACTTTGGTTTTGAAACTATCTATAAATCTAACATTTTCATTCGAAGGGTCAGATATATGAGTTTTTATTCTATTCAAATTTTCACTAATTTCACCCTTCGCATCTTGAGTTTGTGATTTTTCCCTTTTTGCTCTTGTGACCGGCTGCCAAACTTTAACTGATATATTTGACTCTTTAGATGATAAACTACCATTCGTTGAAGGATTAGCATATTTGTCATACGCCTCATGTATCTGTTCTTTCGAAAACTTACTTGATTGGTATATCTTTCCTTTTCCTTCCAACCAATGATCAATATTTCTCTTTGTTGTTATTCCCTTTGCATATGAGACTTTGTCAGCTTGTTTCTTCAAAGGATTATAACATTTTGCTATATTTGGAACATAATCAACTTTTGGTTTTGAAAGATATGATTCATGATAAGATGTCTTGTTTTGAAACTTTGAAGTTTGATTTCCAACCTTTTTCTGAAAAAAAAATTCTTGGTATTGTAGATTTTATTTCATTTGAAACTTTTGAATTTTTATTTGAAAACAAAGCACTTTTCTCTTCAAAAATTTGAGATTTTGATTTTTCTTTAAAAACTTTTCTTCTTTTTGAAAAATTTGTTGATCTCATTTTTGATGGTTCAACAGTTTGCCAAAAAATTGTTTTCTTTGCTTGACGTTTCGAAATATTATTTTCCTTTGAAAAATTTTCAACTTGAGCTTTAAATTCTTTTGAATTTAATTTTATCACTTTGTTAATTGTTTTAACATCTTCGTGCTTTGAAAACATATTTGCAGTTGGGACAACTTTCTTCTTTTCAACTTTTGACTTTTCAATCCATACTCTTTTTGGTTTATGATGTTGAAATTTATATGAATTCTTTGTAAGATTATTTTCAACTGTACTTTGATTTGAAAAGAATCATTCATTTGATGTTTGCATATTGTCTTCCACAACCATCTTTTTGAATTCAGGTTTTATATTTTCAATATTACCTGTTGTTACGAAGATTTGATTTGGGAACACAATATCATCAGTGCATTTGAAGATTGGATAAACAACAGTATTCGATTCAAGATAATGAGCACCTTTTTCACTAAGAATTTTCTCAAATTCTTGTGTATCCAAATAGACTTGATCAACAACCACTCGAGGAATTTCAATTTCTTTCAACCTTTGACTTTGCTTTGAATTTGTATTTTCTTCTTCATTGTCACTATCATCCGTTTGACTCTCATGTATTTCCACATATTCCATATCACAAACTTTCGAAGTTGAGGGTTTATTAGTTTCAATTTTCATTAATAAATCGTCACATTTTTCTTTCCCTTTAAATGAATTTGCAACATTTATGACAGACAACTGTGAACAATCTACATCTTCTAAATCACTAATTTCACTAATATTATCAGAATTTTTTTCAATATTAGCATTATTAGTTTCACTATTAGATGTAGAATTCTCGGTCTTTTTCAAAATTCGAAGTTGTTCTGATTTAGTTAAGGTTTCATTTACAATTTTTACTAAATCATTAGCATCAAGATAATCTTCGACTTTTGCAATTCCATATCTAAACCTATCATCTAGAACTTTGTTGAAATCAGAAATTTCTTTTTCACAATCATATGAAATACTATCAACCTTAGCTCTATCATAAGCTAAAAATGGTAGTAATTTTCTATGTTGTTCCTTACTTATTTCACACGAATGATCTAACTCAGTTAATTTTCCATACAATCTTTTTGCTGAATTACAAAAAACATTTCTCTGAGCTAACAACAAGTTTATTTCTTTTCCTAATTTTTCTCTATCCTCCATGATATTTGAAACTTGCAATTCTAAGTAATCAATCCTAGTGACTTTTGAATCCAACATTTTTCTCATCTCTAGTAATTGATCACTTAACTTTTTCGCTTCATTGCTAGCAGACACAATGATTGAATCAAAGTAAGTAACAGTTTCATCAAAAGATACTAACTCAGAATTATATGCAGAAACTGGAATGTTAAAAGATTCAAGAGTTTTACGTACCTTGGTAGTCATAGGCGACTTGTCAGTAGACTTCGAAACGAAGCATTGCCCACACACTTCGTCAGTCTGTTCATCATCTGAATCCTCTTCCATTTTTGCATACATAGCTCCATGAGTTGGATTTTTCATCTCTTCATCATCTGAACCCGAAGACCATATTTGATATGTGCCATCCGATTCAGTTTCTCCATGAGCCACCAATGACAAATTCTTCGCTTTCTTCTTTACTTCCTCCAGTTTCTCAGTGTAGTAAGCTTCATCCTTTGTTTTACTCTTCTTTTCTTCCTTCTTCTTCAACAGGCAATCTACTGCCAAATGATTTGCTCCATAGCAATAATGACAATTGATCCCTGTATCACCTTTCAATAGTGAAAGTTAAGTACTCACTCAGTACAGAGTACAAAGGAATTCTCTATAAAGAATATATGAAAGTTAAGTACTCACTCAGTACAGTCTCCTATTTATAGGAGTACAAAAGCATAACAAAATACTAAGGACTAGACATTCAGACTATTCATTAAAATGCCTTAGTAAATATAACATTACATCCGAAGATTCTACTTACGAAGATTAGAGATCCTTCGTAACCATACAAATAACACTTCGACTTATTACAACATTTATACCCTAACAACATGCAATAATCACATAGATATATCATAGCATACAAATAGTCATAGGGCCCCGCCCCACATCAGGACTTAGTCCAGAAAGCATATAAACACATACACATGCAAGAGTCACGAAGACAGCTAGCATACTAACATAACATAAACATGGGCCGACATTGGTGCCTTCAACCCGCTAAACCCATTGAGGAAACTCACCTCGAAAAGTTGAAACTCACAGAAGGAAATCTCTAGCTGCTGCCCTGATGACTCCCGAGCTATCAGTGCAAAATAACATCCAATCAAAATCCAATAATCCATTTTAGGGTAAAATGACCATTTTACCCCTAGCCTAACATGGTTCATGACTAAGGTCCAAAACCATAACATAAAAGGTCTATCACTAGATAATCTTCCAAAGCCCACGAGTGGCCAACTTATGGCCTAATTTTCCAAATTTGGCCTAAACTCCTCTAATGGGCTTTACCCTAAAGCCCAAACATATACATAGTCCAAAAACCCGATTTTCAATGATCCACTAAAACCCAAAATAACAAGGTCCAAGAAAATGGCCCAAGGCGTTCATCACTAGTCAACAGATCGCGAGCCTCATCCAGAACATTGGGTGTTCCTCAACCCAACGTTGGGCGTTCGCACTCTGATTCCCAAAAGCAATCATTAAGCACTTAATGCTTAAAGCCATATGACCAAAATGTAGATTCAAGTCCTATAAAACATCTAGATCCATTAAGTCACTGTCTTGGTGGCTTTTCATGCCCCACAAGGTCCCAACTTCAATATATAGCATTCAACTTCCATAAAAAGGGCTTAATCTGATGCATGAGTCTTCTACAACTCTAAACATGCAAAATTTATGAATCTAAAACATCATAAACACCATGAGAAGCAACTAAAGGCTTCTGAAGTGATCAAAACCACAAGATCTCAACCGTGGGACCAAAAAGGGACTAAAATCCATAAAAAATTCGATCTAAGCTGTAACACTCATGTTTCTAGCCTAGGCATTTATATTGAGGTGATAGTCTAGGTTAACCTTTGTAACTCATTTTGAAGAAATGAAAAGGAATTATGTGAATCTTATGTGAATTATGTGTTTTATGCTTAATTATTAGGGCTTAATTAATTAAGAATAAAAATAAGCGTCAAAATTAAAGTGTGAGATAAGCCTGATATCTTTACATAAAGTTGTAGTGGTCGAAACAAGGATTTCGGGGATATAAAGAATACCAAAATCCGAGTTATAACGAAGAAGTTATGACCTGTCGAAAACCTTGCCACGACCACTACAACTTCATGTATCGATATCGGGCTTATCTAATATTTTTACTTTATCGCTTATTTTTATTCCTTAATCCATTTAAATTACACAATTAAGCAATAAACACATAATACTCAAATAATACATTCTTATTATTTCAAAACGAGTTACAAAGGTTAACCTATATTGTTACATCATCATTAATGTCTAGCCTAGAAACACAGGCGTTACATAGTGAACTTCTCTCAAGGTTATTCCAAGTGTTGTGGTGTTGTGTGAGACATTTGAGGCATCACACTTGAGGTGCTAGGCTCACGAGGTTCTCAAGGAATCCAAACAACAAAAGTTATGTTCTTCTTCTAGCATTTATGTTTAAAAGTTCTCCATGCTATGCTAGATAAGTTAAGAACCTTGGAAAATCGAATTTGCATGTATCTTAGTCAAACATAGATCCAAGGTTTATAGGGTTGCATATACACCTTAGGAGTATTAGAATGCTCAAAACCCTTCAGTATCTTGCAGAGAGGATTCCGTGTGTATCGTGATTGCTCCAAGTCGTTATCGGAATCTGTTTAGTGATCTAGGTTGCTACGGGTGTAGCAGGTTTGGCCACGTCTTCAAGGATTGCCTACAGGGAGCAAGCCCGTTATATTTTTGTTTTTTCCAGGTGGACAACAAAGAGGTCGACTATCTGACGATCAGGGAGGAACAGTGAGTGCACCTGCTCCAGTCATTTTCGGGGTTTGTTCAAGGGCTTGAACGACAGAGTTATGACTAGCTTTCAGTAGCCTTAGTATTTATGTTTGGAAGAGCCATTGGGATTGCCGAGGGAAGACAGAGTTGACGCCGAGGTTTGGTTAGACTGTCCGTTTGTTGGACTCCGAGATCTGAGCGTGATATCGCTTTTTAAGCGTTTCAAGTCATTGATGTTGTTGGGATACAAGAAGTGTTAGCTGGATTTCAGGAAGTGTGCTATTTGGGCAGGGATATTTTTGGTATGCTAGCTTTGGTAAGCACCGGCCGTCAGCAAGGTGAGCACTGTAACGTAATGAGGATTGCGAATCCTTAAATTTTCGTGTACCGAGCGGACTTAGTTAAATCTAAGTGGGGGGCAACTGTCCAGGTATCCAGAGCAGAAGCAAGGGAAAAAGTGATTTAAGACTATAGGGGAGTCGTAGCATTCATTAATGGTCAATTAGGGTATAGTGTTGTAAGACTGTAGGGGAGCCATAGCATTCACTAGTAGTATAGAGTGATTTGGATTAGAGCAGTCTAGTTCATAGGGTTGTGGGGGAGCCACAACTTAGTTAGGATCACGATCAGAGGTGATTGACCAATCAGTTATTCGGGGGCGAGCCCGGATGGTTATGGGAATTTAGGATGTAACCAGTAGAGACTATTGAGCTAAGGGTTGGACCTTGTATGATAACCAAGTTTGGAATTTGGTTGATTATGTGCCCGGACGTAAGACCGTTGGGTGCAAATGGATCTTCAAGAAGAAGACCGACGTGGATGGAAACGTACACACATATAAAGCGCGATTGGTTGCGAAGGGCTTTACTCAAACTCCTGGAGTTGACTATGATGAGACCTTCTCACCAGTTGCGAAGATTAAATCTATTAGAGTGATGCTAGCTATTGCCGCATTTCATGATTATGAGATTTGGCAAATGGATGTCAAGACCGCTTTCCTTAATGGGAAGTTGGCTGAGGATGTTTACATGGCTTAGCCAGAGGGGTTTGTGGATCCGAAGCATCCTAATAGAGTGTGTAAGCTTGAGAAGTCCATTTATGGACTTAAGCAAGCGTCTCGCAGATGGAATCTTTGCTTCGATGAGAAAGTCAAAGAGTTTGGATTTGTACGAAGCGAAGACGAATCTTGTGTATATGTCAAAGCCAGTGGGAGTATAGTAAGCTTCCTCGTTCTATATGTCGATGACATATTACTCATTGGAAACGACATCCCGACTCTGCAAGAGGTTAAGTCCTGGCTTGGGAAGTGCTTCGCTATGAAGGACCTCGGAGAGGCTTCTTACATTTTGGGAATAAGGATAGTGAGAGAAAGAAGTAAGAGACTAATTGGACTTAGTCAGAACACTTACTTAGAGAAGGTACTAAAACGTTTTAGTATGGAAAACTCAAAGAAGGGAGAATTACCGATACAAAGCAATGCCAAGTTGAGTAAGACTCAAAGTCCGAGTACCGAAGCTGAGATAGCAGAAATGAGCCGAGTACCATACGCTTCCGCAGTTGGCTCAATCATGTACGCTATGACTTGTACTCGCCCTGATGTAGCCTTCGCTTTGAGCATGGTTAGCAGATATCAAGGGAATCCTGGCAAAGCACATTGGATTGCGGTGAAGAATATCCTTAAGTACCTTCGGAGGACGAAGGAATGGTTCTTAGTCCTCGGAGGGAGTGATGACTTGAAGGTGCGAGGGTATAGTGACGACAGTTTTCAGACCGACGGGGACAATTACCGTTCGCAGTCGGGCTGGGTCTTTACCCTAAATGGAGGAGCGGTGACATGGAAGAGTTCCAAGCAAGAGACCGTAGCTGATTCAACGTGCGAATCAGAGTACATTGCAGCGAGCGAAGCGTCGAAGGAGGCAATATGGCTAAAGAACTTCATCGGTGATCTAGGAGTCGTACCTGCCATAAAGGAGCCCATGGAGATTTTCTGTGATAACGAAGGCGCGGTTGCCTTGACCAAGGAACCGAGGGATCATGGTAGATCAAGACATATCGACAGAAAATATCACTTCATTAGACATCGTGTAGAAGAAGGACAACTCGTAGTGAAGAGGATATCATCAGAAGATAACCCAGCAGATCCGCTTACGAAGGGACTGAGTAGGGTTAAGCACTTGCAGCATGCTAGGAGTATTGGGCTGAAGGATGATATTAGAATAGATTAGATAGTATTAGAAACGTGTAATAGATAAATGTAATTAACATTTGATGATTAAATAAAGGAGTTTTATTTATGAGTAATGTTACTGTCTTATGTTAATTGTTTAACTATTGTTTCACTTTGCATGTTTTGACTTCCGGAATAATTGACATTATTAGGAATAATAGAATTGTTCAAATTATCCACAATCGTTCATATGTTGGAAGTATATATGAATGAAGATTGTCATGAATTGGTATGTAGATTGTCTAAATGGTGTTAGACATAGCAAAGGGTTGCTGCAACGTTCATGAGTGCTTATGAACTAGTTTTGAGCATTGGAACAAACCCGTGCTTGCTGGAATCACCTTATGGAATAAGATATAAAAGGGTGATCGCAAGATGATAATATCATATAGTCTTAAAACCTAGATATATGGTTTGTTATTTGTTAATTGGTTGTACATTGATAATGCGAAAACGCATCAGTAACTCGGTGTTATAAAACGCATTGTTGTGTATAGCTGGTTAATGAATAAGTAAATGCATATAAGTCGAAGTTTATCTGTAACTTTTATCTAAGAAGGTAAAAGCGATATATGGGCCGCTCGATGATTTGATTTGACTTATGTGCCGGGCCCGGTCAGAACTGAATTGATGTGTTCGATTAAGTTCTATGTCAAATAAATCAGAGATCGAGAAACCTAAATGCTTGACTTACCATTCCATAGGACTGTCAGCATGATATCTAACAGAGGACTGTACGATCCCTTATCTAAAGGACAAGATTGATTAGATCAGAGTTTGACAGCGTCTTTGAGAGCTACGATTGCAAACCGAATTGTACTTGTATAGTTACTAGACTTATCCAAGTGGGAGACTGTTGGAATAGTGTCTAAGGCTGTAACTATATTAGGCAAGTATTTGATCCGGTTGTGCATGGTCCTTTTGGGTTGCCTTCACCATAGCAACTTGATAGGATGATTTAATAAGAGAGAGTAAATATTATTAATATATTATGGGAATAATATAATGAATAATATATATTGTTATTTGATTAATATAAGTCATAGAATTAATTAGAATTAATTTGGTGACTTAAAGAAGTTAATTAAATAAAGGGTATAAACTGTCAATTGTTTGATAGTTAAACTTTAGACTGAAAATCCATTGGGATATGCTTTGGACGAATTCTAAGAGATATAGGATAGCTAAAATCGTCCATATGAGTTATCTAGGAATGGATTTGGATAGCCTTAAGAGAAGATTATCCAATTAGGGTTTAGGTTGTAACCCTTAAGGAGTCTACAAGTATAAATAGACCCTATGGCTGATGGAATTCGACACTTCACCTAAAGTAAGGAACCTCTGGTCGAAATTCCTCCCCTCTCCTCTCTCTTAAATCATCCTTCTTGCTTTGGTGTTTGTAAGCCATTAGAGGAGTGACATTTGTGACTCTAGAAGCTCCAAGACCACAAGATCAACAAGGAACTCAAAGGTATGATTCTAGATCTGTTTCAATGTTGTTGTTTAACCTAATTAGCCATTAGAAGTCTTGGATTCAAAGCATGTTTAATTAGAAAGCCTAGATCCGAGCAATAGGGTTTTGCATGCGCACATAGGAAAGTTCTTATGGCTAAAACCCATCAATAAGAACCTGGTGGTTGGATCGGGTGCGAGACTGGAAATCTCAGGGAATCGGCTAAGGGTATTTATTAATCGATCGAGTAAAGGATGACGGGAAGCCATGGTGCATTATGCAAGTGCCAATTCAAGGATCTCTGGATAGTAGACCTGGCAAAATCTGGCACGACATGAAAACCCGACACGAACTTGACACGAAGTTAGCGGGTTAGGGTCAGAGATTTTAACCCGTTTATGTACACGGGTTAACACGACACGACACGATAATTAAACGGGTAGGGTTAGGGTCAAGACTTTCAACTCGAAGATGACTCGAAGATGACCCGTTTAATATCATATATATATATATATATATATATATATATATATATATATATATATATATATCATATTTTTATTAATATTTTCAATATTATACATTTATAGTGGCCTAAATTCAAGAATTGAAAGTAAAACTCAAAATTTCAAAGTGACTTAATTTTACTCCTCCTCACTACCTATCTCATTTGCTTCCTAACTCTTAACTCTTTCCATTTTGATTTCTAGACTTACTACTACCTCTATCCAATATTTATTGTCCATTTTTGCCTGTTTAAACTCTTTATTCTTTAAATTTGACCTTAAATATTTTTGTTTTTGATATATAACACTTAATGCAAAATATATGAATGGATTGTGTTTTAAATGCTTTTTCATTGTTATAAATTTTATCAAGTAATTTATAACACAAAAAAACTATTTAAGGTCAAAGTAGAAACTTCAAAAGTCAAAAGTGGATAATAAATATGAGACGGGGGGAGTATATTCGGTTCCACCTCCTAACTCCAGCATTTCACATTTTCATTTTTTTCCTCCATGACTTTTACTTTTTAACCTTTAAAATGTTTCAACCTGACATGATACAATATATTTATAAGGTTTAAACCTTAACCCGAAACCCGACACGAAAATAAACGGGTTGACACGACACGACACGATAATTAAACGGGTCGGGTTAGGGTCAAGCACTCCAACCCATTTAATGTTTTGACACGACACGACACGTTTTCCAGGTCTACTGGATATGAGCGGAGTAACAATTTGGATTTGGATAGGAACCCGAATCGGAATTCGTGCAGGATTTTGTTTCAGTGAGATGGGATGTGGGGCATCTATATGCCAAGGGCGTCAAGGGCAGAATTCCAGGGTGGTGAACGGGTTGTTTTGATGGTAGTTTAAGCCATTATGATGTGTCTCGGGTGGCTCTATCTGTAATAGATCCACGACATGTCGGAATCTGGAAACAGTAGGTCGAAGGAGGTCGGGTATGATGTAAGACTACAACTATTCTGGTAGTATTCACCTTTTTGCATCGGATTCAGTGGTGACATGTTGTCAGACTATCTCAATCGAATAGATCAAATGGATTAAAGGATATTGGACAGTTTTGGTTAGACGAGGTATTCTTCGGAGTTTGCATGGGAACTGTTGAGTGTGTTTTTGGCTCAGCAATCGGGTAGGTGTGCGGTGTTCCAAACAGTTGTCAGACATGTTGGGACTAGGGAGGTCCCTAGGTGTTCTCCAGGAAAGCAGCCATGTGGCAGCAAGAGGAGTAGGAGCGACTTCAGTAATTTGGGGTCTGTGTGTGGAATTACCGGTTATTCGGTAATCGCAGTTTATCGGTGATTTTGTTCTTTAGGAAGCCTCAAGGTAGAACGAGTGGGAAGTATTCTATCTAGACTGGTTTCTTTTGAAATTAGTTCGATGATGATTTGATGTTGGCAATCTTTCAGGGAGACAGACCATCTCGAGACTTTAGATTTCATATGGAGCAGATGAGATCAAGTTGCAAGGAATTCGTTCATCTTCGGGTTCTAGAACCCTATGAGGATTGGTTTCAGTTGCCTTCGGTAGGATGTGGTATTCACGAGTTTGTGGCGGTGTTGCTCAGGTTGTTTGGTATGTCGAGGATGGTGATGCATGATTTTGAGGACGAAATCTGATTTAAGTGAGGGAGAGTTGTAATGCTCTGTTCCGAATTGACTCCTAGTCTGAGGCTGTGGCTCGAAGGACGGTTATTATAAGGATTATGGCTCTTGGGAAGGTAAGATCTAGGCCCTTTTGGGTGCAGGTGATGTATTAGAAGTGGTTTGCGTGTTCGGTTCGTGTTTTGGAGCCTAGAGGTATTTCGGTAAAGTGGCAGTTCGAGCTTTTGTGGAAAATGGATTTTTGTTCGGAAAGTCTTAAGAAAGGTTTGAGTTGTTAGAATTATAGGGCTTCTCGTTACCTTTCCGTGGATATAAGTGTACGCGGTTTTCAGGCTTAGCTGAGTACACGGGGAGTACACAAAGTGTACGCGGGGCGTACTAGAAAAGAAGGTAGTACGTTGGGCGTACCTTGGAGTACGTTGGGCGTACTGAGCAGGAGGGTCGCGAATGTTCCCTGGAGTATGCTGGGCGTACTCCAGTCAGATCAGAACCCTATTTTAGGGTCTTGGACCCTATTTAAACTCCTTATCTCATAACATAACCCTAATATCTTCAGCCTCCACCTCTCTAAACCCAAGAAATCATCATATATCATCTATGGTGACATTTTGAGCTTATAGAGTCCATTTTTGGGGTGTTTGATCCATTTTCAAGAAGAAGGAGTTTGATGCAAAGATGGGAATCAAGGAGGAGCTTACGGATCTAGATTTTAGGACTCATTCTCAGCTTGATGAAGGTATAAAGCTTTGAACTTGATCTTTCATCTCTTAGATCTACTATTTTTGGGTTTTGGTTCCTTTTTGGTCCCAAGGATGAAGCTTTATGGTTCAAATTCGATTCTTAGACTTGGGGGTTGCCACCCTTGATGCTATTTGAGTCCCTAAGACAGAAAGTTGCCATCTTGAAGGTCTTAATGGGTTCATGCATGAGTTAGGGTCACTTTTATGGAAGTAGAATGCCATTTTTGGAGTTTGGGTTTGTTTGGGGCATGCAAAGTCACAAAGTCAGTGACTTTATGGGTTTAGACGTTAAGTATAGCTCAGATCTGTGATTTGGACTGGTGGGATCGAGTATTAAGCACTTAATGGAAAGGTGGCTTAATAGAGGAGTACGTTGGGTGTACATGCAGGTACACGCAGCGTACACTCCATTCAGCCAGTACGTTTAGTGTACAGAAGAGTACGCCCGACGTACTCATCAGTTATGGGCTTGGTGTGTTTTGGGCCACAGGTTGGGCCAAGCAATGGACTCGGGGTCTTTGGGCTTTAGTAGGCCATCAGAAGTTAGATGTTTTGGGCCATTGATGGTTTTATGGACATTAGAGTGTTAGGCTTTTGTTTGGGTTTGGGCCTTAGTTTTGGATCATACTTGGCCAGGGGTAGAATGGTCATTTTACCCCATGCATGGATTAAGGATTTTGATATGGGGCTCAATCGGTAATTGGGTATATTGTTTGGTAGTGACAGTTCGGGAAGCTGGCGGAGCAGCAGCTAAGGAGTTCATGCGGGAAGCTTCTGCAGTGCGAGGTGAGTCTTCTCACTATACCAATGGGTCTAAGGCACCAAGGCCAGGCCATTTTATGATAGTTGGTATATTTTTTATATAGAGGTGTGTGGCATATTTATGCAGTGATACGTGGTAGAGATAGCTTTTATAGCTAATGGTAGAGATAGTCTTTGTGGCTAATGGTAGAGATAGCTTTTATGGCTAACGGTAGAGATAGCCTTTGGGGCTAACGGTAGAGATAGCCTTTGGGGCTAAGGGTAGAGATAGCCTTTGTGGCTAATGGTAGAGATAGCTTTATAGTTGATTGATATGTGATATGTGGTAGATGTAGCTTTTATAGCTAAATGATATGTATTATGTGGTAGAGGTAGCTTTTATAGCTAATTGATATGTGGTATGCAGTAGAGATAGCTTTATAGCTAATTGATATGAGATATGTGGTAGAGATAGCTTGTATAGCTAATATGATATGTGATATGTATTATGTGGATTGTGTGTGTGGTATGCTCTGGGGGACTCACTAAGCTTTATGCTTACGGTTTACAGTTTTGGTTTCAGGTATCATTGGTTTGGGAAATACAAGCTCGGATTGATCGCAATGCACACACCTATGATTTCCGCAATGATTGATTTTGGGATAAAATCTGATAAATGATTTACTTAACGATGATTTGGAATGCTGAATTAAATGGTATCAATGTTTTAGTTACATTAAGGATGAAATTTTTACCCTTGATTTTTAGGTCATTACAAATTCCAAATAGACTTTCATGGTTATCAAATAAGGATCAGCTAGGTAGGAAAGTTGTGAGGTAGGATCATTTCGGCATATAGTTTTTCTGAAATCCAACAACCAAGTCAGCATGCCCCTTTTAGACACGTCTCTCGTAAGTAGACCAATCAGAATATTTAACTAAAATTTATTACTAATTTGGTACTTATAGGTTCCTAATAAAACCTATAAACATAATTATAAGTTACCCTAAAAGTCTAGTAAGCGTAAATTAACGTATAGAGTTTCTAGCAAAAACTGGGAAATTATGTGGGCAGAACTCCAACCCGAAAGCATCTATTTTTTAGGACCTCTAGCAACTCAGGGCTTCACTAAACACTCTTAAAATCTAAGTAAATTCGGACCAAAGATTTCAAAAGAAATCCAAAGGAAAGGATTATGATGGTGTAAGTGTGACAACCCGAAATTTTCTATTATGTACAGCCCTTCGCTTCAATAGAAGTCAAATCAACTCCTGCTAATTTTCAAGCTTTTGGAATAAGTTTGAGCATATTAGGATTAAAACTTTAGGAGATATCAGGAGAGAGGATGCCCTAGAGTATTATGTGCATCTTAAAAGTTTCAAAACTCCAAGAGTTTGGAGTTTACGGCTCAAATGATATTTTTGGACCAAAAACCCCAAGGGGTATATATATGGCCCTTAGCCATTTTTATTCATTCGTTCCATTTCCAACTAGAGAAAAACCCGATTCTCTCTCAAGGATCTTCAGTCTTTCATCCCAAATCGTAAGTGCTTCTATCTTAGAGTATAATAGGGCTTGTTATATGTCTATACATCAATAAATCACAAGGAATCACCAAGATCAAAGAGTTTACGGCCCAAGAACACCTTGGACCGTAAACCCTTCTTTAAGGGCCAAAAGTGTGCCCTAGTCCCTTCCTATCCTTGAGAAACTAGCCTAGACTCATGCCTTAATGTGTATAGGACTTGAAAACACAAAAATATCATGGTCCATAAGGGTTTACGGCCGTAAACCCAAAGGGAAATGGTCTTAGGGCCGTAAACCCCTCAAATGAGGGAAATGGTGCCCTAACTTCTTCCTTAGGCTCATACATCAAGTGGAAACACTTCTAAGGACTTATAAGGCTTCAAACCATCAAATGACCAAAAGATTAGGAGCTTACGTCCATAAACTCAAGGGTTTACGACCGTAAACTCAATGGGTTATGGTCTTTAGGGAGTAAACTCATGAAAGGGGGTTTTATTGAACCCTAAACTCAATGGCCTTGTCCTACAACACTTACATGCACTCCTTAGCACTTATAACACTTATATAAAGTGTTTATCATGTCCTAGGATGTCTTAACTTTGTTAATTAGTTGTTTAAAGACTAGGATACATATATGTACTACTATACGTTAACTAGGATCCTTGTGTGTGTACAAGTCTTCACTTGACACTTAGCATCCTACGTCAATCAATACATCCAAACCATCAACTACAGGTGAGTTCATACTCCTTAATCAATGTTTTAAATGTTTTTAAATGCTTTTATGGGGGATACAAGTTGAATCATGCTAGTTATTATATTAATCACATGTGATTAATAACTAACATGCAAATAGATTTACTATACGTTAGCTGTTTTACCAAATAGATTTCTTCAAATGATTCATTAAATGTTTTTATATGTTTAAAACCCTTTATCAAACCGCTTTATACATTGTATATTTCTTTTCAAACTCTGTTACAAATGTATTTCAAACAAAGGTTTTCTTTATACTTAAACTGTTTATTCAAATAAAATACTTTCAAACCGTTTTATAAACTGACATCAAGTCGATCTTTTCTTAGATATTAATCTTTTTCAAAGGTTTTACAAAGCTCCTTTTATGCTTTTATATTATCAAATGCATGCCTGTATATGTATAATTATATAAGTAATGCCTGAAGGACTTAGGAAGGCTAACCCGCTTTATTTCCTTTTCCTCGTTGGGATGTGGTCTAGTAGGGTATCCGGTATCCGTCCGAAGGTCGTTCAACTATTAGTTATATATCATGTATACATATATAGACATAAAAGTACCCTCGGTCAGTTCAGTACCTTTGGCTAGCAAAGGTATACCTTCATTATACTTGTACCTTACTAGTAACTATTATAGGCATAGTTAGGAGATACTACTTACCATTCCAAGTACAAGGAATACACCAGAGTCAGTTCATTCATGAGTCTATACTAAATGATATATGAAGGGATACACTTACTTGGATACACTTACATGGATACACTTACTTGGATACACCTACTTGGATACACTTACTTGGATACACTTACTTGGATACACTTACATGGATACCTTTACATAGATACCTTGTTAAAACCATGCACGTATATGTATAGTTATATAAGTAATGTTTAAAGGACTTAGGAAGGCTAACCCGCTTTATTTCCTTTTCCTTGTTGGGATGTGGTCTGGTAGGGTATCAGGTATCCGTCCGAAGGTCGCCTAAATATTAGTTATATATCATGTATACATATACGGACATAATAGTTCTGGTCAGTCAGTTCAGTACCTTTGGGTAGGAAAGGTATACATTCATATATCCCTAGTAAGCTATTATAGGTATAGTTTGGGCTTATATATGATTTGTTAATGAATATGGATTTTGACCTAGCGATTCGTTGCGGAAGTCACCTTTAGTTCCAAATGTAGAATAGGGACTACCAATCATATTATTACTTACTTACAGGGGGTCTCGTGAGAAGACTACTTACTTACTAAGACGGGACTAACCATTCCGGCACCCAACTGTTAGCAACAGAGGTAATGAACATCTACGGATGCCTACAGTTAATACTTATATTAGGGTACCTTTACGGGACTAACCATTCCTATGCCCTGCTGTTAGCTACAGAGGAAAATGAACATCTACGGACGTTCAAGGTTATTACTATTTCGGCAGTCGCGATGTCAGGTTGATCCTAATACAAAAGGATAACACTTATATGGCTATATTTTTCCTATTACTTTTATTTTGTGATACATTCACATAAACGATGAGGTAGATTATATATTTTTTTAATAGTAGTCATACAAGGGAAAACCATCTTGGTTACTTTCAAAACAGTCTAGTCTTGGTAGAAGACCACTCTTTATACTAATAGAAATCATAGGGATTTGCTAGGGTATTCAAACGTTTTCAAACTACCTTCAAACAGTTCATACTTATACAAACTTTTTCCAAATGTTCACAAGTCTTTACTTTCCAGTTTTACAAATCTAAGACACACTAATACTTATGAATTCACCAGCTTTTTGGCTGATACTCGCTTTCAAAATAACTTGTATTCTCAGGTCACAAATATACAGGTACGACGACCAGGTTTTGTGAAGACAGAGCAGTTC
Organism: Lactuca sativa; assembly: GCF_002870075.4. Lineage (NCBI taxonomy): Eukaryota > Viridiplantae > Streptophyta > Magnoliopsida > Asterales > Asteraceae > Lactuca > Lactuca sativa. The sequence continues at coordinate 284,950,419 of NC_056627.2, read as the reverse complement.
AGACTCGTCTTTTATTTTGATTGTTCATTATGTTGTCTTGTACTATGAAAGAACACATTTGTAACTAAAATTATACTATTAATGCAATGGATGATGTTGTTGCTTGTTTACTACTTTGCATTGTTGTGATACATTACATGACGTCCTCCACCCCAGAACGTTTCCGTCTTTCCGGTTTTGGGGTGTGACAGTAAGGAATGAGTGTTTCATGGTTGTTATCTATAGATATACATGGGAGCATGTAGCACCTTCTATATATATGTGCGTCGCGTATTTTGGTCAACATTGCTTCTGCCGAGTGTTGCCATATGTCTATTCTAGTGTTACATGTCCCACATTCTAAAAGCCCTTTGCACATATGAATTTCCATTTTTTCTAAAAACCATATCTCTCTCATACTAGCTTCGTTTTCAACGTTATATATATATATATATCGACGAGTACTACAACTTTTATTTAGACTCTATTGGCTAATTCTCATTCTATTTTAAACTTATATTTTTATTAAGGCTTATTTAGACTCCGTTTGCTAGTTCTCACTCTGTTTTAAACTTATATATATATATATATATATATATATATATATATATATATATATATATATATATATATATATATATATATATATATCGACGAGTACTACAGCTTTTATTTAGACTCCGTTGGCTTATACTGTTAAAATCCATGTGAAAATCATAACTCCTTCATATGATCTCAATTCCCCCTATCCCATATTAATAGTTCATGTTTTATGTTTGGTTTGGTCCAAAATAATAGCCTACTTCTAAAAATAAATATCCATTTTACTAAAATACCTCTCATTATTAGTTAAACTATTATGGAATTAAATACAACTACAATGGAATTAAATGCAACAAAAGGGTAAGACTGTCATTTCATTTAATAAAGTTAGTGATAATTAATGTTTTTTTAATCTGTATGTTTTTTGTACGTGGATAATAATTTTGGAACGGATGGATTAGTTTTTTACATTTTCAAGTCTTTTTTAGTTTAATGACATTTTAATAACACTTTATATAGGTCAATTACATTTTGTCATTTTCATAATTTTTTTCTCACAATTTGATAATCATATTTGTTTTTTTTTTTAATTCTTAACACCGGTTTATCATCTAAAATGTTATTTATTTTGTAATCCTAACAATAACTCATAAATAAGAATCTATTTTTAAATATTATGTTACAACATTCACATTTTAATAAAAGCCATGATCATTAAATAATGGATGTTGTCAAATAAATTATTTTAGTTTGAAAATACATCGATATTAATATCTAACTATAAAATATAAACTTATTAATTTTGATATGTTTGGTTACTTTTAAACAATGAAAGAGTGTATAAAATTAAAAAATTTAGCTAAGTCTATTTTTTTTTATCATAGTTTGTTAAACTTTGACGGTTGTAATGTAATATTTTATTTGAAAAATAGATTGATCTTGATGTATAATAGTTATGATTATAAAATTGATAAATTTTATATCTTTAGATAATAGACAAATGCGCAAAATTAAGATATGAAAGAAAAGAATGTGAACTAAAAAAAAAAGTTCTATAGAAAGTAACGAATTATGTAAAATGTTTTAAAAGTACTATGACCAAATGCCAAAAGTTAAGAAATAAATAAATAAATAAATAAATAAACAAAATAAGGAACACGTGATTATCAAATAATGAACTAAAATAACTATAAAAAGTGATGAATTATATAAAATGTTTTACAAATATTATGACATAAAGAAATGACTATTTTAGATTGCAATGGTATTTTAAAAAGGAAAGTTTTAAGTTTGTTACATTAACAAAAGTTATAAGTTTGTTACATTTTGACAAATGCTTTTTTTTTTTTTTACTTTAATAGTATTTTAAAACATTTTAAATAGTTTGTTATGTTTATTATGACATTAACTCCAAACTTTTATAATTCAACGTTTACTTGCATACAAAATAAAAAATTCAACTCTTAGGGGGGCGTGTTTGGCAAAAGTAACTGTTAGCTGGAAACGGGTAGCGGGTAGCTGGTAGCATGTAGCAGGTAGCTTGTAGCGGGAAGTTGTAGCTTATATTTCTAATATGAATGTTTGACAAAACTAGCTGGAAGCTTTTGAAATATATAAAATTACATAAAAAGACAATTGATTAAAAATAAAATAAATATATAAATATATTTTTAAAGGTAATTATGGAAATTGATTTCAAAAGCTCAGGAGCGTTTTGTTAAACGCTACATGAAATAGCTTTTAGAATCGGAGCGTTTTGTTAAAACTAAAAGTTAAACGTTCGTACTGTCAAACGAAACTTTTTGTTTAAACTAGAGCGTTTTATCAAAAACTAAAAGCTAGAAGCTCTCAAACGCTTCCAAAAGCACCGTGCCAAACACACCCTTAGCCTACAAATAATAACAAATAAATAACAAAGACATCCGGTCATGCTCATATTGATTGCACCATTGATCTTGAAGCATTGCAATATTATTGATTATGTTAGAAAAAAACTTCTACAATCATTGATGAACAACACGAATTGTTTTCCACTATGATTACAAACATGGGGGGAAAGTTGTTTGGATGATGAAATGATCACTAAAAGGGATGTATATAAGGTGATTGAAAACGCAGAAGATGTGTCTATACATCATAATGAACATCCCCCCTCATGTGCCTATAGATTGGAATAAGCTAAAGTTGCATTAAGAAAGTCACCAATTGATAAGTTTCATCTTCATGATGGCTTTAGTAGTTGCAAGTGCTAACCTTACCCGTGGTATCATAGGACGCACGGCTACATTGGGAAGGGCATACCTCGGTGTCATAGGACGTATGGCTACACTGGGAAGGGCGTACCCTGGTGTCATAGGATGCACGGCTACATTGGAAAGGGCATATTGGTACTTTATAAACCTTTGGTTTTTATTTGGCATTATAGCCATTGCATCTGCCTCTTTTCTTTGTTTTTTGCCAAATTCGTCCCAATTTCTCTTGAAACCTATAAAACACATAAATGAATTGAAATAACCCATCAGAGACTAAAACATGACATTTAAGCGAAAATATAATGCAAAACCATAAAAACATGACTCCACAACAAAACCATCATATTTGATGCGTTTGTTTTCATAAAAAGTAACTTATTTATGTATTTCCACAAAACGATAATTGGATTATAACAACAAACATATATAAGGTATCTCTAAAACTCATTTACCTCTCACAAATCACTCCAAATACCAAAATACAACATTCAAACTTGAGACTATGTTACTTAGTGTTTAATCAAGTGAGATTTTAAAGAAGAAAAACATTAATTAGAATTACATGTAGGGCCAAACTTCTGAGCCTTTTCATCAATCCAAGCTTTCATATCTCCCAACACAATAGCAGCAGATTCATCTGGTTCCCCTTGAATCAACGAATGATACAGCCCTTCATAAAGCTTCAACTCTTTATCTTCTTTCGGAGTTGCAGCCTTCTCATACAGCAGCTCTGCACCGGTATGGCTTGCCATCCCGTCGGCTGTCCCGTGTCCAACAAAAAATGGCACAGTCACCTTCTCAAAATTGTCCACTACGTACTTTGTACACCTCGCTACCTCTCTCATCGTCCCCACCCTTGGTTTTCCGGCGTATCGTTTTGGATTCATACCTATTAACTTCATCTTCTCCGGATCCCTGACCCCATTTGCCCTCGGACGCATCGGCATCGCAGCCCACGTATCCGCCAGTCCGAACAGTAGTCCGTACATTGTCAAATGGAACTTCAATTAAGGAATCACAATAGTTGTAATTGGATCAGAAAATCAAATTAAACAATCGATCTAGATCTGGGATCTGTGGGAAATATGAAATAGATTTGAAGTTGAAATTGGAATTGGAATTTGAATTTACCTTGGAGGGACTCGTGACTTCGGGTATGATCAAAAGGGGGGACGCCAAGATCAAACCGGACCACATGTCGGGTTCTGATTGGAAGTACATAATCATGGTGATTAGTCCACCCATCGATTGCCCGAAAAGGAACGCAGGGAGATTACGGTACTGTTCGCTCCGGCGAACACTAACGAAGAATGATAGTGAAGTTGCGGCCGCTTTATCGAAGTCTCCAATGTATCCAGGGAGTCCGTCGGATCCGCCGTGACCAATGAGGTCGGCGCCGAAGACCGCGTATCCCCACTTGGCGTACGCGATGCAGATCTCCTGAAAACACCAGCTGATGTCGCCTCCGTATCCGTGGGTCATAAAGACGACGCCTTTAACTGGTTGGTCTTCGTCTAATGGAAGCCATGACTGAGTAAAGATTTTACCGTTGGGGGTTTCGAAGTGGGATTTGGAGTTCCGGACGCCTTGGGATTTGTAGTACTCTTCCTCCGGTGTATCACCCCAGAAGAACGGTGGCGGCGTAGCTTGTGGTGGAGTGTTCGGCGGTGGCATGGTTAGTCGGAGTTGTGCGAAGAAAGTAAAGTGTTGAAACTTATAAAATTGTTTCCGGCCAACTCCTTTTCTATATAGAGTTTATAACTTATGAGTAGTTGTAGGATATCTGAGGTCGACTAGAATATGTGGCTTTGATTCTTTTCACGGAGATGACCATGAAAATAACTAGGAATTCGTGTATTACAAGCATCATTCATTCATTCATTCCACCAACACTGCAATAAAAAACAAGAATCATTACGTCTTGACCTTATGGTGTGGCAAGTGTCAACTACTCCATACCTAATATTTAATATTTTTGAAAAAAAAAAGATGATAACGTCGTCGACTTTACAAACATGTAAAACGGGAATAAGATAAGATGCTAATTTTGATAATTTCAGTATACTCGTAGGGTTTTTTTTTTTTTTTTTTTTTTTTTTTAACTATTCAAACCATTTTGTGATGCGCGGCGTAGTACACGTGTAACATTTTTATCCTGCAGCAGTTTGTTTTTTTCGTAGTCTTCAGAGTCTATTGATGTACTACACAGATTGTTTTTTTTTTGTAGTCTTCAGAGTCTATTGATGTGCTACACAGATTACAAGATGTCATATTAACTCTAGAGAGGATCTCTTTAGCAAACACAATCTGTAAAAAGAAACAGATTATTCGCAGAACGAGTAGCAACAATGTCGAGCAAAAATGATAAAGGACCTAAGTTCGTCATAACAAACCCAAACGAGAGACCAGTAATGACTTGTGATGAGAGATGGGTTGGAATATGTGAGAATGATATCATCTACATAAAGCAGGAGATAGATAATCTCTAATCCACGGTGAAACGTGAAAAGGGAGTTATCTGATCGACTAGTGAAGCCAATGGAGGAAATATAAACCGCAAACCGCTGATACCAAGCACGAGGAGCCTGTTTGAGGTCATATAAGGCCTTGCGTAAGCTACAAACATGATCAAGGTGATGTGGGTGAACATAGCCAGGTGGTTGTTTCATGTATACTTCTTCTGTTAAGTCATCATGAAGAAAGGCGTTCTTAACGTCAAGTTGATGAATGAGCCAGTGACAGGAGACATCAATACTGAGGACAGTGCAGATGGCGGATGGTTTAACAACCGGACTAAAAGTGTCATCAAAGTCTAGACCGAGTTATCAAGAGAAACCCTGAGTGACTAATATGCCTTTGTAGCAATTGAGGTTACCGTGAGAGTCAAACTTATGACGGTATAGCCATCGCCAACCAACAATGTTAGCAGACGAAGTACACGGGACAAGATCTCATGATTGATTGTTAGTGAGGGCTGACATGTCCGCATCCATTTCTAGCTTCCAATTAGGACACTCACAGCCTGAGCTGTGAATCTAGGAATATGAGATATGTCGGAAGTAGCAAAAAGATTAAGAAGGACGTGAGGTTTTAGGTAACCTGTTCGGAGGCGAGTGGTCATGGGATGACCTGAAGGTTGAGGATGAGGAGAAGAAGAAGAAGAAGAAGAAGAGTGAGGATGGGGGATGAAGAAGAGCCCACATGCTGAGTAGGAGAGGGAGTTAAGGGAGAGAGGAGAATGAGAGGAATGTCATCATCAGGAGTGAAGCAATCATAATCAGACTCAATAGGGGAGGGGTAAAAGTCACAATAAGGGAAGTGATCCTCATCAAATATAACATGACGGGTGATGATGACATGTTGCATGACAAGATCAAGGCCCTTAAGTCGTTTGTGATCTGGAGCGGGATCAAGATAAACACATACAGTAGACCAAGCATAAAATTTATTATGGGAAGTAAATGATATGTTAGGGTAACACAGATATCCAAAGACACAAAGATGATCATACTTTGGGAATAAACCAAAGATCACTTCAAAGGGTGTCTTAAAGGAAAGAGTGGTGATGGGGAGAAGATTAAGAGTGTGGACAACCACAAGAAGGGATTCAGTTCAAAATGTAGGGGTAAGGACGCCTGAAAGAGAAACATGCGAACAATATTGCTAATGGAGCAAATAGATCGTTCAACTTTTCCATTTTGTTGAGACGTGTAGGGGCGGGAGAAATGAATTGTAATAACATTAATTTTAAGATATGTAAAAAGGAGATGGTTATTAAATTCACGTCCATGATCACACTAAAAAGATTGAATGTCAGTTTTAAGCTGATTGGTGACATACATTCGAAATTGTAGAAGACAAGGTAAACCTCTGATTTAGCCCGGAAGGGAAAACCCCATAAAAATGAGAGAAATCATCCAAAAATAAAAATGTAATATTTAAAACACTCAAGCTGGTCACAGGAGATGTCTATAAATCCGAATGAATAAGTTCAAACATACGAGTAGTTTTAGACGAAGAAGGAGAAAAAGACAACCAACAATGTTTTCCAAGTTGACATGCATGAAAAATCGGAATTTTATTATTAGTACTTGAAATAAAACAACACGACTTCAAAAACTGGAGAAGAGGTGATCCCAAATGTCCTAAGTGACAGATGTCATATTGGAAGCAACACTACGGTAACATATGAAGGAGTGCGTGGATACAAATCACCAACATTGTCACACCGGTGAAGAGGAGTATTAGAATCAAGATCCTTCACAGGAAAAACCAACAGGATCAAAAGAGATAGAAACCGAATCATCAATAGTAAATTTACAAACATACACTAAGTTTTTAATCATTTTATTTGACAAAAGGACATTTTTGAGAGAGAACTTATAATGAAAATAAGGGAGACAAGTTTGACCGATTTATGGAGTTAGAATTACAAGGTGTTAAAGAAAGCGTATTACCGTGGTTAAAGTTCATGTGCGAGATAGCTCTCTTATCCATATAATATTTATTATCTAGTGGAGGCTGAAGGGGCATGGCTTGAAAAACGAAGGATAAATCCATAGGCTGTTGAGGCGATGGATAATTTGCGCCCAAAAATTGTCCATTTGACTGTGGTAGGAAACCAAGAGAGCTCGTGGGTTGTGGAGCTGATGGAGTGGGCTGGCCGAACAAGGCTGTTGCGGCCGGAGGGTGCTAAGGCGAAAACTGGCCTGTTTGTGCTTGGGCTTGGTGTGCCTGGGCTTGTTGAAATGACGTTGGGCTATGTGCCGAGTAAAGCATCGGTTGTTTGTGAATTCCAGGTGGGCCAAAACTAATTAATGGTTGAGGAAAATATCCACCTGCATGATTATTTTAAGGATAAAAAAGTTGTGGTTGTTGTGATGTAGCTGCTTGCATGAAAACACCTGGATGGGACCCCATAATTCCTACAAAATTAGACTGTAGACCTGAGATTATACTTGCAAGATTCTTAGACATAGTCATACTAGAATTACTCACACCCTTTGGAAGTACCCCGATCGAGAATTATTTCGATTTTTGTTCCACTTGTTTTTCGATTTTCCCGATTATTGTGAGGCGGAATAAAGGGCAGTAGTAATAGTGGGTGAAGGTTCGATCACTTGATCGGTTGATGATTTTCGTGATTCATGAACCAATAACATATTTTTAGCTTCATGGAAGGATGGGAAGAGTTTGGTGTTAGTAAGAACAACAATAATGATATGGTATTATGGTGGGAGGCCACATAAGATTTGCATGACAAGCTCTAATTCAGTGATTTCGGAGTCGACATCAGCTAAGGCATCTGCAAGGTGTTTGAGATTGTGACAATAATCGGTAAATGCCCATGAGCTTTTTTTGGTGTTGCAGAATTGTTCTTGCAATTTGAGCATCCTAGGCATTTTATTATTGAGAAAAATTATTGTAAATTGTCCCACTTATCGATAGAGATAATTTGAAGAACCATGGGACCACAAGTAGAATAGAACCAAGACTTCACACGAGAGCCAACAGATTACTAATCTTCATCAGTTTCTTCGGATGGTTTGGATTTTCCATTAATGTGACCTAAAACTTTAGCACCTTTACAAATATCCAAGAAAATATGATACCAGAGCTTAAATTGCGAGCCATCGGAGATGAGTTTAAAGCTAAACTAGTTGTACACATTGGCAACGACATAAACTAATTGTTGAGCCACGGGTGCAGCACTGGAGGAGCCTCCAAGGGTCGACATATGATCGGAAAAATCAAAGAAAGTTATATGAAAGAAAAAAAAAAGCAAAAGAAAATCCAGAGTACTTAACCTTTGGTAGAAATATTGTAGAAGTTACTGGCGACTAATCCTCTTGTATAGAGAGAAGAGGTAGGACAACAAATCACGTAGATAAGGGTCTTCTTGGGAAGTAACCAACAAAAAAGAACTGCTCAAGATAGATGTGCACGTCAAAATGGTGAGGAAGGAACATGACCGACTTGGACGACGATCGACCAGAGGAGAGAAGCGTGAAAAAAACGATCGATCACAGTGAGCCGCATACTACCATGTTGAATTATGGAAATACCCCTTAGGGTTTGCATTATGATTCATCATTATAAAGTTACATAAAGAACCCCTAAACTATATAAGATATATAAACCTACACTAAACATGTTAATTAAATAATACAATTAACACGAACATTGTGATTATTGAAGCTGATTTTTGTTATAAAATATGATTAAATAACAAGATAAATTATAAAGTAAAGAAAGACAAGAGAGTGAGAGAACTTTTATTCCAATACTTGTGATGAAATCATCAAACTTTACAATACATAATATTCACTATTTTTACTAGACAAAGAAGATGAAAGGTGTATGATATGAATGCTCATTATAGTGGTGCATAACTACACTTATAAAACTCATAATAATGTTTGCTATAATGTTCACTAATTATGGAGAGTAATGGGGGAATATGGAGAATCACATAGTCATTCACTAAATAATAATTCATAACACTCCCCCTTGAATGACGATTGTATCATGCCTCGTTAAAATTTTAATCGGTAAAACCTCATGGGAAAAACCCTTTATTAAGGAAAAAAAGTACATGATTAATAATAGATATTGGAAACAATTGCCTCGTTAAAAACCTTGGTAAGAAAACCCAGTGGGAAAAACATAGCTAAGAAAAATAGTACAATATGTTTCCAACTCCCCCTGATTAGTACATCACTTGATTTTCTTAAAGCACCGCATAACAATGTTTCGTACCATCTTTTTCAAAATTCGATATAGGAAGTGCTTTAGTAAACCAATTAGGAAAGTTGTTACTGGATTGAATCTTCTAGATGTTGATGTCACATTCTTTTTGAAGATCATGAGTGAAAAAAACTTTGGTGATATATGTTTGGTTTTGTCTCCTTTTATAAATCCTTCCTTGAATGGAGATGTACAAGTTGTATTATCTTCATATAGTATGGTTGGAACATCAATGTTAGAAGTTATACCATAATTCTTGCAAATGTGTTCAGTTAAATTTCTTAACCAAATACATTTATGACTTTCCTTATAAATTGCTATAATCTCTGCATGGTTAGAATAAGCAGCAACTATAGTTTGTTTAATAAAATGACAAGAAATTACGTTACCTCACAAGTGAATAAATAACCTGTTTGGGATCGAGCTTTGTGTGGATCAGATAAATATCCAACATCTGCATAACTAATTAACTTCGTATTTTATGAATTTGATTAGTATAAATTCATATCCATTGTACCTCGAAGATATCAAAGAATGTGTTTGACTCTATTCCAGTATCTTCTTGTTGGACAAGAACTATAGCTTGCTAATAAGTTTACGACAAAAGATTTATCAGGTCTTGTATTAATAGTAAGATATATTAGTGCACCAATAGCACTAAGATATAGTTCTTTGGGAACAAGAAGATTTTCATGTTTTTATGATGCTGAAATTGGTCCTTTTTGGCATCTAAGTGCCTTACCACGTTCGGGTTACTCATGGATGTGAGTTATTAATATTAAACCTTTTTAGCGTCTTTTCTAGATATTAATGTACAAAAACTCCATTTTTGTGTGCTTAATTTGAAGACCCAAATAGAATTTCATCTTATCAAGATCATTCATTTCAAAAATTTCTTTCAAACAAGAAGTGACCTTTTCCAATTCTCTAGGAATTCCAATTATGTTCAAATCATCTACAATAACATCAATTATGATAAATTCTTATCTAGATCTTTTTATGAATACACATGGACTTAATGGATCATTTTTATAGCACTCTTTCAACAGAAATGTACTTAAACAATTGAAGCACATACGGTCAGATTGTTTCAATCTATAATTTATTTAATTTTACCAAATATACTTCACGAGAATTAGAAGTTTGTGCTTCTGGCACCTTAAACCTTTTTGGGATTTTCATATAAATATCATATTCAAGTGAACCATATAAATAGGTGGTAAATACATCCATTAGACGCATCACCAGTTTTGCATATGTTATTAAACTTATAAAATAACTGAATGTAATTGCATCAACTACCGGAGAATACGTTTCTTTATAATCAATTTCGGGTCTTTGGGTAAAACCTTGTGCAACAAGTATTGCTTTATATCTCACAACTGCATTTTTCTCGTTTCTTTTGCGCACAAATACCCATTCGTATCCCACTGTTCTTACTTTGTTTGGTGTACGGACTACAGGTTCAAAAACTTTTCGTTGGGTAAGATAATTAAACTCTTTATTTATTTCATCTTTCCATTTTGGCCAATATTTTCTATTCATACATTTCTCAATAGATTTAGGTTCAAGATCCTCATTTTCATTATAATCGAGCGCGGAACATGATATGAAAATTATCATCGACGTCTATCTTATTTCGGTTCCATCTTATTCCTATCATGATATAATTTATTGAGATCTCATCATTTTCATTTTTTCAGGTACCCAATTTCTTTTGTTATGTCATTGGGCTCTTCTGGAGCTTCATTAATCTTTTCAAAAGATTATGTTTTCTCTTTTGGACCATCAATTATATTTGCTCCCTTTCGTTTTCGAGGATTTTTATCTTTGGAACCGTTGTTCTTCCACGCTTCAGGCGAGCCTTTGATTCATTTGTAGTTATATTTTTTCCTTTTGGGATATCAATTCTAACTAGAGCATTTACAGCTGGTACATGAGACTTTGTTACTCTCTTAGGGTCAGTAAATGTATCTGGCAATTGATTTGCTATATTTTGTAAATGAATTATCTTTTTCACTTCAAGTTCACATTGACTTGAAAGAGGATCTAAAACTGAAAGTGACAATTCCTTTCAAGAGATTTTATTTTCCAGCTTCTTTATTTCTCCCCCCATGAAAGTGGAAAATATGATTTCATCAAAATCATAATCATCGCTGTAAATAAATCTCCAATTGATGATTTTAAATATTTTACTATAGATGGAGATTCATATCCAACATAAATTCTCATTCTTCTTGAGGACCCATTTTTGTGAAGTGAGGTGGAGAAATGGGTACATAAATTATACATCCAAACATCCTTGGATGGTAAATATTTGGTTCTTGTCCGCAAACCAGTTGAATAGGGGAGAACTCATGATAACTAGTTGTCATTATGCATATAAGTGATGTTGCATGTAAAATTTCATGCCCTTATGGTGATTAGGAAGTTTATAATGCATTAGTAATGGTATTACAATTAATTAAAGGTGTTTGATTAATGACTCAACTAAACCATTTTGTGTATGAACATATGCAACATGATGTTCAATAGATGTCCTAATCGACATGGAATAATCATTAAAAGCTTATGATGTAAATTCTCCAACATTGTCAAGTCAAATTTTCATAATTGGGTAATCGGGAAAATGTGCCCTTAGGCAAATTATTTATGCAAGTAATCTTGCAAAAACCAAATTATGACTAGATAACAAGCACACATGTGACCATCTAGTTGACGCGTCAATTAAAACCATAAAATGTCTAAATGGTCCACATGGTGTTGGATGAATTAGTCCATATATATCCTCTTGAATTCTTTGTAAAAAACTAAGACTTTCATACCCAAGTTTGTTCAATGATGGACTGGAAATTAATTTTCCTTGAGAGCATGCAACACAAGACAATTCATTAATTTGAAAAATCTTATGGTTTTTCAAAGAATGACCACTTGAAGTTTCATTTATTCTACATACCATAATTGATCCGGGATGGCCCAACCGGTCATGCCAAACTATGAAGGTAATATCATACCTTTTTTATTTTCAATAGCATGAATCATTGTAATATTTGTATAGTACAATCCGGAGGACAATACAAGTAGTTTTTACAAAAAACTTTTCTTATCCGATATCATTTTTGTAATGTTGAGATAATTTTTATTACCATCATTAGTTGTTTCAATAGGGTATCAGTTAGACCGAATATCCTTAAAACTTAATAAATTTCTTGGTGATTTTAATAAAAATAATGCATCACCAATTGTAATTATTGTCACTTGTGGTAATACTATATTCGCTCTTCCGGAGCCTTTGATCTTGGTGATTTAGACGAAAATAATGCATCACTAATTTGTAATTAGTGACCCTTGTTGTAATATTATATTCGCTCTTCCGGAGCCTTCGATCATTTTTGCATTACATGTTATTATATTAACATTTGCTTCTCTAATTGATAAGCAAGCAGAATATTTTTTCATTATTAGAAATGCTATGTGTTATTGCATTGTCTACAAGAAATATATCTTCCTTATTTCTTTTGCGAATATCCATATTTCTTTTCAATAAATAAATAAAACATAAGAAACATTCGACATAGAGAAATAAAGTCATATTTTATTAATTTGGGAAGATTGTGACGAAATCATTTCTCATGAAACGAATATGACATAAAAACATAATAAATTTCATGAAACAAAACTACACAATATTCTTCAATCACCATTCATATCACCACTTGTCCCTTCTGGGTAGACAAGAAAATCGGCAACATCCAAATGTGTCATTTCGGGTTGATCTTCATGAATATCACTTTGAATAAATTTTCTTTGATATTTTATTTTTCTTTAGATTTTAGATAAGTTTGATAAAGATCAACAAAATGCTTTGGGAAGCGGCATGTACAAGACCAATGAACGGTCATTCCACATCGGTGACAAACATTTTCAACTTTCTTTTTTTCTTGACCAAATTTATCATTAGGATGTGGATTTTTGCTATTTTCCAACTTCTGGTGGTTGCTTGTAATCTTGTTATTTTTATGATAATAACCTCCATGACCTCGATTATACCCATGACTATTATGATTATATGATTTTGCATTCACTTCAGGGAATGCACTAGAACCGGTCGGGATTGATTGGTGATTTTTCATCAATAACTCATTGTTTTGTTTAGCCACAAGAAGACATGAGATTAATTCATATTTATTTTAAACCTTTCTCATGATATTTCTACTACAGGAGCATCTTAGTAGCATAAAAAGTAGAGAATGTTTTCTCTAGCATGGTCTTTCATAATGAAAATAATAATCAAATAAAGACTTGTATGTTAAGGAATTGTTAGTTTAGAAGTTCCATAAAATTAGTTGTAAGCATTGTACATGTAAACTTATAAAAAATACATACCTGAAAATAATAAGAGCGATAAGGAGTTAGAGCTATATGGTAGAATCGTGCTGATAACGTGTTATAAGATATGATTAAATAACAAGATAAATTATAAAGTAAAGAAAGACATGAGAGTGAGAGAACTTTTATTCCAATACTTGTGATGAAATCATCAAACTTTACAATACATAATATTCACTATTTATACTAGACAAAGAAGATGAAAGGTGATGTATGATATGAATGCTCATTATAGTGGTGCATAACTACACTCATAAAACTCATAATAATGTTTGCTATAATGTTCACTAATTATGGAGAGTAATGGGGGAATATGGAGAATCACATAGTCATTCACTAAATAATAATTCATAACTACACTCATAAAACTCATAATACGTCAATATACATACATTCATTTTGTGTGAGCGTTTTTTGTTAATTATTATTATTTTTTTTTAAATTTTCTTGTGAATTTCATATTTGAATCTTAAAAGATACAATCATATGTGAATCTTACATGATATAATCACATATGAATCTTACATGATATATATATATATATATATATATATATATATATATATATATATATATATAAATTCATTTTTATGAGTGTTCTTGCATTAGTAAAAAAAATTAATTTTCTTGTCTATTTGAAAGAATTTATGGAAAATATTAAAGAGGTGAAAAATGATAAATTGAAAAAAAATATGAAACTCTTGACACTAAAAAATGATAACACTTTGAATCTTTGTAGCATGGCTTTGTTTTTTATATTTTATTTTGTGTCAAATAAAATATTTGTACTATTATGTTTATAGATTATTAAATAAAATACTTTTTTATGATTTATTTACGAACATTATAGTATTAGAAATATACATATATGTATTTGGAAAATATGTATATATGTACTTGAAATGTTAATTTTTTAGGTTAAAAAATTATAGTTTTTTTAAAGTTTACTAATTTTAAATAAATTTACTGTTTTTTAAAAATTGCAGCCTTTTAAAAAATATTTTTTTGAATTTTTTTTAAAAAATTCATGTTTTATAAAAAATTAAAAAATTGCATTTTCTAAAAACTCAAAAATTATTATTTTCATAAAAAAAATCAAAAAATTTGATTGATTAAGTTAATTTTTAGACATTTTTATTAATATTTCCAATAACTCAAAAGTTAAACATTAAATGAGATTGGTATGATGACGGACATATTCTTAATGAGTTAAATTTGATCTAACCACTACAAGAAAACAACCCTTTAATAAAACGCAGAAACTGGCACACATTGATTTACGATACGCATTTTTTGTGTGTCCTAAAAATAATGTCAGTTTTCCAAAATTCAAAGGATAGAGGACACACATTTATGCGTGCCCTAAAATTAGTGTCCAAAAAAACACGGAGGGCACTTGTCTTAAACGAGTGTCGTGTATAGATGTCGCTTTATAATTATTTCAAACGCGCCTCGACCAAAGTATCAATACTACTAAATTCCACAAAATCATAGGGACTAGGGCTTTTTTCAAGAACGAAAACACTAGGTGCTCTCTGGCCTCTGCAAGAATCAATCGATGATCTCGCCTCACCTCGCCGTTAACATCTTTGCTCACTTCTCCTCCAACGACGTTAAGGGTATTTCTTCTTCGGCGACTTCAGGCTTACCTGACCTCGTCGGAGACTGCTCAAATTTTCATGCCCTAGCTCAACTAAGGTACGATTTGGTTATTCTCTCTTCCTAATGTTTTCGTTCCTCTATTTCTCTAATTTCTCTTCTATTCATACCTTTGATTTCGATTTTGGATCTTCTCATCTTCTCCAGTGTACAACCCTAACCAGAAAAACTATGCGGGTTTCTATCGCGATTTCCTCCTCATTCCATGATCCCCACTTCTACTCTCTAAGCATCTCATGTATGTTTCGTTCCTTCTCCTATATTCTCATTCTTCTTGTTTGATTTCGTAGGTGCAACATCCTTCCCCCTACTTTTCTGCTTCTCGATCCCATTCTAATACTTTGTTAACAGTCGCACACAACACCTCACACACATACTCACATTTAATATTTTGAGCATAAATTCGAGAGTTTGATTTTCCTGACCTAAATTCTAGATTTTATGTACTTTAATGGAACTCTTCTCTTAATTGTGATTTCTTGGCAAAAGCTTGCTGGAAATATGAATCTTGTATGGATTTCTCAAAGTTATGCTAAATATCAATTGACAGTGGTGGTAGTTCATTGTGGGCATGGTGCTTTGACTTTTGCAAGCATCAACCCTAAATCTTTTTATTTTGTTTTCCATACATCAATTTTAAAGGTAAAACATCGAATCTTAAGTGAAAATTCTGAATTTGGTTAGAGTTTATTTATACATGTTAGAAACTAAAGCTAAATAAATGAAAGTTGTCAAATGTATGCTTACTTGAATATACCAAATGTTCAACCTGTATGCTTACTTCAAAGTACCAAATGTTCAACCTGTATGCTTACTTGAAATTGCTAAATTAACTAAAGTTGAATCTTTCAATTACACTGTATGCTTACTTGAAAGTACCAAATGTTCAACCTGTTTCAGTTGTTGGATAAATGGTATCATTTATTACAAGGTATGTTTGTTTTCCTTTAAAAACGATAAAGATGTTGCACATGGATGAAGATGCAGGGGAAATCTGCTCATAAAATTGTAAAAAGTTCAAAATTCGTGTAGGGATGTAACATCCTGATTTTCAGGTATGGAATAATTCCCATTTATTCAAGTCCTTCCCTTGGAACATGGCATGGTGAAGCCTTACCACAACGTTTTAAGAACTTTAAGGCCGCGTATTTTCCTGGACCAACACGGCGTGTTGGTGTGTAAGCACGCCGTGTTGGCAGCTGGTTGAGAAAACCCTAATTTTTAGGGTTTTGCACCCTATATAATCTCCTTAAGTCCAAAGAGTTGGCCTTTTATCAGCCTCTAATTCCCTAATCGAACCTTGAAAACCCTAATCATATTACCTCTCATTTGTGAGCTAGTGTGGTGCTTTTGGAGCCAAAGAAGGAAGAAATTGGAAGACAAAAGCAAGGGTCCAGGAAGCAATACCTCATATTTCAGTTTGGCACTTTTCTGGACCTTTGTAAGTGTCCAAGATCCGATTTTTATTCTTCTGTTTTGCTAGATCTTGAGTTTTGTCCCTTTAGTTTCTTGTTCTTGAAGGTTGGAATGATTATATCACATAGAGGTTGCAACTTTATGAATCTCCAGGTCTAGGTGACCTAGTAGATTCTTAGATCTGGCCTATAGTCGAGTTTTGATGCCATGCATGGAGATTAGGTCATAAATCCCCTTTTTGACCTAGTATGGGTTCAATACGTGCATTATACATTCATGTCTATTAAACACCAACCTTTGTCATGGTTTTGGTGCTAGAATCTCTTTTGGAAGAGTTGGGCTTCAGACTTTAAGAATTAAGTATTTATTAGTTAAGCCCTTATATCTTTAAGCCTTATGGTTGGAGTTTTGGACCTTTTGAGTAGTCCCAGTGGATAAGTTGGAAACTTTACCCTTCTTAATAACATTATGGGCTAGATCTGAGCTTTAGAGCCCTTGGAATCGAAGATACAACTGAATTTATTAAGTTGTTGGGATTCGGGCCAACACGATGTGTTTGCAAGACAACACGACATGTTGTTGAGGTTTTCCTGACCGTATGAATGTTGACGGAACACAACGTGTTTGTAAGTAAACACGACATGTGTGACAACTCGAAATTTCTATCTTATATCAAACCCTGCATTCAATCAAAGTCAAACTTTCTTTTGCTAAATTTTAGCAGTTTTGGAGTCAGTTTGGGTGTTTTGATCTTAAATACATCAGAGGTATTTATAGTAAGTATACTCTAGGGTTAATTGTACTACACTTATGTCTCAAAACTCTAAGAGTTTGGAGTTTATGGCCATAACATGGAGTTTACGGCCGTAAACTCTAGGGTAAGTATGACACTTGGTCATTTTATGTCATTATTACCATTTTCAAGTCCAAAACTCATTCTATCTCAAGTATCATCCAAGTTCTTCACTAGATCTTCAACCATGTAAGTGTTTTCTTCCTTGATTAGTTGATAAACTTCATTATCTAGTGTATGTGTATGATTTCATCCACGAAATCTCTTCATTTGATAGATAATCATGTGTTCTTCATTTCACCAAGAACACACACTAGTGTTCTTGAGCCTTAAACCTCCTTTCAAGCTTCTATATTGTAAGTACTCTTGTCTTAGCTTATTGTATACTTGAATCAACTAGTTTACACTTAGAAAACATCAAGAAAACTAGATCAAAAGGGAGTTTACGGCCAAGGAACCTCCTTGGGCCGTAAACTCTATTTAAGGGTCCAAATGAGCCCTAATCCCTTCCAAAGCCTTGAGACCAAGTCTAGAACACTTCTAAATTAAACTAAGCACCTTAAACATTGAAATGGTACATAATACCATGAGTTTACGGTTGTAAACTCATGGAGAAATGGTCCTTAGGCCGTAAACACTAGTTAGTGGTGCAATGGTGCCACCATTCCTTCCTAAGGCTTAGACTTGATCATAGAACACTTCATAATGGCTTATAAGACCTTAAAACACAACTTGATACTTAGTACCATGAGTTTACAGTCGTAAACTCATGGGGAAATTACCCCTTGGCCATAAACTCATGTGGTTATACCATATGGGCCATAAACTCCAATGATGAGGCCCTACACTCCTTATATGCAACCCTAGGTGGTTTAACACTTCAATACAAGTGTTTCCTAGTCCCTAAGGTTGTTCCATTACATAATTAGTTGTTATAAACACTAATTGTAAGCATATATGTGTCATTATATGTTAAATAGCATTCGTGTGTGCTCAAGTTTTCACTTGACACTTAGCATCCTTTACTGATCTTACATTCGCATCACTCACTTCAGGTGAGTTCATACCCCTTAACTTATTTTTTAAATGATTTTAAAGGCTTTCATGGGGGGATACAAGTAGAAAACATGCTAGTTATAAGATTAATCACATGTGATTTATAACTGTGTTTCAAACAAGGATTTCATATACTTCAAACTGTGTTTCTAAACAAACTACTTTTAAATCGTTTTATAAACTGACATCAAGTCATCATTTATTTATTGTTCAAAACTCTTTAAATGTATTACAAAACCTCTTTTTAACTTATATATACTGTCAAAAGCATGTATATATATATATATATATATATATGTATAGTTATATACATAATGTTTAAAGGACTTAGGACTGCTAGCTCGTTGTATTTCATTTTCCTTGTTTGGATGTGGACTTAGGGTATCGGCCAGTTTTCCGAAGGTCGTCTAAATATTAGATATATATTATGTATACATATGTAGAAATAAAAGTTCTATTCAATCAGTTCAGTACCTTTGGGTAGCAAAGGTATACAATCATCTATTCATTTACATAACTTACCAGTAAACTATAATAGGTATAGTTTAGGAGAATACTATCATATACAAATACTATAACAGAGAATACTATAACAGAGAACACTAGATGGAGAATACTATAACAGAGAATACTATACAAAGGATACTATACAGAGAATACTATACATAGAATACTATTACTATAACAAGTATACTATAACAAGATTCAAAGATAACATAATGTGAGATACTACTTCGTGACACATCGACCATTTCGTTATGTCACGTTTTGTAACCAGAATCTCCTGGAGGGAGAGCGTGAGTTTGCGTATAGATCTATACTGGATTGAATCCTACACCTTTGTTGTTCGCTACAGTGGGATTTGCAAATCTACGGGTGCCAAATGTCATTTCTTCCGACGTCTTTCATCGTCGTGTTATAGTCAGATTAGCATGGTAACAATAATATCACATTTTGCCTTAATTAAACCATTGGTTTTAATATAGTTATTACTTCAGTGATTAATTCAAATAATTTTGTAGTACACATATACATTTTCCCATTATATTCAAATTGTGATCTTCTCACATAAAGGGTAATATAAAACTATATTTTGGTAATGATAGTCATACTTGGGAAAAACATTCACTTTTACAAAGGAACAAACTGTGACAACCCAAAGTTGTTCCATCGCCGTAACCCGTTCCGTCCATAAAACTCGTCTTTTGCAAATTGTTCCGATTTCGCTTTTGGGATAAGTTATTTAAATTAATATGTTTATTATAATCTCATGAGTGTCCAAAACCCCTTAAAAACACATGAAAACGCCCCAAACTAGTAATTAGAAAAATTTTAGTTTCGACCATATCGGGTTACGACAACTTAATCGGGTGCGACCAAAAGCCTCGGTTAACGTCAGTATCGGGTAGAATTCCACCGTGTCCCAAACCTGAACCATATTTAAAGCTAATTAAGCCTCATTTGAAGCCTTTTTCACTCTCTCTCTAACCTCTCTCCTCAATCCAAGATCTAGGTCCAAAAATCATCCAAATCTAGCTTCAAATCACCAAGGTAACTACCATAACTCATAGATTAGCATCCTTAGCCTTCAATTTCGTGTTCAAATCATGATTTAGGAGCATAAACATGTGTTTACGGCCCTGGAACACTCTTGGGCCGTGAACACATATAAATGGGGTTTTTGAGCCTTAAAACCCTTCCAAACCACCATTGGAGCTTAGATATGGCTTAAGGACTTATTGGATTGGACTTAGAACATCTTAAACTCATCATTTAGGGAGTAAACATGAGTTTACTGCCCAAGAACATGCTTGGGCCGTAAACACCCTTTCATGGGCAATAAACTCCTTTTTAGGTGTTAAAATGCCATTTACACACCTCCTAAGCCTTGAACTAATATCTAGAAGCAACCACAAACGAATTAGAAGCCTTAAACTTGATGAAAACCATTCCCTTAGGAGTTCACGGCCATAAAACCCTCAAGAATGGGTTCCTGGGCCGTAAACTCCTATAAATGGGTTAAATGGTGCCCTAAATTCACCCCTTGGCTTGTAAAAATGAGTGGAATCATATGTGATTGACTTAAGACCACCAAAACATCAAAGGAAGGTGTGTGGGGAAGCTTACGGCCGTAAACTCATAGTTTACTGCCGTAAACTCCTCAAATGGTCCTTAGACTGTCCAACTTACCTTCCAATGCCTTAAAACCAAAACTAGCATCACCCCTAAAATGATAAAAGGCCATTTGGCACTCTAGAACACCCCACCATGATTTTACGGCCGTAAAATCATGGGTAGTGGGTCGTTAGGGTCGTGAAATCTCTTGGGAGTTTACTCTTGAAGAGTAAACTCCATATCCGAACCATATATGTCCATAGATGTCACCCGGGTCACTCCAAACACTTGATTTGAAGTGTTTTCGCGTCTTGGAGAGTATAATCATATCTAATTAATGATTTAAAGTCTAATTAGATACATTTGTGTATTATTTAATATTACATAGGAACCTCGCACGTTTTCAAGCCTCGATCCGACGTTTAGCATCCTAGTCGACACATTCATCGTCAGGTGAGTTCATACCCCTACCTTTTTTCAATGTTTTTCAATGTTTTCAGGGGGGAATACAAGCAAAAGTACAAGAATATCTTGTGCTTAAACTTATTATTTCAATTGAAATGTTTCATATTCCACTTGCTTTTAACAATTGAAACCGTATTATCTAACTGTTTGACTTGCAGAATCAGTTTACAAACCGATTTCATATCTTATTATATAATGTTATATTATATATTTCACAAATGATTTGTTCCATAACATTATTGTTAAAAGCATTAGATTAGTACATTCGTTTTTTCCTCGGTAACACTCCACAGAGATACGCGAGTGGAGGATCGTCTTTGTAAATAGAATTTAAATAGGATTTTCCGCATTATTACTTGTAGATTTTTTATTCCTATAAATTGGAGACACGTCCTCGGAGAACACTCCACAGAGATACGCGAGTGGAGGACCGCTTCTGTAATTAGAATCTCTTAGATAGGGAGCGTGACTTGAGTGTATAAATCTATACGGGGCTGACTACCCCGCACCTGGCTGCTAGCTACAGCCGAACCAAAAGGTTCAAGGGTGACGAAAGTCATAAAATGATTTGGACTACTTATTTCCATATCTAGTCTATCGAATGGTTATGGAACTCGCAATTTGGATAACAGAGATTTACTTGTTAGTAATAGTGAATATAGTAAATTAATAACCTTTGAAATTAATTTACTATGTTGATAGTTTTATATACGTGTTAAAACTGACATACACTTCACAAGGATAATCAGGTTTTCAGTATACATCTTTTACATTACATTTCAGATTGGTAACCAACTTTTAGGAAAATATAAGATTTTCCTGGGGTAACAACTATTCATAACCAGATTTGTGTAACATAACGGAAAACTAAACATTACTTTTAAGAAAATATAGGATTTTCTTGGATAACCACTTTTTTTTCAGAAAACAAAAGGAATCTTGTTCATTTTCATAAAACAAACCGCTTATGAACTCACCAGCTTTATGCTGATTTTTAAACTGCTTGTATTCTCAGGTTCTCCTTAGGCAGGTATTCCCGCGTTCTTTTGCAGAAGATGGAGTGTATGGAGTCACATTTTACTTTTGTTTAACTTATGTATCTATGAAACTTGTATCACTTTACTTTTAAACAGATGTAATGAAAACTATGTAATGTAATGTTTTGTGTTTACTTCGCTTACTATGTACATTGGTTATGATATTCAACATGAAGTCACCTCCACCCCGGAACGTTTCCGCCCTGGGTTTCGGGGTGTGACACAAACATACAATACAGTCGGGTCTTGGTAGAAGACTACTTTTTATACTAGTAGAAAATATAGGATTTTCTAGGAGTTTTCAAACATATACAAACATTTACATTGTTCAATTACAAACATTTTCATCAAACTTCTACAACCATTGACACTAAATACTTATGAACTCACCAGCTTAAATGCTGATCTACGCTTTCAAAATAACTTGTATTCTCAGGTCACCAGTAGACAGGTACCGATGATCAAGTTTTGAGAAGACGGAGCATCTTCAAGACTCGTCTTTTATTTTGATTATTCATTTTTGGTGTCTTATTACTATTAAAGAACACACTTGTATGAAATTATACTATTAATGCAATGGATGATGTTGTTGCTTATTTACTACTTTGCATTGTTATGATACTGTACATGACGTCCTTTGCCCCAGAACGTTTCCGCCGTTCTTGGTTTTGGGGTGTGACAACGTGTTGGGTCAACACAGACTGTTGACCTTAGCCGTTGACTTTGACTTTGACCAAGTTTGACCTTGAGGGTATTTTGGGTACTTTAGGTTTTTTTTATGGAAATTGGTCATTGATGAAAGTAGGAATCAAGCACAAAGATGAGATTCAGAGTTGGACCTCATCAGTTCTATTCAGTATGCGAGGTGAGTTTTTCTCACTGTACTTTCGGGTCGAAGGTACCAAGGCCGACTCATTGGTTGATAACCTGATATTTGTTGATATGCTGAGTTTGGAATAGATATGCATGCTAGATTTGATATGATAGTCTGGTAAATCTGTGGGACTACCTGTGATACTGTTTGTTTATCTGTATAGACATATTGTGTGGGTTGAGGTTGAGGTTATACTGCTCCGTGTTGTAGCCAACAAACCCTGGAACAAACCAGATATGAGCTAAGGGCCGGGGAGGGCATACCAGACTTGTACTGAGGGCTTAGTGGTGTTCGGTCCAAGGACTGATTAGGCCGGGGAACAAGCCGGACATAAGTTGTGGGCTAAGGGCAAACCAGACTTATGTTGTGGGCTCAGGGGTATTTGAGTATGTTAGCCGTGGACCCATTGCATGTTGTTATTATATATGTGCTAATTGTTTGTGTATTGGTATTTTGGGGAATTCACTAAGCTTTGAGCTTACAGTTTTGGATTATATTTCAGGTACCTAAGAGGATCGCGGGAAGGTGAAGGCGTGATTGTGCACCTCCTCGACTTTTGATTTTATGATTTTGGGAAAACTCTGATATTAAACCTGTTTTGAAAACTAATTGTAAACAATGATGATTTATGGTTTGTTTTAAAAAGTTTTAAATTTTCATGAACTTTATGGTAGTTACAAGGGCTTTACTGAAATTTTTTAGAATATTAATGTGGCTTTACCAAGTGATGTGTATGTTGGGTTGTGTTAACATATAACCTTCATTTCATTTTTTATGGGCTATTCTCATTTACTCTCATTTAGGCATGTGTGCTTCTTTTTATTATGATCTTATCCAACCTATAATGATTCATAATCTTTTATTTCAGTTTTATATATAATATAATATACACATTTGTGAATTCTTTTTTGGTTTTATTTATGTAATAAACATATATCAAACTTTTCGACTTATAGCAACTTGATTCATGGCTACTTCTATTTAAAATGCAGGTTTCTAACCTCTTGAGGAAGTATATTATAGAACAAGACTCTTGTATGTATCATTTCAAATATAACTTACATTTGTTGTTTTGCTATTATCTGTAGTACTTCATTTTTTACAAAATGTTGATGAGGTGATTGTTTATGGCTCAACACATATCTGGACTATTTATGATCTTAAAAAGGTGGCGTCTAAAAAAAGGCAATGTGATCCTGTAGCAGCAATAAGTATTGAGAGTTTGTCAGACAGAAAATGGAATCGAAGAGCAGTCAACGGCTTCGTAAGAATATCAACAATCTGCAAAGAGGAAGGAACATAAGGAAGGGAGATAGTGCCCTTCTGGAGATGATGACGTGTGAAATGACAGTCAATCTCAATGTATTTTGTGCGCTCATGAAACACTGAATTCTTGGCAATCATTATCTCACTCTTGTTATCACAATACAAAGGGTGATAGTGCCCTTCCGATTTTATCTGATTTTTTTCCCTTTTTTGACAAATTCTGAATTTTTCCGGCTTTAACCGAATTGAAGCCGATTTTGACTGAATTTTGGCGATTTTTTTTTTTACTGATTTTGACCGATTCCTAATTAGGCATCTCGGCTCCTACCCAATTCCTACTATAGGAATCGTCCGTTTAGCCGATGTTTGCAACACTGCATGTAATATTATTTCGATTAATAAAACAAACATATTAATATACAAAATATATTGCGTTATCTAAACCTATACCATGAAGTAAAAGATTAATACAAGACGCGTTAGCATGAGATCAATGTGTTCTTTGCCAAGAAAAAGTGACGCAAGTAGCAAACACAAATATGAATCAAATAAATAAATCCAAAGGCATGGAGCCTTGAAAATCCACAATAGTATACTGAAAGTGATGCAGAAAAATACATTAGGATACAATCAAATATGGAATAAAAAAATCAACAAAAGCGATCATAAGGATAAAGGTTTTACCGGCACAGCACGGATACAAGCGGTTTCGGCAATGGGTGGGGAATGAGGAGGAACGACGTGGAGAGAGTAATAAAATTTTAAATAAATAAAAACGGGTAGGATTTATTATTTTTATTATTTATTATATTTTAATAAATAAAAACCAAATTTACTTCGTAATAAAATTTGAAATACCCTTATTTTTGTAATTACTTTTGTCAACTACAATGATACCGTAAAAAAATCGTTTATTTAGTATCACCCTTTTTGAATCATCGTCGTATTTAGCTTTCTTTTAAAACAAGAAGGTACAAGAATACACGACACAAGACAATTATTGATTAAAAAGAAAGACAAAAAAAAAAAAAAAAAAAAAAAAAAAAAAAACTCATCATTTTAAGCTAATGCCATCGTTTGTTTTCATAAAATGTAATAGCTTCTTTCTATATTTCTATAACAAATAATCCGGCTATAAAGTAGCCTCTACAACTTTCTCTCTCAAATCCCTTCATCAAGAGTACAATCCTTATCCCAAAATACAACATTCAAACTACAAAACATCTCACTATTTTACCAGTTTTATTAAAAGGATCTTCAAGAAGAAAAGCATTAATCAGTAGTACATTTAGACCCAAACTTCTGAGCTTTCTCATCAATCCAAGCTTTCATATCCCCCAACACAAGAGCAACAGCATCATCTGGTTCCCCTTGAATCAACGAATGATACATTCCTTCATAAAGCTTCAACACTTTATCTTCTTTAGCAGTCACAGCCTTCTCATACAGCATCTCTGAACCAGTATGGCACGCCAACCCATCTGATGTCCCGTGTGCAACAAAAAATGGCACCTTCACCTTCTCAAAGTTGTTCTGCACATAATTTGTCACCCTCACAATCTCTCTCATCGTCCCCACCCTCGGTTTTCCGGTGTATCGTTTTGGATTCACCGCTATTATCTTCAGTTTCTCAACATCTTTGATCGCCTTCGCCACCATTCGAGAATCCGGCATCGCAGCCCACGTATCCGCTAGTCCGAAGAGTAGTCCGTACATCGTTAAATGTAACTTCAATTAAGAAATTACCATAGTTGTGATTGGATCAGTGAATCAAATTAAACAATCGATCTAGATCTGGGATCTGTGGGAAAAAATGGGATGATTTACAGTTTGAAATTGAAACTGAAATTGAAATGTTACCTTGGAGGGAATCATGCCTTCGGGTATCACTAAAAGTGGGGAAGACAAGATCAAGCCGGACCATGTGTCCGGATCCGACTGGAAGTACATAAGAATGGTGATCAGTCCGCCCATCGATTCCCCTAAAAGGAAGGCTGGGAGATTACTGTACTCTTCGCTCCGGCGAACACTAACGAAGTATGATAGTGAAGTCGCGGCTGCTTTATCCATGTCTCCGATGTATCCATGGAGACCGTCGGAGCGGCCGTGACCAAGGAGGTCCGCGGCGAAGACGGCGTATCCCCACTTGGCGTATGCGATGCAGATCTTCTGGAAACACCAGCTGGAGTCGGATCCGTACCCGTGGGTCATAAACACGACGGCCTTAACTGGTTGGTCTTCGTCTAATGGAAGCCATGACTGAGTGAAGATTTTGCCGTTTGGGGTTTCGAAGTGGGATTTGGAGTTCCGGACGCCTTGGGATTTGTAGTATTCTTCCTCCGGTGTTTCACCCCAGAAGAACGGTGGTGGCGGGGGTAGCGGAGGAAGGTTTGGCGGTGGCATGGTTGGTGGATGTGGTCGGAGTGGTGCGAAGAGAGTAAAAGGGTTATAGAATAATCTTTCCGAGGATTTGACGGGATAATTAAGAATGGCTCTTTTTGCGTTGCAATTAATATAATGATTATTTGATTATTGTTATTGCAAATAGCCGAAACTAAAAATTTAACACAAATTATTTAAATTTTAATTTTTAAGCTACTCTTTTATCCATATCAATTCTCAATTTTTTTTTGAAGGAGAAACACATTTCATTTATTTTGATACAGCTTGACCAAAGACTATTTAATAACTGATTCTGATCTTTTATTATTAAATTATGATTTTTGAAAACTAATTATTGATTATTAATTTTAAAAGATTAGGTAATTTAAGTTCAATATTCAGTTTTAGAATGGCGTGAACAAAGCAGATTGTTGAAACTTCTAAAATGATTTTTTTATAGATCAAAACAACATATATATACTTACTAATTCTTAACCATTACTAACATTTCTCACCCACAATAGTAAAGTACACTTCATTTTTTACGGATAATAATAGTAAGTGAAACTTATAATTAAGCATTTTGCAAGTTTCAAGTTATATATGGCTCTTATTGGTAAAGAAATACATGTCTGTTGCTAACTTACTTTTATATATAATTATTTGATTTTTTTTTTTTACCAAATGGCATAAACGTGATACACATTTCTTACATTCTCAAGCACTATGAAGCTTAGTGGTATGCTTTATTCTAGAAATTAACGTCGCTAAGGATGTGGTGAGTGCCAACGTGAGACATGAGTAAAATGATTACTATGATTAAAAATATCTCAACCAATTATTATTGCCTGTTGGATATTCGGAGTCTTTTATAAAGAGAACCACTTTCCTTTCTATCCACAACAACAAAAAGTTGTTCCTCTAAAAGAATATATACATAATGCGCATTTTTGATCAGCTTTAATAAGACAGTGTAACCCATTTGAAATCGTGAATATTTTTTAGTGAGAGTGTGAAAATGGATGGAAGTGATATATACAAGGCTAGTAGAAGTTTTAATTTAGGGAGTAGTCGTACCACTTCGTGGAGGGACAGTGGATTGGACGTTTTCTCTCAGTCAAATCGACATGAAGATGATGATGATGATGAAGAAGCTCTGAAATGTGCTGTTCTTGAAAAGCTACCAACTTCTGATAGGTTGAAAAAAGATCTGCTTTATGGATCTAGTGGATCACCTGATGAGATTTTTGTTGATAATCTTGGATTAGAAGACAGGAAGCATTTGCTCGATAGACTGGTAAAAGTACCTGAAGAAGATAATGAAAAGTTCTTGTTGAAGCTCAGAGACAGAATTGACACGTAATTTGAGCATTAAAAGCTTTCAAAAAAATGATTATTATTATTTTTTTAAATGCGGTATTTTTCTTTTTTTGAATGTTCAGGGTGGGAATTGATTTGCCTACAATTGAAGTAAGATTTGAGCATTTGACAGTGGAAGCTGATGCTTTCACAGGCAGCAGATCATTGCCTAGTTTCCTTAATTTCATCATCGAAATCCTAGAGGTATGATATTTTGGAATATGCGGTAAACGATTGCTAGAAATAGAAATGTATCTTCATTGTTTGTTTATTATCCCATTTTAAAAATTAATAAAAAATAGTTTTTAC
Source organism: Lactuca sativa (assembly GCF_002870075.4). NCBI lineage: Eukaryota > Viridiplantae > Streptophyta > Magnoliopsida > Asterales > Asteraceae > Lactuca > Lactuca sativa. The sequence continues at coordinate 284,921,778 of NC_056627.2, read as the reverse complement.
TTAAGTATCATCCTATAAATGGCTGAACTTTTCATCGGGTAAGAGCATTTAGGATTTTTTTTTTCACTTCACCACATCAAGGTCAACTTAACAAACCATGAAGTTTAGACAAAATTTCACTATTGGTCCCTGTGGTTTACAGAATGTCGTACTTTGAGGACTTTCTAGCAAAAAGTCACGCCACTGGTCTTCATGGTTTCAGTTCAATGCGCAATTGGTCTTTGACCCTAACCCCATCACTTTTGTACCGTTAGTGCAAGGGTAGTTTTGTCTTTTTACCTCGTTGTACATCAGAGTAGATAATGTAAGCCCCACAAAAAAAAAGCAAAATTCAACATCAAGATTCAAGATGAATTATCATATGTTGTTCCAACATGTTGAATCACAAACCTATAGATCTTCCCTTTCAACTAGTCAACATCATCTCATCCTGCTTCGAAACCATCCGGTCCAACCGATCATTAACCTACTTCAGCTGCGATAAAATCACCTTAATCGGCCTCACTTCTGCTGACCAGTCCCGGTCCCACCACCATTCTTCCTAAACACCTGAAAACCCTCATCCAACGATTCCTCCACAAATTTCAAAAACCAAATTTGCATCTCCTTCTGCAATTTCATCCCCAATTCCACACTCTTATTCACCCCATGCCCCTTAATCCACGACCCATTAAAAGAATAATTATAAGAAGAAATCGTCAAATGGGATTTCATTATTTCGGTTAGGGTTGAACCTGAACCGGGTCAAATTTTAGATTGGGTTTTCTTTTGGGGTTGAACCGGGGTCTCGAACCCTTGGTTTGCTAAGAGGGAGATGACTTCGAGGTCAGTGGCTAGGGCGGCTTTGATCCAGAGAGCGAGGGATTTTGATTGGTTGGTCGGTTGGGGGTGGTGGTGTGGTGGTGCGATAGGTGGTGGCGGTGGTGCAATAGGTGGTGGTGGTTGTGAGGCTTTAAATCCGGTTTGCTTTTAATCCCACTCTTCTCTTTCACTTATGTTTCATCCCAATTCTTTCTACTTGATTTTTTGTGGAAGACCCAACAAGTGCCTTTGAAACCTTTGAAATCTTAGCAGCTAAAGTTGCCATCTTTTTCTTGTTGCCGGAATCAGTTGTCGGAGAAACTTTAACTCCACTAGATAACCGCCTACCTGGACAGATTGACATTCTTCGTGAACTTGGAGATGCTTGTCTCCAGCCATTAAGTAGAAGGATACAAAGGCGCGACTTACATTATATACTCCGATGCACAACGAGGTGAAAAGACAAAATTACCCCTGCACTAACGGTACAAAAGTGACGGGGTTAGGGAAGGACCAATCACGCAATGAACTGAAACCATAAGGACCAGTGGCATGACTTTTTGCTAGGAAGTCCTCAAAGTATGATATTATGTAAACCACATGGACCAATTGTGAAATTTTGTCTAAAGTTTAAATATAATCAAGGCCCACCCATAGGGTTTGGCAAACTGGACGACAACTCCGGACCAACGACGGTTTGGGGCCCCAATATTTATGAATTTATTTGTATTGAAATATAACAAATATATACTAAACAAGATTAAATATAAAACTAATTATAGTTTAATCAAAGTTCTATATAATGTTAGACGTAATTTGGCGGCAATGTTAAGCCTTAAACTTTTACAAGCTGTGACGAGCCACGTTGTTTATAAGTCATGACTTAAGGCGACAATTTTGTATATAATTAATATTTTTTATATGTATTTTCTACTATTTATTTATAAAGATATACATATATGACTTAAGATGAGATTTTGTTAAAAACTTGACGTCAAGTACAAACATTGAAGTTATGACGAAGCCATAACGAACTTTTTAAAACCTTGAGTTTAATAGTTTAAGAATTGTTGGTTTTTAATACCTTTATACTACTTCCATCAATTAACTTTCTAGATTTAATTTTATTTGTTTAAAATAATTTATTTTTAGTTAGTGATCTAATATCAAACTTTGGAATTAAAAAATAATTTTAAAACTTAACAGATAATCATAAAAATAAACATAATCAAATTAATATTATGGAAGATATACTTAAATAACTCAACTTTTACCTTTTTACCAAAATCTACTATAATAAATGAAGGTTTTTTGCCACATGGTCTCTTCTCATTTATTTGAACACATGACATTTTCAAGAATTTTTAAATTTTCTATTTTCCACTTGTCATTTTATTGTATTTATCATTTTATTAAATTAAAATTCCACATTTAATATGTAAGGTATCTATTAGAAAAAGTTTATATATATAATGTATTCAATACATTAAAACCTCATTAATTTTAATAATTCAAAAAATTTCTCAATTTTCTTATAAATTCAAATTTTTCAAATTGTTAAAATTTCATATTTAATTTTTTTCAAATAAACCCATGTAATACATGAGTCTCACACCTAGTTACTATCAAATAAAATGTGAGCATTTCAGATTTTGTTGATACATAACGTTTATTTATTTTATTTTTTTAACATTTACATCAAATATTTAAAAAGAAAATTCTTTCAACTTCTTAATTTGGAATAGTCATCAGATTTGAAGTTGTCTTTGAATTTTTAAAAAAGTTTTTTTTTTCTATTCGAAATACAAAATATATTTTTTTGTTAGAAAAAAAAATACTTTTAATGTAGCATAAAGTTTGTCAAAAAAAATGTACCAAATTTTGGATTGTGGTTATTTGTACAAATGGCTTAAAAGTTAGTTATAATGAAGTAAACTAACATTTATGATGGTAATTTTTATAGTTATCCCTAATTAATTTTTATAGTAAATGACCCTTTTTGGTTTTTGTCCGGGGCCTAAAATATGTTAGGATCGGCCCCGACTACAATAGGGTATTTATTAGGGTATTTATTTGTAATTAATAAGATAGGAAAATATAATTTATATTATGAAGAAGCTCTATGTAGAAAGCTTGCAAATTTAGAAGCGAAGTGAAAAACTAGTTATCACAATAGCTTGCGATGTTATCATGTATATGTTTTATGGATATGTATTATTTTATTGTATTAGTATTATTTGGCGTATATATTGCGTAGTCCATAGTGTAAATGTATATATTTCTATTGTATTGAATGGAAATCATCATGGAAAATATTACCCCTTATCATGGTATCAGAGCCTATTCCCTAAAATCTCTCCATGTCTCTCTAATCTTTCGGCCATGACCCCATGAACTCTCTACGAAACCTATGAATGACTTTCACCTTTGACTTTTTCTTTCTTCTCAACACTGCCATGACCAATCTCTAATCCTCCACTATATGAAATCACCAACATATGTTCATCACTCCCTCTCATTCTCGATCTTGAGCATCGTAATTATGACGGGTGGTGAGAGCTCTTTTTTAATCTGATTGTATTGGTTATGAAGTGGCCGACCACCTTGATGTTCACCAACAAACAAGATCAATAATGGATTTCTATAGACTCTCTTGTCAAAATCAGTCCATGTTGCAAATGATCCTGAAAATAAAATGCACAATCTCACAAGTTAAGTTAAGTCTTGAAACTCTATTTCACAAGAACAAAGACACAAAGGTTGTACAACTTAATAGTGAACTCAGAACCAATTCTAATCGCGACTCATCTATCACCAATTTACAACACTAAGATCAAAACAATTGTTGATATACTGGAAAACAATGACTATACAGTTCCAGATAAGAACTTGGTGATGTACAATATCAATAGGAATTCCCCGAAATTTGACTACATCGCGTGTGTGATATGACATCGATCCCCACTTCCTTCTTTTGTTGTGACTCGATCCATGCATTTTTTTTACCGAGGAGCAACAAATGAATCAAGTAAGGCATGTTAAATCTTCTCATTATTACAGTTCTTCTTTTCCTACTATTCCACAAGCCAAGAACCATACTCATAGTGGTGGAAATCATCTCCATGGTAGTGGAATGGAGGACGTGGTGGACATCATTGTTCCTACGGTAGCTGACAACCTCATATTTCAACAACTTCCAACACCCTTACCTCAACAACAACATCCATCGTTGTACCTTGCTTTCTTTGGCTCTATGTGGGGTTACAGTTGGCCCAATAAAGCTTGTAACATCCCAAAAATACCAAGGAAAAATTTCATTTTAATTAAATCAAAACCATTCATGCATTAACCCAAAAGAAAACCAGAGTAAAAGTATTCTCAAAACATCAGAGTAAAATCCTAAACAATCAATGCATAATAAATCTCCAGGGGATGCAGTACAATCAAGCTGGGTCCTTCCTTTTGAAACCAAAAGTACCTGAAACATAAACATAAACCCTAAGCACAATGCTTAGTGTCTTTTGCTAAAATACGACATATCGTACATACATCAGGCCCCACCCTGTATTCATCGGGCCCCACCCGATACAGATCTATCAATAACATGTGCTGGGCTCCACCCAACACATTCATTAGGCCCCACCCAGCATCGGGCCCCACCCAATATACATACAAACACATGCAAGAGGCATACATAAAACTAACATCCTATAACACTAACAATGGGCTGATATTGCTGCCTTCTACCAACAAATACTATGAGGAGACTCACCTGAACTATTCAACAAAAGCCCAACAACTACCTCAACAACAAAACATCCAAGCCAAGCTTCCTAAAGCTAAACCGAAACCAATCCTTAGCTAAATGCTCAATTCTACGTAATTTTGACCAAAAGTCAAAATGGTCAAAAAGTCAACAGTCAAAGTCAAAGTTAAAATTTTCAATCAGTAGCCCTCTACTTGGCCACGTCGTGGGTATAAAATGCCAAAACAGTCGATGATCCTCTTAGTTGCCACGCCGTAGGGACTAGTTTGGACAGCTCAAACGAGCTTAATCCATTTTCTTCTGATTTCAAGAGCTCCAAAGCTCATATATGATCCTTTCCAATGTCTTAATGGATAAAGTTTTTAACTTTATCCATTAGGAGTGTCCATAACCCCAAGATTTAGACTTTAAGTCTCAAAGGGACCCAAAATGCATCTTTCTCAAGTTAATCCATTAAGTCCAAGTCTCAAACTTCTAGATCTAAGTCAACGAGATGTTTAGATGGATAAAGTTTCCAACTTTATCCATAATAATGCCACAAGCTTTCAAGATCTAAATTTAAATACACCAAAATGGCCTAAAGGACCAAGATAACATGCATGACTAAAATGGAAGGCAAAAGAACATAACTTTCTTAGTCCATGGGGTCCAATAAACATTCCAAACTAATCATAAGATGTTGGGGTCCACTCAACTCCAATATCACTCATAAAATGGACCAAAAGTGCCAAAAACCCTAAACGAAAAGATCAAATGAACTAGATAGCAAGATTGGAACTTTATACTTACAATAGTTCAGAAATATAGTGTCTTTGATGGATCCAAACTTGAAGCATCATTATTTGCAACTAAAATAACCTTCTTTATCATCAAACTTCATCAAAATAACATAAAAAACATTCAAAAGAGGAGATAGGAGAAATGAGAAGCTCAAATCTTGAAGGTGGAGGCTAGGGTTTCTCCCAAGGGGTTCTAGAGATGATGGATGCAGATAAAATGCCCAAAACTACGGAACAGTAAGCTTAAATACGTTGAAAACCCTAAAAATCATGGGCTTGGGTCTGACTGATCCCCACACCGTGGCCACGACTTTTCACTCAAATCCATCCAACTTCAAACAACCATAACTTCTTCGCTTCAATTCCATTTTTGGTGATCCTTATATCCACGAAAATGTACAGACGAACCCCACACTTCCATCTAGTTAATTTTGGCTTAGCACATGTCGATCTAAAAACCATAATCCATGCAAGACGCTCAACAATTAACTTTTCCCATTTTACCCTTTGGTTCTGAAACACAAACCAAAGGCTTAGATTACATAATCGTTAATATCAACAACAAATAAGGTCTAAACCCTATTCCTTTCAAGCCCAAGGCCTTTACTCGATCAATTTATTTTCCACAATCCTGAAATAAAAATCTTTTTTGAAACAGGATGATACAGAGCTTATCCATGATCCTATTTCTCTCGGTAATGATACGCTTCCTACTCCACCTCAGTAGTAAACCCATGGGCCTAATGCCTACTAATAAAGCCCTACTGCATGGACTCCCTCACTAGGCTTACAAAACTAACCCAATAGTCGAATTAGGTCCAAAACCTTTTCAATGCATCAAGCTCGACCTAACAAAACCTACCTTGGTCCGAACCTACTATGAACGAGTCTAATATGCAATCCACATATCTTCCTTATTTTCTTGGCAGCTTGAACTTATGGACTATTCGAATGTAGATTGGTTTATAGATTCCTACGCAACTAACCATCTCCACAACGACTCATGCATCCTTCACTCCACTAGTAATAATCATTGTATTTATAATTATATATTAGTCGAGGACGAGTCCTCTATAGTTCTAACAAATTCGGGTCATACTGGTACTCCTAGTAATAAACCGTAATGTCATCTTTATATTCACAATATCCTTATCACCCCACAAATTATCAAAAATCTTATGTATGTTCTTGTATTCTCTTGTGATAAGAAGTGTTATGTTGAATTTAATGTGTTTGACTTTTCTACGAAGGACTTGAAATCCAAACAGACTTTGCTTTGTTGTGATATATACCTTGAGTGACCTATACCCCTACCATAGTCCTATCTCCTCATTCCCTTGCAACTGTTGGTGATTCCACTTGGCATTAACATCTCGATCACCATAGTAATCAAGGTTATCAACATTTACTTTCTAGTTTGTCTATTATTTGATATGTTTGGGTAAACATGTACACCTTCCTTTTCGTCTTTCTAATATCATTATTGAGTTCCCTTTCGAGGTGATACACTCTGGACATCTATTTCTAATACTAATGGTCTTTAATATTATGTCATATTCTTGGATGATTTTTCTCATTTCGTTGGCTATACCTGCTTAGACATAAATATAATGTTATTTTTTTTCCAAATTTCTTCATTTTCGCACGTATGTTAAAATTAATTTAATCGAGACATTACAACTTCCAAACTGAAAACAGGGTGAATATGATAACAATATATTTTTACAACCTTTGTCATCAAAATGATATATCCATAAGATTTTCTTGTCCTCATGTGTCTCAATAAAACGAAAAATATGACCGGATGTTATGTACCATTAACAACACCTTCTGTTCATTCCTCTTTAATGGTCATCTTCCACCAACATTTTGGGTGGAAGCTCTTCACATGTCTTGTCATCTATTCAACATATTACCTTCCACCACCATCAAAAATGACACACCCTTCTTTAAACTCTTAGCTACCAAACTAACTTACAAATATTTGCATATCTTTAGGTGTTTATGTTATCCTCATGTTAGCTCCACTCACAATGTAGCTTCTAACTCATCCTCATCCATCCCCCTCGGCTAACCATCCCAACATTAAGGCTTCCGATGCCCATCCCAACATTAAGGCTTCCGATGCCATGACCACAACTCTTATTCCAAATGAGTGTTCAATCCTCGCTCTTATTTAAAGGTTTTAAAGAACAATAATTAGTTTAATGCAACGAATGATGACATGTAGGTGATAATGCTCTTAGATCCATTTGGTTATTCAAGAAGAAACATAATACATTAATACTGATGGATCTTTAGTGCAATACAAAGAAAGTTTGGTTGCTCGTGGAAAAACACAAAGACCGAGCATCGACTGCGATGAGACTTTTAGTCTGATTGTCATACCGGAAGGGATACACATCGTCCCCAGTTTAGTTGTTTCATAACACTGTCTGATTCATGTTGGACATGAAAAATAAATTTCTTCATGATTATCTTCAACTCCATGCTTCTCTGGCTTGGGGTCTTGTTGCTTACTCTGATGCCGATTTAGGAGATGCCACTTGACAAGAAAATCTTCCTCGGGTTATTGTGTATTTCTCAGGAACAACCGGTTTTATATCCCGTTCTATTGTTGAGGCAGAGTATTAGGGCGTTATATGCCGTTGCAGAAATCATATGGTTATGCCAATCTTCTTCGTGAGCTTTACTCTCCGCTCATGAAAGTTACCATTGTATTTTGTGATAACATCAACGTTGTCTATCTATCAACACTTCGGGTCAACATCAACGTACCAAACAAATTGAGATAGATATCCGTTTTTTTTCGTGACAAATGTCTTGGGACATATTCGTGTTGTTCATATCCCCTCCTTATCACAACTGATGTACATCTTCACTAAAGGGCTTCCAATGTCTCTCTTCCAGGAGCTCATATCCAGTTTAAACGTCTACATCTGGTCATCTACTCCCATTTCAACTGGCGGGGAATGTTAGTGTGTATATGTTTTATGGATATGCATATGTATTGTAGTACCTAGTCCATAGTGTACGTGTGTGTGTGTGTGTATATATATATATATATATATATATATATATATATATATATATATATATATATATGTATATATGTATGTATGTATGTATAGGATATGCATATGTATTGTAATACCTAGTCCATAGTGTACGTGTGTGTGTATATATATATATATATATATATATATATATATATATATATATATATATATATATATATATATTTGTTGTATTGAATGGAAATCATCATGGGAAATAGTACCCGTATCATGCGAAACTTATTTGACTGGAAAAGCTCCTCAATAAGCTCCTATTGTAGAGGTGCCAATAACAAATGAAATTGAAAGTACATTGTTGTAATATCTAGAAATGAAAGTAGGATAGTGTTATGCACAAATACATGAAAGTACTTTGTTATTTTTTGCATTTCGCCCAACAACTATCTAGTTCATATTCATGCTGATTTTCTCAGGCGTTCTTGAATATATTCCATTTACTACCAAACAGGAAGAAGCATATCACTATACTTGAAGATCTAAGTGGAATTATAAAGCCTGGCAGGTGAAAAAAGCCTAGTTTTAAACTTTAAAGCATTCCATTTGAGTAAACATGAACTATATATTAATTATTAATGTTATTCTTTTATAGGATGACACTACTTTTAGGTCCTCCAGGTTCTGGAAAAACAACTTTGTTATTAGCCTTGGCTGGGAAGCTTTCCAAGGAGCTTACAGTAAATTACCACGCGCTTACTTTTTTGGCTACCCTTTTGAGGAAAACTTAAATTATGTTATCTCTCACTTCAATTTTGTAAAAAAAAGTTGTTTCTTTGTAACCAGTGGTCAGGAAGGGTGTCATACAATGGGCATGATATGCATGAGTTTGTGCCTCAGAGAACCTCTGCTTATATCAGTCAAAATGATCTTCATATTGGTGAAATGACTGTTAGAGAAACCTTGGCTTTTTCTGCTAGATGTCAGGGCATTGGATCACGTTATGGTTAGTTGGCATAATCCTAGCCGTTGATGTCTAAACTATCTCAACCTGTATGTTTTTCACTATCTACCTTGTGGTGGAATAATTTTACTGACATAGTTTTTGTCCAATAAATTACAGAAATGTTGGCAGAATTGTCAAAAAGAGAAAAAGATGCAAATATTATGCCCGATCCTGATATTGATATATACATGAAGGTAATAAAGGAGTTACATTAGGTTAATATGCCTTAGGGGCTGTTTTTTTTTACTCCATTAAGTCTTGCTTGGGTAAAAGGTCTTAAATATGGGTAATGATGTTTCTCTGAAGTGTTGTATGCATAAGTTTGTCTCTTTTTTGGACCGCATAAATAATCTCAATGAGACTAAATGACTAGTTTACCTTTACATTAAAAAAACAATATTCATAATATTCAACGATTATAACAGTATTCATAAATTCTAATGTTAGACAAGTAGGGAGAAACAAAGGACAAATAGGTAAAGGGTTAGTGTCTTGATACATTAAGCCAATTTTTTCGGGTTATTCCATTAGTCATTCTTTCCAGCTTAATTAAATTAAACGAAACAATGATATATAGGTTTCCTGATTAAATGTTTAACTTATTATGCTCATTAAGTAAAAAAGAAACAACCCCTTGACTTAACTTGAAAAAGAAAATAACTTGTGATTCTTCTATGATGCTTTAGGCAGCAGCAACAGAAGGTCAAGAGACAAGTGTGGTCACAGATTATATTCTCAAGGTATGCTATAAAAACTAAAAATTATTGACTTCCAAAACATTAAATTATAACAATAATGTTTTGTGTCCCATTTAGATCTTGGGACTAGATATCTGTGCAGATACCATGGTAGGGGATCAAATGATAAGAGGCATATCTGGTGGACAAAGAAAGCGAGTCACTACAGGTACATAAGCTTTCATATGGCATACATAGAGTCACATTTGATACATGTTTTCTGGATTTGATGAAAACGTATAGGTGAAATGATAGTGGGCCCATCAAAGGTTCTTCTTATGGATGAGATATCTACGGGTTTAGACAGTTCTACAACGTTTCATATTGTGAATTCTTTGAGGCAATATATTCAGATTTTTGAAGGAACTGCTGTTATTTCGCTCCTACAGCCTGCACCCGAAACGTATAATCTATTTGATGACATAATATTGCTCTCGGATGGCAAGATTGTGTATCAGGGCCCACGTGAAAAAGTGCTTGAGTTTTTTGAATCAATGGGATTTAAATGTCCAGAAAGGAAAGGTGTTGCTGACTTCTTGCAAGAAGTAAGTGTTATTTCTAGATTTGTTTCGGCTTCTTCTTATGCAAACTAACAAATATGGGTGTAACTAACTTCTTAATTGCTAAGATCATCCATAGTAGGAGCTTTTTCAATATTATTTTTGGATAAAAAAGCCTATCTCCTATGATGTTCTCTTTTTCATTCCCAAGCTTTTTCAAAATGCTTTTTAGGTGAGAAAGCTCCTGAAAAAACTTATTTGCGATTAGTGGTAGCTTTTACATCTACAAGCTCTTTCAATAAGCTCGTGTAGTTACAAACTGTTACATGAGCTTTTTCATCATTCTTAATATATTTTATTTATTTTAGTGTATAAAATACACCAAAAATAACTACTAATTTGATAATGGGACCCACAAATAAGCTTATTGAAGAAGCTTTGCTTTGCTATATAGTTGACATATGTTAAGCTTTTTTGGATTGTTGAGGTGACTTTTAATTACCTAAAATTAAGGAGAATTCAGTTCGTGAGAACGGACAGTGTAGATAAAAAAACCGGGCGCTAAAAGGTCAACCAAACGAAAAAGTCAAAAACCTCAAAATATCCACTTTTCGCTAAGCTTAGTTACAAGTCATATCAATTTCAGTGTATATCATTTATTTTATATAAAAATAACTAAAATTAAATTTAAAATAACTAAGTAGTATATTTAATTTTCATAATACAGAAAATAAATTTAAAATATATACAATTTAATTGAGATCTACTAATTACTCTTTTTATGTAAATAAATATATTTAAAATTTAATTATATTAAATAAATAGTATACATACATTATCTTTCTACAAACAACAAATGAAAATAAATAAAACTTAGTAATATATATTAAGCAATATTTCATTACAATACTTGAAATAATATAGTATAATATAATAAATGTTTATTTAATGTTACCAGTATTTCTAATTAACTTTTTCTTATTTACATTTTTATAAAACTAAAAAAACTGGGTTAGTGAGTTTTGAAAATTTATATTAAACGGCATAACATTTTTTATCTGTAATATAATAAGCTAAAAGAATAAAAAATAAAATGAATCATGAAAAAGCTCATATGGTCAAGCTTGTAATCCTCATTAATAAATGAAAATAAGTTTGCTACATGTCATTCTCTAATGCATTATGCCACATGTCATTTTGTCATAATTTTGAGATATTTATTTTCCATTTGTCATTTATTCTATTTTTTATTTTTTAATATATCATTAATTTAGTTTCTATAAATAAAAGATACCATAATAACTATATTAATTTCAAATTTTAAATTTCAAACTTCAATTTCAATTTTAAATAAATTACAGTTTAAACCTTCGTATTTAACATATTGTTATAACTAACATGTTTATTACACGGGACTGACAACTAAACACATAAATTTAATTTATTTTTTTGCATGTTTTTTTTCTCATAAGTTTTACTTATTTCAAATTTTACGTTTAATTATTTATATTTAACATTTTGTTTTAATGAACCCGTATAATATACGGGTTTCACAACTAGTTTTTAACAAGCCAAATGAAAAAGCTCCGCTATAGCTTATTTGATTTTCAAGAACTTATTTGACAAAAAAAGCTTATGTAAAAGCAGTGCGCTCAAACACACATATATCCATAGGTAACATCAAAGAAAGACCAGGAGCAATACTGGATAGAGAGAGACCAACCTTACAGGTTTATCACAGCGAAAGAATTTGCTGAGGCATATGAATCCTTCCATGAAGGAAGGAGAATGGCAGAAGAGATTTCAATCCCATATGACAAAAACAAGAGCCATCCTGCTGCATTGACAACCAAAACATATGGAGTGAACAAAAAGGAGCTCTTGAAAGCCTGCATTTCAAGAGAATTTTTGCTTATGAAGAGAAACTCATTCGTCTACATCTTCAAACTATTTCAAGTACGTACTCAATTAAGATGGAGGGGTTGTATCTTTTTTATTTAATGGACTTAATATAGACATTATGACTTAATGAGTTAAGCCAAAAACATGGCTAATTGTATTAAAACACTAACCCTTTACCTTTTCTCTGTTCTTTTATCCTCTCAACTCTTGTCACGTTAAAATCGATGAAAATTGTAAAATTTATTTTATGGAATATATTGGTAAAATGGTCATTTAGTCTCATGAAGATGGTTTAAAGTGTCTAGATAAAGAAACAAACAAACAAATCTTATGTATATAGGACTTTATGTGGAGAGACATCATTGCCCATTCAACAGCTTTATAAGTTATTAAGATGAGAAAAAAAACAATCATATATTAATGTTTCAAAGATAAATTCTAAAACCTAAAGAATTTATTTTCTTACCTACTTTCAGCTTCTAGTGATGTCATTTCTGACAATGACAGTCTTTTTCCGAACCGAAATGCACAAAAGGTCGGTGGAAGATGGAGGGATATACACAGGTGCACTCTTTTTTGGTGTAACTACGATCATGTTCAATGGATTTTCTGAGCTTTCCATGACCATAGCAAAGCTTCCTGTCTTTTACAAGCAAAGGGATTTCCTGTTTTACCCCTCGTGGGCTTACACACTTCCTTCATGGATCATCAAGATTCCCAGCTCATTTATGGATACTTTTCTTTGGACTCTTCTTACATATTATGTAGTTGGATTTGATTCAAATGTTGAAAGGTTTGTTACTTCAAGTTAACTGACATTACCTGTTTTCCTCCTAGGGCGTAACATATATGACTAAATAATCTCCTTTTTATAGATTCTTTAAGCAGTATTTGCTACTCTTTCTCGTCAACCAGATGGCATCAGGATTATTTCGCTTTATTGCAGCACTAGGTCGAAATATGATTGTTGCAAGCACATTTGGTTCATTTGCACTTCTCATACTATTTGCTTTGGGTGGCTTTGTCCTGTCACGAGGTACATATGTTCTATTTAATTAGACAGTGTTAGGTATATGCAGCAATAGACGAGGGAATAAAACTTAAGCATTAATTATGACCGAATAAAAAAAAATCATGTTTGTTTTTCATATATGAATGGAATGCAACATTCCTTTCTTCTCAGATGATTTTCATTCTATGGGGGATGGATGTTAATTTTTCCATTCCTTCATGGCATAGCTGAATATATTACAACTATGCTTGAATGAGTCCTTTGTTCATTCAAGCCAACAAAACATAATGATCCATTCCATTCTATAGTCTTTTCATTCTTTTGCGATTTCACTCCATCACACCCAATATACTCTTAAACAAAAGAAAATCTTCCATCAACTAATGATTAGGAAATGTGGTCTTTTTTGCAATATCACAGATGCTATAAAGTCTTGGTGGATTTGGGGATATTGGTCATCACCAATGATGTATGCGATGAATGGGATTGTAGTTAATGAGTTTCTCGGGGATAGTTGGAATCGAGTAAGTCATTTAAATACCACAATAATATAATGTGTGTGTATATATATATATATATATATATATATATATATATATATATATATATATATATATATATATATATATATATATATATATATATATATATATATATATATATATATATATATAGAGGTAGCTTCAAATGTTTTTTCCCATCTATTGTGTGCTACAATGCATCAATAAGAATTGAATAAACATTAAATGTATATTAAATGATATCTATATTTATAAATTTTTTTATGGAAACTAATTTAATTCGTCATTAATGTCAATAATAATATTCTTTCAGAATGAATTCATATATAAAATAATAAGAGTGTATTCTAGGAGAACGAGAGTATATTCTACTAGAATACACCTTCATTCTTCATATTCCATACAACTTTATTGTATTTTAAGTGAGTGAGTCTTGAAATAATGTTATTGCTGACATAAAAACCTAGATACGAATTCATTCTGAAAGAATGTTATTGCTGACATTAATGACGAATTTAATTAATTTCCATAAAGAGAAAATTATAATTATGGATATCATTTAATATACATATAATTATGGAAACCATTTAATATCTATCATTATTTAATTAAATAATAATATAATTTTACTAAATTTCTATTGGTGCATTGTAGCATACAATAAATGTAAAAAACACTTTAACCTAGCCATATATATATATATATATATATATATATATATATATATATATATATATATATATATATATATATATATATATATATATATATATATATAGGGCTAGGTTATAATGTGGATGAACAACTATTGTGTGGATGTGTGGATAATGCTATTTTAAGAAAATTACTAAGAAAATATGTTGTTTAGCAATGTGAATACGTTCAATCTCACAGAACTCTTGTTATTTTAATAGATTCTCACAAATTCTAATTCATTTTTGTTCTCATTCATCGTTTTTATTTATTTTAATTATTACAGAATACGACTCAATAAACATCCTGATAACATTATGACAGAATGAGAATAATTAAGAAAAAGTATATAATAACTTTATAGACGATTTAATTAATGAAAATGTTTAATAATTAAAATAATTATATAAGACTGAACATATTCAAATTATCAAACAACATATTTTCTTTGTAATTCTCACATAATAGCATTATCCACACGTCCACACAATAGATGTCAATCCACATTTGAACCTAGCTCTCTCTCTCTCTCTCTCTCTCTCTATATATATATATATATATATATATATATATATATATATATATATATATATATATATATATATATATATATATATATATATATATAGTAAGAAAGAAACTTTTGGTGGGAAAGGTAACAAATGTACTAATTGCATGTTTTATGATGAACTAAAAAAAATAAATCACTGAATAATGATAAATATTATCATTCACAAAAAAAACCTCCAAAAATACCGAATATTCATTTTTGTAATGATTCAATAAAATTGTTCAAAAAACACATCAAAATTTGATTCAACAAAAAGTGAATTATCGAGATGTATTTTTGGCAATTTTTTTTGCAAAAATTATATTATTTTTGCATTATCTAATGATTAATTTTATTGTTTTGGCAAAAGCATACAAATAATACACTTCTTATAATATCTACCAAATTTTTACTGCTTTTTTAACCCAAATTATATATATATATATATATATATATATATGTGTGTGTGTGTGTGTGTGTGTGTGTGTGGGGGGGGGGGGGGGGGGGACCTTAAAAAAACCTTACCTATTATTCTCAAATGCCGGAAAAAACCATTATGATATTATTTTATTATTTTGTATGCTTTGGCCTATGTTGGGTTGTTATGCTTCATCTGCGGAACCATTAAAAAAATTTTCAAGTATGCTTTCTCAACAAAAAAAAAATATGGGCCGAGAAAAATAAAGGTTTTATTGTATAAAACAAGAATATAAAACGGTTTTATTGTAAAAAATCATAACATAAAATAGTTTTTTTTTTTGTACAAAACTATAACATAATGGTTTTTTCACGCATTAGAAAATAATGATTGACTTTATTTATAACCACAAATGCTAGATAACCGAATATCAAGGGTTTGTCATTTACGAAGCATTATTTTAGGCATTATTAAAAATAAAATGGTTTTATTGTACACAATAATAACATAATGGTTTTTCCATCATTAGGAGATAATAAGATAGGTTTTTCTAGACTTCCACCCCCCCTATTTTTGGCAATTTTTTTTTGCAAAAATTATGTTATTTTTGCATTATCTAATGATTAATTTTATTGTTTTGGCAAAAGCATACAAATAATACACTTCTTATAATATCTACCAAATTTTTACTGCTTTTTTGACCCAAATTATATATATATATATATATATATATATATATATATATATATATATATATATATATATATATATATATATATATATATATATATGTGTGTGTGTGTGTGTGGGTGGGGGGGGGGGGGGGGGGAACCTTAAAAAAACCTTACCTATTATTCTCAAATGCCGGAAAAAACCATTATGTTATTATTTTATTATTTTGTATGCTTTGGCCTATGTTGGGTTGTTATGCTTCATCTGCGGAACCATTAAAAAAATTTTCAAGTATGCTTTCTCAACAAAAAAAAAAATATGGGCCAAGAAAAATAAAGGTTTTATTGTATAAAACAAGAATATAAAACGGTTTTATTGTAAAAAATCATAACATAAAATAGTTTTTTTTTTTGTACAAAACTATAACATAATGGTTTTTTCACGCATTAGAAAATAATGATTGACTTTATTTATAACCACAAATGCTAGATAACCGAATATCAAGGGTTTTTTCACGCACAAGAGCGCGCGCGCACACACACACACATACACACACTATATGTTCATTCAAGCTAACCGTTTTTAACATTAAGTACAGGTATTGCCTAACTCAACAGAGTCCCTAGGAGTGAGGATTATAAAATCTAGAGGTTTCTTCCCATATGCATATTGGTATTGGATTGCAGTAGTGGCTTTGATTGGATATGTGTTCCTCTTCAACTTTACCTACACGCTAGCTCTCACATTTCTAAATCGTACGTATCCATCCTTCTTCTTATTTATGAGTTAATTCATAGAGCTTTAACAAAATAGGAACACATATGCAGCTTTGGAGAAACATCAAACTATTATATTAGATGAAAACGAAGCCCAAAATCCTTCATCTGTCGAGCTACATTCCATGAGCAAGAAAAAGGGAATGATTCTTCCATTTGAACCGCATTGTATCACCTTCGATGATGTTAAATATTCAGTTGATATGCCCCAGGTGGTTATAAACACAGTTGTTATAAACTTGTTTTAGTTCCTACTTCCTAATATTAATCAAGATTCTTTATCATATTTGATTGAAACTAATGAACTTTGGCATTAAAGGAAATGAAAGATCAAGGAGTGATTGAGGATCGATTGATGTTATTAAAGGGTGTGAGTGGGGTGTTCAGGCCGGGTGTTCTTACAGCATTAATGGGTGTTAGTGGTGCTGGTAAAACTACTTTGATGGATGTGCTGGCAGGAAGGAAAACAGGTGGATATATAGAGGGTAATATTGTCATTTCAGGGTACCCAAAGAAGCAGGAAACTTTCGCTCGAATTTCAGGATACTGTGAACAAAATGACATCCACTCACCTCATGTCACAGTGCATGAGTCCTTGATTTACTCTGCTTGGCTAAGGCTGCCAGCAGATGTTGATTCTAAAACCAGAAAGGTAAGGAATATATTGATCATTTTTTACTAAAAGGCTTAAGGGATTAAGCCACAAAACCAGGCTTAATGTATTAAGACACTAACACTTTACTATTTTTTTTTCTTTTATCCTCCCAACTCCTGTCATTTTAAATTGATGAATATTGTTTAAATTTATGAATATTGAGGAAAACATGGAATGTAAGGGTAAATTGGTAATTTACTTCCATTCATATGGATTATTCTGTCTAGAAAAGAAACAACTCTTATGTATATAGCAGATTATCCACACAAAAATTTATTACTCATTCAACCACTTTACTTATAAAGAACTTAACGGGAAAAAAAACTAGCCCCTAAGGAGAATTAGACTTAATAGTAAAACTACATGTGCAGATGTTTGTTAGTGAAGTGATGGATCTTGTGGAACTGAATCCAATAAAAGATGCATTAGTTGGGTTGCCAGGTGTAAATGGACTATCAACCGAACAGAGAAAGCGGTTAACCATAGCGGTTGAGCTAGTGGCTAACCCGTCTATAATATTTATGGATGAACCAACGTCCGGTCTTGATGCTAGAGCGGCTGCTATTGTGATGAGAACTGTTAGGAACACTGTGGACACAGGTAGAACCGTTGTGTGCACCATTCATCAACCAAGCATCGATATATTTGAAGCTTTTGATGAGGTATATATAATAAAATTAAGGATATATTATAAAACAATATAATATTGACTATTAACTTAATGATAGAAGTATAAGTGACACACTTCTCTATTCGGTTAAACCGATGCCTGTTCGAACTGCTATTGAGTCTTCATCAAATCTAACAAATTGATTGGGATTGTTTGATAACCTCTAGAGGGAACCATTTAGAGGTCACCTCTGAATTGGTTAGCATTCGACGCGTTTGATAAAGCATCTGAATGGTTAAGGAACCTTACCTTCTCTTAATCATTAAGAGGTTGGAATCATTCGACACTAAATGATTCCGTTTAATCAATTAGCCCCTAATAGTTCTCTTTCAATATCTTTTTGTAACGATAACAAAACTTTACATTCGGGATTATACTTCCCGAATGGGAATACTAAAATTTATATATGGGTTGCAGCTATTTTTGATGAAACGAGGAGGAGAAGAGTTATATGTTGGACCAGTCGGTCGCCATTCCTGCCATTTGATCAAGTATTTTGAGGTAACTAAGGTTACATTATTAACAAGTTTTAAATAATAAAACACAATTTGCATAAAATGGTTTAAAATGTAATACACTACTGAGCATTCTAGGATATCGAAGGAATAAGTAAGATCAAAGACGGTTATAACCCTGCCACATGGATGTTAGAAGTTAGTACCTCAGCACAAGAAATGGCTCTTGGAATTGATTTCACACAAATCTACAAAAACTCTGAACTTTACAGGTAAGTCAAGTAGTCAATACCAATAATTTCATTTCATTAAACCGTTTAGTGATTTTAGTAATGTCTTACACTTATTGATAGGAGAAATAAAGCTCTTATTAATGAGCTGAATACACCGCTTCCTGGATCAAAAGATCTCTATTTCCCAACTCGATACTCTCAGTCTTTCTTCACACAATGCATGGCTTGCCTATGGAAACAACGCCTGTCATACTGGCGAAATCCTTCTTACACTGCAGTAAGATTTTTATTCACTTTGGGAATTGGATTGATGTTTGGGACAATGTTCTGGGATCTAGGTGGCAAAAGGTAAGATACTTTAAGAGTAATAGAATTGAATACATCTCAACTTAGTTTTGTATTTTTATTAATTTACTCGTGTGATTGTAATTTCAGGACATCAAAACAAGATTTGCTTAATGCAATGGGTTCTATGTATGCTGCTGTTCTTTTTATTGGGACCCAAAATGCGTCATCCGTGCAGCCAGTGGTTGCTGTTGAGAGGACAGTCTTTTATAGAGAAAAAGCTGCAGGAATGTATTCCGCCCTATCATATGCTTTCGCACAGGTACTTAAGGGCTTTTTTTTTTCATTAAGTCCTGCATGGATTAAGTGGTGTTGGAAACAAACCAAAAACACAGAATCTATTGGAGAGATTGAAGGAAAAAACTTATGAAGAAGATGGGCTCTTGTACAACAAAATAAAGATTTCTTATAAAAACACCAAGAACAACATTTACATCTGTTTACATATGTATATATAGAAATTAAAACAACTTGACTCTTCAGCCCTAACCATCACACCCCTTCCTTTTACGGTTAAAATAACTATAACTACCCTAACTGTCACATAACTATAACTGCCATATAATCTATTACTAAACTAACACCTAACACTAATAATAAGTTTAGCTTATTATTCAGCAAGTGGTTGAATAGGTAATGAATTATGTCTAGACAAATTAAGTGTTGTATACATATGGTATGTTTCTTTTCTAGAACAAATAACTGGCTAAATGAGACTAGAAGACCGTTTATCCTTACTTTCTAACAAACAATTTTCACAATATTCATAACTTTTAACAGTAACCATCGAGTTTAACATGAGACTATGAGAGGAGGTTGGAGGAAAACAGAAGGGGAAATAGATGAGGGTCAGTGTCTGAATACATTAAGCCAGGTTTTTTTTTTTTTGCTTAATCTTTTAAGTCATTCTGTCCGGATTAAGGAAAAAAGGAACAACCATGTATAGTTTTCAAGATAATGTGCTTAACCCATTAAGTCCATTAAGTAGAAAAGAAACAACCCCTTAGTACATAACCCTTAACAGGATTTGTTATAAATGTGAACCTACTGTTAAATTCCTTTCTCAGGTTCTGGTGGAACTACCCTACGTGTTTGTACAAACATCAGCATACGGTCTCCTAGTGTATGCAATGATTGGATTTCAATGGACAGCAGCCAAATTCTTTTGGTATTTATTTTTCATGTACCTCACATTACTATACATGACCTTTTATGGCATGATGACTGTGGCCATGACACCCAACCCCACTGTTGCTGCCATTGTTGCTGCCTCATTTTATGGAATATGGAATCTCTTTTCAGGATTTGTTATCCCACGAACTGTAAGCTCCATTAATCCTCAACATTTTTGCCTCAAATTTGAGATTTACAATCTTTCCTTATTAATTACACATATGTTCTTGTTCTCCATTTTGTAAACAGAGGATACCTATCTGGTGGAGATGGTACTATTGGGCATGCCCGTCTGCTTGGACTCTCTATGGATTGGTTACTTCACAGTTTGCAGACTCTGAAGATATGCTTGAGAATGGTGAAACTGTAAAAGATTTCTTGGAGAGATATTTTGGATTTGAGAGAAGTTTTCTTGGTGTAGTTGCTGGTATGCATGTTGGATTCACCCTACTATTTGCATTTGTCTTTGCCTTTGCCATCAGGTCCTTTAATTTTCAAAGGAGGTAGGCCAATTATCAGGGAGTTTAAATGTGAGCATTCTATTGAAGATGAAACGCCTTGTTACGTTCATGCATGGCATATGATTTGTGTTAGCCTAATAAGATTTTGGGCTTTATTTTGTATTGGGTATTATGTTGGCACATTAGTTAGGAAACCTTAATTAGTTAGTCTATAAATTATGTCTCCCTTTCATTGTAATTGTACTTTCCATTTGATAATAATATGAAACCCTAGCCGTTCTATGACTTTTTTTTGTTAGTTTACATCGTATCAGAGCGCGGTTGATCATTTGTATTTTCGTTTTTGGGGGTATGTTGTAGTAGGCACGGCGTTGGGCGGATCGAACTATATTATGCTTGGAAATTTTTAAGGGTTTGGGTATGATTTCCTGCTTCGTTTTTGTATTCTTCTCTGTATGATTTGTTCGATTTATTTCAAGATCTTGATTGTTCCTGCGGCTATTCGTATTTGCTGTTGGTTTGTTTATTTTCATTTGACTATTATTGGAAGTATGACCCGAAAGATGACTCTCTTCAGTCCATTAGTACCTAACGCCATGGCAAGAACTATGCATATTGGAGTTATTTTATGAAGAATTTCTTGTGAGGTAAGCGCATGTGGGGGATTGTTAAAGGTGACAAGGAAAACCAACAAATGACAAGGTTGTGAGTTATGCAATCTTACTGGATTTATGGTAGATTGATAACTCTAAGATCATTACTTGGATTAATAATTATGTTATCCAATCTATTGGTACTTAGTTAGCAAAGTATGATACAACAAAAAAGGTTTGGGATTACTTGGATAGGCTGTATAACCAGTCTAATTTTGAAAAGCAGTATCGGTTAGAGTTTTATATCCGAGCTCTCCAACAGAACAATCTCAGTGTTCAGGAATTCTATGTAGCTATGGCGTATTTTTAGATCAGTTGACTTTTACAGAACCTGTTGAGTTGAGGCTTTTAAGCCTTATACTGATAGAAGGGAAGAGCAACGTTTGGTTCAGTTCTTGATGGAATTACGTTTATATTTTGAAGGCTTGCGTGGATTGCATTGAACACCTCTTCCCATTGTTGATTCGGTTGTTCATGAGTTGATTTCTGAAGAAATTCATATAAAGTCCCATGCTGACAAAGGTCCCAAGACAGCCACTCCTCCTGTCTTTGCTGTTCCACAACGACCTTAGTCATCAAACCAGAATCGTCTCAAATTTGCATTTAATGAGTGTACTTTTTGTAATAAGAAGAACCACTGGAAGGAAAATGGTATTTTGTTGTTAAGCACGGGAAATCAACAACAACAACAAACCAGATCACTTGCACAGTCTCAGCCTTGACAACAGAACAAGTCTCGGTCATCTTCCTCATTTCCATATTTTAGGTCACCACAGTACACTGCTGTTGCACCTTCAGTTGAGAACGAGACAAATTTTTCACCACCATCCGCCTTGGATCCCCAGATTGTTGAGCAGTTCAAACATTTCATTGTTGCCAATCCAACTTCCATAAATCATTCAGGTCTGTCCTCATCCAACACTCCAGGTATTCCTTCATACTTGTGGATATTGGATTTTGGTTCATCTTATCACATGTCACCACATTTGTCATCTTTTGCTTTGTTATCACCTCGTTCACCTGTCTTTGTTATGTTTGCTAGTACTACGCCTATGTCAGTAGAGGGTGTTGCTTTTATTTTCACTCCTTATATATCTTTAACGGATGCCAGTCATTTGTGTAAGTATGGTTGTTGCTTCTTCTTTTCTGATTCGTTCTGCTATGTATAAGACATTCGATCTCGAAGGGTGATTGGAATGGGTTGTAGACTTGGGGAGCTTTATATTTTGGAACAACTACATTTTGATGATGTTGTTGCCTCTAGTGTTGATTTGTCGTCTTTTCGATTAAGTTTTTTGTCATCTATTTTTTATCTTTTGCATTCTCGTTTGGGACATGTGTTACTGTCACGTTTACAGTTTTTGGTTTCTACTGGTGTCTTAGATTCTCTAAAAACTGATGATATTTCTGATTGATGTGGTTGTAGACTGGGAAAATTTTCTGCTTTATCGTTTAATAAAAGTGTCACTCGTTCTATTTCTCCCTTTGATATTGTGCATCCTGATGTGGGAGGCTCATCCCCGATCACCTCTAAATTGGGATCTAACTATTATGTTCATTCATTGATGATTACACTCATTATACATGGGTTTATTTTATGAAATGCAGGTCTGACTTTTTCACCATATATAGTGACTTCAGAGCCTTTTCAAGACTCAACACTCGGATGTCATAAAATTTTTTCGGTGTGATTTGGGCGGGGAATTTACCTCTAATGATTTTAAACAATTATTGGAATCTGATGGTATTGTGCATCAATCATCATGTATATACAACCCTCAACAGAATGGTGTTGTAGAAAGAAAACATCGACATCTCCTACAAATTGCAAAATCCTTGCTACTCTTTACTAAAGTTCCCAATATGTTTTGGGGAGAAGTTGTTCTACCTCCACTTACGTTATTAATCGCATTCCTACTGCACACACTTCATGGAAGTCTCCTTATGAAATGTTGTTCGGGCAACTTTCAGATTATTCTTCATTACGAGTGTTTGGGTGTACCTATTTTGTCTTAAAGCCTCATGTAGAGAGATATAAGTTGTCTTCAAAATCAACTCTTTATGTATTTTTGTGATACGATATTGGTCAGAAAGGTTATCGATGATATGATCTATCGAATAAAAAGTTATATGTATCTCACAATGAGACATTTTTGGAGCACATTCTATTCTATATCATTCCTATTCAGTCACATGTGCAACTCGAGAGGAGCTTCATACTATTGATCCATTTAGCATTGACATTGATGATCCACCACCTGCTCCTAATCCACCACCTGTCATTGATCCTCTTCCTACAACTCATCAGGATCCCCCATCATCGAGGCCTTATCATAATAAGAAGTTCACAAAGATCCCTGAGTTTGTCTAATCCTTTTACTTACCGGTGTTTGACTCCTTTATTGCTAATGTACATCGTCTTTCTAAGCTAGCATCCTACAAAGAGGTCATCTTTGATCCCCTTTGGCAGACTGTTATGGTTGAGGAACTTGTAGCTATTTATCAGACTTATACATGGGATTTGGTTATGCTTCCACTTGGAAAACACAATATTGGTTGTCGTTGGGTATGTAAAATCAAAACAAATTTTGATGGATCAATTGAGCATTATAAAGCCAGACTTGTTGCGAAAGGGTACACACAAAAGTATGGTATGGATTTTGAGGAAACTTTTTCTTCTGTTGCAAAAATGATGATTGTTTGCACCTTGATTGCAGTTTCGTCCATTTGCCAATTGAAGATTCATCTGATGGATTTTAGGAATGTGTTGTTGAATAGTTATATTCATGAGGAAGTATATATGTCTCCTCCCCCAGGTATTGCTCACCAAACACATGAAGTTTGTCGACTTCGGAAGGCACTATATGGTGTCAAACTAGCCCCTTGTGGTTTGTTTGGAAATTTGCTAAGATGGTTAATTTTCTTGGTTTTCGACCAAATAACCATGATTTGTCTCTATTTGTTCGGTGTACAAGTGTAGGTCAAATTATTATTTCCTTATATGTCACTGACATGACTATTACTAGTGATGATTATGATGGTATAGAGTCTTTAAAGCATGATTGGGCTCACCGTTTTTGCTATGAAAGACTTGGTATTGCTATGTTATATCTTGGGGATTGAAGTTGCTCAATCTCCAAAGGGTTATATTTTTATCTCAAACGAAGTGTATTTCAAATTTGTTTGAACGAGCATTACTCACGGATAATCAGACAGTTGATACACATATAGAGAGTAATGCAAAGTATTCTCCAGCTGATGGCATCCCTGATAGATGCCAATTTTATTCATCTTTTAAGCTAGTTTTTATTAGAATTTAGCATCATATTTTACACATTTGCATGTCATTATTTTAAATAACTTTCAACTCATGTCATTTGTTAGAATTCTCGTACTACTCATGTTTTTATATTGTTTTCAGATAATTTGAGTGGTGCAGTACTTTAGGAACAACTTTGGATGCATTGGACTTAACTGGAGCTTTTAGCTTATGAAGGATTCTGAGGAATGCTTGGAAGTTGTTTTGGTCAAGAAAAATTCGATCGAATTGATCCTACGAAGTTACATTGCTACATTCTAAAGCATAAAGGATGTTGCTAGCAGCTTTGACCCATTGTCATTATTTTAACCATATCTCATGACCCGTAACTCCGATTGACAAGATTCAAAATGTTTCGAAAACTAAACAAAATTCAGGACGACTTTCATGTTTGATAAAAAAACAAAAATGCGACCGCATTTTTTCCAATCTGCGATCGAATTTGTTGGCCGAGGTTTTCTAGGGTCGAAAAATGATCAAGGAAGAAGAATCACGAAAAAGCGATCACATCTCCCTATTATGCGGTCACATTTCCACTCCATAGCCTCAAAATTCTCATAAATAACATCGTACTTCATTAAACGGTGATTCGGGAAAATTTGGGAAAAAATGTGATCGCATTTTCCTTATTCTTGCTCCAGAAGTTGCATGCTTTCATATAAATATGACCCTCCTGATCAGATTCAAAGAGAAAGTGATTCCAAACAACGAAAAACCCTTATGAAGACGATTTTTTTATACTTTTCATCACTTTATGAAGATCTGAAGGTTATGAATCATCTCATACACTTAGTTTAGCAAGATTAATTCATTAGTTCCTCTTTTTATTAATTTTAATTCATTTTTAGCCATGTATTGCTAAAACTCTAGTTTTCAGTTCTACAATAGACTAGTACTTTTCATGTGATCAATTATCAGATTTGGTTTTCATTGTGTGCTACTATCTAGTTGTTTTTATTTTGAGCTTAATGAATGTTTAATTTTTAATTACTGTTAGTCTGATCACCTAGCTAGGGTTTAATCATTCCAGTTAATCAGTTAATCGAATCCGTAATTGTTCTTGTCAACTGGTAATAAGTAACAAGTATCAGATTGGTTCCATGTTGGGATTTAACTCTAATAAAAACTGAAATTCCATATCTTTACGCTTCCGAGCTTGTGAGAAGTATTGGGTATTGTTGGGAATTTTACACTAATTTTAATGCAACTTTTCTGTTCTGAATTAAGAGCTTGTTTAATTAGACAGTAAAAAGTTAGGGTTAACTAAAGAGATTATTTTGGTTAATTTAAATAGGTAAAAGAGATTATACTAGAGCTTGTTAGTTTTTCTTAGTACCAGCTTAGATAGAACCCATTTTACATAACCAGATCTGGGACAATTACAAGATTAGGAAAGTCACAACAGAACTGAATTCGTTTTATATTGCTGATTTTATTTAGTTAATTTTATTGCAATTTTTAGTCATTAGTAAATAATCAAAACCCTTTTTTTTAATATTTTCTGTTTTGACTAGTATGTGCATTACGCAAAGAGGCATTGACCATTAGGTTGTGTCTGGGTATTCGACCCTGCTTCCCCGTGCTATCCTTTTAGTGTATTCGTTTAGTGAAAATATTATTCGCCTAAATCATACACGATAGAAGTTTAAAAAATTGGTGTCGTTGAGGACATGGTGCTTCTAATAGTTTGTATGCTAAGAACTTTTCGTACAGGTACACCTATATTTTTTTATCCAAAAATTGAGAAAACTGTAAGAAAACTAAAGAAAGAAGCAGCAAAGTAGAAACAATTACCTGGTTTCTTTGGTTCATCATCTTCCTTACCTCCAATGATCAACATACCATAAGGCTGTCTCTTATGGAAAGATTCAGACCTGACTTATCCGTCTTTCCTGAAAGTACCCCCATCTTTACCTTCCCAAAGCCAAGTAAAAACATACTCCACATGAAAATCTAAAAAATCTGAAAAACCACATTTGTCTGGAACTGAAACTGAAAAATCAGTAATGAGTAGAGACGAAGATGAAAAACTAATAGGTCACCCAAGAGGTCAATCAACAGCATCTCTGCATCACTTTGTCTGAAGCCCATAACTACGAAATCAAATATGGGCTGATACATCTTCTTCCTACGTTCAAAGGCTTAGAAAACGAAGACCGGCATACATTCCTTAAGGAATTTCATATGGTATGTTCTTGAATGAAGCCACATGTCATTACTAAAGACCAGATAAAGATAATGATGTTCCCCTTCTCACTTCAAGACTCAGTGAGAGAATGGTTGTACGAGCTCACATCGGGGTCGATAACCACATGGACTGAACTCACAAAACTATTTTTAGAAAAATATTTTTTAGAAACGTGACTTTTGAGTTTTCGAAGAAAAATCCTTGGCATCAAACAAGGAAGAAGATAAGCTCTACATACATATTGGGAGAGATTTAAAAAGTTGTTGGTTCAGTGCCCGTAACATGCGATAAGAGATTACCAACTCTATAATTGTTTATGTGAAGGTTTGGAAACCATGGGGAGGCATCTAATAAATACTTCAAGCGGCGGATCTCTAGGCGATATGACACCAACAAAATTCCAGGACCTGATAGAAAAGTTGGCGACTGAGTCAAAACATTCCGAGAATGAAGATGAGTGGTATAGAGATCAGTCAAGGGGAGTAAAAGAAGCCAGCAATGCTTATCTAGAGTCCCAAATTTCTAAGCTGACGAAAATTGTTTTATTACTGACGAAGGAAAAAACAAGTGGAATCTGCTTGAAGATGAACCATGCTACTAATATGTGTCCATTACACTGTTGCAGTAAAAGCTATTGAAAGGTATCAACATATATAAATTTTTTATTAGCAAAATTACAGTACTCCGCTAGCATGAGCTCCTTAAGCCTTTCCCAACCCATGGCATTAGCCACTGGCAGGGTTAGGGTTTTGACTCGACCATTCCACCAGGTCAAGGATCTGTCGGTGAAGGTACAGGTGGCAAACTTTACCTTGTTGGCTTCAGAACAAACGCAAATTTCGAAGATGGATTCGATCTTCTCGAACCATCGAGTCAGGGCAATGACACCTCCATTTCCATCGAAGGACTTGGGTTTTGCAGTCATGAAGTCTTTGTAGGAACACTCTTTCTGATGTCCCTGACTTCCATCTTGTCTCTAGGGGTTGGTTCCACCTCCATCTCCACCAGCGTTCACTTATGCCATTGCTGTAGTCACGGCGGTGGTAACTGCTGCCTGGAACATGACAGGGTCGAACTAGGGAGGTGGTGGTGATGGTGGAGTGTCGTTGTTCCTTCTGATGGGTCTTGGTCGGGGAGGCATCTTATTCTAGAAACAATCAGGAAGAAGAGGATGGTAAGTCCTCGAGATATATAGAAATAAAATATATCTCATCCTGATAATGAAAGTATTCTACCGAGCGATAATCATAGAAAGGTTACTAACACAAGTAAGTTATCGCTTAAGGAAGGAGAGGTAGCAATACTTAGAGTGAATCTGCGTACTAAGTTTGGCTCTAGCGAAAATACTCCTATAGTATTTTATGTGAGATGATTTTTGGTAAGTTTCAGGCCTACTGTAGCACCACAGTCACCCCCAAACACATGTTGGTCATGTCTTGACTGAATATAGTTGATCAGGCTATATTCACCCTAGACATGATTACATAACTGCCCAGGTTTAACCGCAGCGTTCCAGCATCCAAAATACTTTTGTGTTGTTCTACTAATGACACGAATTCTGTTAGGTATGCATGCTCGTATACTTTTATAAAAATACTTATAATTTTGAAATTATACTTTTAGTGTAGAGCACTTAGGCCCCTTTATATTTATAGTTGTATACCATGTAAGGTTCGGTATACTTAGTTCGCTATAAACAAGGGCTCTGATACCAATTCTGTCACACGCCGAAACCGTGATGGCGGAAACATTTTGGGGTGGAGGACGTCATGTGTAGTATCACAACATTTGTATAGCAAGCATAGTAAACACAACCACACATTGAATACAAATATGAAAAATGTTTACATCAGTTTGAAACTTGTTTTAAATACATCTAAAGTATGTATAATATAGAAAACGTGACTCTTATTGCTCCGGCTTCACCAAATTCCTGGAAGTACCTGTCTACTAATTCCCTGAGAATACAAGCAGTTTGAAAAATATCAGCATAAAGCTGGTGAGTTCATAAGCATTTAGTTTTTAGAGAAAAATGTTCTTTGATGCTTTTGAAAAGTGTTCCTCAAGAAAATTCTATATTTTCTTATAAAAAGTAGTGTTGAAAGAATATCTATTAGTAAAAGATAAACCATCAGTTTTAGAAATCATGTTATCCGTCCTAGAGGTAGAAATGTCAGTTTAGAAATCCTTGAATACTATTTGTATATATTGGTAGTTTTATTACTCAAAATAAAACTCTTGAAGGGTAGAGTCCGTAAACAAAGTTAGTTTATACTTATTTGTGAGTCGTATAACCATACTTGATATGACCGAGAGACCTTTATAACGTTCTTCAGGCGTTAAGCTAAATGACATTTGTTCACCCTAGGCGTGCCCGCCTAACTGTAGCTAGCAGTTCAGGTGTGGGATTGTCAGTCCCGAATAGATCTATTCACAAATCTCACGCTCTCCCTCTAGGAGACTCTGGTTATACTAAAAGGATTTATCACTATACACCTTAGGGTACGATATTGAAGTAGCACCTCACAATTCTGTATAATCTAGTTTACTAGCGAGAAATCAGTATAAAACAGTAATTATCCTTGAATAAATGTACTTTATACTTCTGAGAAAACATATAACATAAATTAAATCTGCCATAGTTTATATATATATATATATATATATATATATATATATATATATATATATATATATATATATATATATATATATATATATATATATATATTGATTTATGAAATCTGATTAAGTAGAGACCGCCTAGAGGGTTATCCCAAACTATACCCATTATAGTTCATTAGAGTTGATATCTGATTAAGTTGTTACCCCAAACTATATATATATATATATATATATATATATATATATATATATATATATATATATATATATATATATATATATATATATATATATATATATATATATATTGATTTATGAAATCTGATTAAGTAGAGACCGCCTAGAGGGTTATCCCAAACTATACCCATCATAGTTCATTAGAGTTGATATGGAAAATGTTTTGTAAAAACCTTTCTGAAAGCTAAGAAGTTGTATTTCTCAAATAGAAGTTTCCCTTATGTTCAACATATTACAAAAGGTATCTGAATATGTTATTAAACGTGGAAATCGTTGGACTGCATTAATAAGTTTAAAACTTTAACAAAACACTTAGCGTTTGGCTTGTATTCCCCCTTGAAAACATTAAAAACAAGGAAAATGTAGGGGTATGAACTCATTGTTGTTGCGTGGAGTTGTTGACTGAAATGAAGATTCCCGAGTTGTTGTACGAGACCCTTAACGAAATCCTATTATCAAATAAATATGTATATGTATCTAAATTAGCGATTTCGATAAATAAAGTGTCATAAGAGTACTTGAATCCGGTTGAGGAAAGTTACCGAGACTTGTTTGAATCGAAGAGATAGGTTTTCAGCCAAAAGTACCACCAAAAAGGTGTTTACGGCTGTGAACACGAGTTTACGGTTGAGCTAGCGTTTACGGTTTTTGAAGACTCGGCGAGTTTACGGCCGTAAACTCAAGAATAGAGTTTACGGTCTTTGAAGGTTGGACCGTAAACTTGGAAAATAATGTTTGGATGCTGATTTCGATGGGATAAGTGATTTCAGACGTTCCAAAGGGCTCCAAACGGTGTTTTTTTGACGTTTTCCGGTGTTTAAATGTGATGTTGAGTGTTTACGGTCGATGTTTCTTAGAGAGAGGAGGAGAGAATGCGGCCAGAAATGTCCCAATGAATTCGGAGGCATCGTATTTATAGGGGTGAAAGTGGGGTCCACACAACATTGACCGTAAACAGGTTTACGGTCGTAAACACGTTTACGGTCGTAATCCCATTTAGACCAAAAATGTTGATTTCTCGAGATTTTCGGGTTTCTGCGCGATTGTTGGTTCCGACTCTTAAATAATTTAATTAAATATAACTAGATTATTTTCCAAACCAAAAGGTTTGACGGAAAGGTTAACGAATCTGAAATTTCATTAACGGAAAATGCGAAACAGAAATGGAAAAAGTTTCGGGCTGTCACAACTACCCCCTAGGGAAAAAATCTACAAAATATTTACACCCCAAGGGTCATAATGAAAAGTACGTTGAATCGGGTGGTACAGTTCTCCCCCACTTGAATCAGACTTCGTCCTCGAAGTTTGTTGCCATCAATAATTCTGGGTAATTCTCCTTCATCTCGTCCTCAGACTCCCATGTCCATTCAGACCCCTTTCGGTGTTGTCACTGCACCTTCACCAACTCTACAACCTTGTTCCTTAAGATTTTTGTCTTCTTGTCAAGGATGGAAATCGGTGTCTCAATATAATTTTGGCAATCATCCACCTGAATATCCTCTAATGGAACCACCGCAGAATCATCAACCAAACATTTCCGTAGCTGAGAGACATGAAATGTGTTATGGATCTGTCTAAGCTCCTCGGGTGGATCCAAACGATAAGCAACCTGGCCTACTCGGGTCATAACCCTAAAAGGACAGACATACCTGGGGTCCAGCTTGCCCCTCTTCCTAAATCGGATGACACCTTTCCAAGGTGACGCCTTCAGGAGAACCATATCCCCAACCTGTAACTCAAGATCAAATCGGTGTTTGTCGACATAGCTCTTCTGTCGACTCTATGTTGTCTGAAGTCTACCCCGAACTTGCTGAATCAACTTGGTCTTCTTGAGTACCACCTCAGTACTCCCTATGACTTGCTGAATGACCTTATCCCAACATATCAGGGTCCTGCACTTCCTCTCATAGAACATCTCAAAAGGAGGTTGATCAGCTGGTGTGATAACTATAGTTATACGAAAACTCCGCCAAATGGAGATACATATCCCAAATCCCATCGAAATCCAATACACATGCGCGAAGCATATCCTCCATGATCTAGATAGTCCGCTCACTATATCCATCAGTCTGTGGGTGGAAAGTTGTGTTGAAATGTAGTCTGGTACCCATATCCTTGTGAAACCTCTTCCAAAACCT
Organism: Lactuca sativa; assembly: GCF_002870075.4. Classification (NCBI taxonomy): domain Eukaryota; kingdom Viridiplantae; phylum Streptophyta; class Magnoliopsida; order Asterales; family Asteraceae; genus Lactuca; species Lactuca sativa. The sequence continues at coordinate 284,889,482 of NC_056627.2, read as the reverse complement.
AGATGTAAACCAGACATCCCTATCTGAAACCACTGAAATTGGCACCCCATGTCATGCTATAACCTCCTTGATGTAAATGTCATCCAGCCTCTTGATGGGTTATGTGCATAACATTATTCATATGGTGTTCATGAAACCCCAATTGATTTGATCTAGGTTTTTCAAAATTGAACATACAACATTGAATACCAAAGCAATAAACCCTATGAACTAGCATATAATTCGAAATTGACATATGATTAGGGTTAGAAACATTACCTTGATTGTTATGTAGCAATAAGAATCCCAAGCCTTCTTGATCTTGACTTTTGAAAGCCTAGTGCCTCAAGTATTGAACCTCTAATGGAGTCACAAACACCACTAGCAATAAGGAAGAACAAGAGGGAGATGAGAGGCTCAAAATCGGCTATGGAATCCTTCTAGGGTTTCTACTGGCTGATTTTGGCATGCCCAAGAGTTCCTTATATAACTGAGCAATTAGGGTTTCAGTCAAAACCCTAATCCAGATGCTTAGTCCTTAAGCAGCCCAAAGGATCCTTCCAGAAGGCCCCTTGGACGATTTCTATATGGACTCCCATATAGAATTCGTCCATTGCTTCCTTATGGATCCTAAGCCTAACTTTGTAACTATCTTATAATTACAGTATATGTCCCCTTGATTTAATTAATCTCTTTTGACCACAAAACTAATTCTAAATTACTTCTTGATCAATATTAAGTAAACCATATGATTTCTCTTTTAATATATTATTCAATTAATATATTAATAAATCACAATTACTCCTCTTTCTCCATAACTCATCCTATCAGTTGCTAGGGTGAAGGCAACCCAAAAGGACTATGCTCATAATCGGGTCAAGTACATACCAAAATATTTATGGGCTTAGACACCTAATCCAACAGTCTCCCACTTGGATAAGTCTAATAACTATTTTGCAAGTACGACTTCAGAACCTGATTAGCAATTGTAGCTTTCAAAAGTCGTTGTCGAACTCTGATCTTATCAGCAACATTTCCTTTAGATAAGGGATCATATATTCCTCCATTCTAGATATTGTATAGACTGAGACATGAATTTTAATCATTCTCTCTGTTTATGTGTTGTTTCCCGATTTCCGATTTATGACAACTACCAACAAACTACAACTGAACACATCAACTTAGTGCAGGCTTGGCCAAGCACTTAGGGTGTCATCACTAAATCATCGAGGGGCCCACAAATATCGCTTTTATCCCTCTTAGATTAAAAGGAACAGATAAACTTAGACTCAAATTCTCGCTTGTACTTACTCATCAAATCAAACACAACAATATGTTTTATTACACCAAGTTACTGGTGCGTTTACATATGGCAACGTGCAACCGACTTGCAAACTACAACTCACATGTCTCCGTTTCAAGAATATAAGATATTATCGTCTCACTAATCACTCGTAATAAAATCCATGAAGTGATTCAAGTGAGCGTGGGTTTAATCTAATACTCAAATCTTATTTCAGGAGCACTCATGAACACTGCAAACAGACTTTTGCTATGTCTAAAACGCTTTAGACAATCTACAGTCGGATTCATGACAGTCATGCCTCAATACCTACTTCCAAAGTATGATCGACTGTGGATGGTTTGAATAATCTTATTATTCGGGAAGTCAAAACATGTGAATTGAAACACAAAAATAATCGAATCCAATATGGTCTCAAACTTTTGAGTATAAATAAAACACCTTTTAATTAATCACTGTATCGATTACACATTATTCATTGTATAATGTTTCGTATAATCAATTTAATACTTGGATTGAAAAACAATAGTTATACCATGCTCCAAGCATGCATACTAGTCATTTTCCCCTCTTAATGCCCTAGGCATTTGGAAAATTAGAACGGTTGAATATTACAGCATATGCAATCGATCCTATACCCCCAGCGTATGGGATACGATACATAAAGACATGATACTTTACCAGTCTCCTGCTACAATATTGCTAGATATAGAATTCCCGTATGTTGAGTCTTTTCAACATAACATTCATATATGTCCTTTGACTAAATTTGATTAAAAATTCTCGATCTAAGCTTTTAGATTTGAAATGAAGTATAAATTTCTCTCCCTTAAATATAGCAAAGCAACTTTTCAACCTCCGTAGTTCTGCAAATTGAAACTTTTGTTTTCTATAATTAATATTGCCGGCTTGCAACATTCAACATAATAATCATGCTCCCACTAACATGATAATTATATCCTTACCAGCATAACACTTATGCTCCCATTAGCTTTGACATGTATTCAGAAATCAGTTGGACTTCTAGAGATCAGTACTTATTGACTTCCTTAACCAAAGTTCATATTTCTGATACGAAATGTTTTGATAAGCTTTTATTTAAGCTCACACACCTTTTAGAAAGCTCATATGTGTGTCTAAACAATTTCAGAACTTACAACAATAAGTTTTAATTGTTCAAACTAATTGCCAAATCTCACAATTCGAATTATAAAGAGGAATGTCGTAATCATAATTGAATTTGAGAATGCAATTTACACAATCGCTATCTCCTTAAAATCTTCCAAGTGAAAACGTTTCCTCACAATCATTTTCATGAGATGGAGAGAAACCTTATCACTTAGATTTTATGGTGTATATGTTCCTATCCATGTGAATTTTTCATAACCATGATCACAAGACAAGGTTTGTGACAAATCAAAACTCACAAGACAAGGTTTGTGACACGATGACCCATATCGAATCCACTATGCGCCTTGTCCGTGGCAACTTTGTGAACAAATCCATAATAATCAATTCCCATTTCCAAACGGGAATGTCTAATGGCTGCATCTAGCTTTGAGGTCGTTGATTCTTAGCCTTGACTTTCCTGCAAGTCAAGCACCTCTCCACATACCAGGCCATAAATCACTTCATACATGGCCAACAATAATCAAGTCGGAGATGTCTATATATCTTTGTAGCTCCGGGATGAATAGAGAACCTCGACTTGTGTTCCTCCTCCATCAAAACCTGGCACGCACCGCCCAATTATGGAACTTAGCCCCTCCGATGAAGGCCAATAATCCCCGACTATCATAATCGAAGGAAGCCACTTGGCCCATTATGCACTCACTCTTCCGGTTATCTACCTTTATAGCCTTAACCTGAGCATCTCAAATCTACTCCAAGTCATTCTCCCAAATCACTGTCATCCTTAAACACATCTCACTGATCGGAGCCGCAACCGCCTTGCGGATGAGAGCATCGGCCACCATCTTGGCCTTCCCCGGATGGTAAAGGATCTCACAATAATAATCCTTCACCACAACCAACGACCTACGCTGCCTCATGTTCAGCTTCGGCCGATCAATCAAATACCTCAGTCTCTTGTGATCCGTGTAGATAATACAGCAGACTCCGTAGAGGCAGGTGGTGGTGATGCACTACAAGAATTCAACCATATGCCAATGACTTTTACAACCCCTATGCCAATGACTTTTACAACCCCTATGCCGATGAAAATTCGGCGGTATAGCCTATATCAACGACAAGTCCTCATCAAAAGGTCATCAGAATAGCCCCGTCGGTAAGGAAATAACCCTTGGGATAAATGTCGTCGGAATAGGTATACCCTATACCCGACGACAAGTCGTCTGTACAGGGTCTGTTGGAACATATTTTCAAGAAAAAATAAGGTTTTATTATTTACTTTTTCTGACGAGATGTCGTCAGGATAAGTGAAAAAACCCCAGAAGCTTACTTGGTGGTAGTACTATGGTAGCCGAATCTAGTGGTTGCCTAAGATGTCCAAGACGACAATGCCACAAGTATGCCTTATCCAATTCATTAGAAGAATCAATGTGCAACACATTATTTTCTAATCTGTCTACAACCATCACAGTTTCATATACACCATTTCAAGGTAATGCTTTAAAATTAAAAAAATACCACTATAAAAAGCATTAATAGCACCAATTTCGTTATGAAATGAAAAATAAAACCTTGTTTGTACAAACCATGAAAGGAAATAATATTTACCGCCATTTCAGACGAGTAGCAACAATTATTCAAATCTAATTCTAACCCAGTACTAAGCAATAAAGCGTAAGCTCTAATCTTGGTGACAGGTGAAACCTTCCTATTCCCCATGATCATGTTTATCTTCTTGTGCTCCACATTCTTACTTCTTATTAAGCCCTGCACATTAGAACAAATGTGAAATCCACAACCTGTATCAAGGACCTAAGAACAAGAATGTGATGAGTTATTAGATAGAATAGTATAAATACCTGCATGGGTGGCCTTAACCTTCCCATCTTTAACATCTTGCAAGTATTTGGGGCAGCTTCGCTTCCAGTGCCCTTTCTCATGACAATTGAAACACTCTGCTTCCTTAGGAATGGTAGAGGGAGCAGCAGAACCAACCTTGGTCCTACTTGAATAGGATCCATCAAAAAGACTTTCCCTTGCTGCTCTTAGAGGTTTTCCTTCCTCTTCTTCCCCTTCCCTTTTCCAATTGCCAGAACAGGGGCGGTGGTAGGAGTAGTAACAACCGATTTACCTTTGAGACAACTTTCTACAGTCCTCAAAAGCCCTTTAACTTTGCTAAGTGTGACATCCTCCTTGTTCATATGATAGGTCATGCGGAAATAATCATAACATGGAGGCAAGGAATGTAGAATGATATCTATAGCCGGTTCCTCATCGAAGTTCACATTCAATTTCAGAAAACGGTCCATATACCTTTGCATTTTCTACAAGTGGGTTGTGATGGGTTCACCATCCTTCATCTTAGTTGTTATCATGGAAGAGATGATTTCATACCTCTCTTGATGAGCACTCTGATGGTATCTTTCCATCAGGTTTTGGTGCATCTCAAAAGGGTAGAAGTCCTCATAGGACTTTTGGAGTTCAGCTGTCATGATGGCCAACATGATACAAGACACTTTGGTGGCATCCTTCTCATGAGTCCTAAACTCAGCGATCTCCTCAAGAGTAAAACTCATCGATTTTCTTAAGCTCTTTGTCTAGGACATATTCCTTGTCCTCATAGCGAGTGACCATCCTGATCTTCCTAGTCCAGTCATTGAAGTTGGAACCATTAAAGATGACTCTCCAACACAAGCTCATGAGAGAGAAGGAGCTAGTAAGGTTTGAGCCAGAAGCAGTGTTGGGATACATCTGAAAAGAAAGAAAGACAAAGTTTAGATTAGATAAAAGTCCTTAATATAACACCTAAATGAAATACTAAGGTTAGGACCCAACACAATATTTTAGAATTTAGATGAGGAATGTCGTAATCGAACTTGCAAAATATTTAAAGGTATGTAAATGACAATTTACCAATTTTCACCATGAAAAAAATAGATTATTAAGTTTTAATTGGATTGAAATTCCTAAATTCCTTTGAGATTCATTAAACTTTTCAATGCCATGTTTAAATCTCGATTATGCCCTTTAGGTTTGTGAATGGGATACCGAGGATCACAAACAAGGTGTGAATAACCATGCAAATTAACTTTGTACACTCAATGTCATTTATCACCTAATCGATGTGTCGGTTAACCACACACGCTCCACCGATCTATGACAAACATCAAGCTACCCTTTGCCACCATTACTAGTCCAAGTTAATGTGTCGGTTAACCACACACGCTCCATTAACGACTTGGCAAAGTGCAAAGTGCAATTTCATGGATTAGCATCAATTTCACATTTTCCTAAAGTAACTAAGATTGAGAATTTAATAAAACATTTAGTTACTTTATAATTATCATTATACTTTTAATGAGAATTAGTGCTTTATCCTACCCGTTCGGCTAACGACCCTCCACCTGTTAAGGAAGCGGTGGGTGAGAGTGGACACCCATTAAACCACCATTTTATGGCAATAACCTTATGCCCCCCCCCCCCCCCCTTATAGACCGGCTTCGTGAATGACGTCTACTAACAGTAAGACTGACTTGTCTTATACATATATAATTCAATATTATAATAGTATAAGGGTTGAGTTTTAAACTTTTAAAATTCTAGGGTTTGGAATTAAAGTATTCATAAGTGTGACTTTACAAATTCCAAAACTTGAGGACAAGTTTTGATAGTATTCAAAGTTTTTCATTTTCATAACTTATGAATTTAATGACTTTTAAAGAAAAGACTTTTGGTTTTCCATAACATGAGGACAAGTTATGGAGTCCATTAAACCCATTTAGATCATTAATTTAATTAACACAATAATCAAATAATACATACATGATCTAGTTAAACTCATAAACATAAGATAATTCATATCAGCAATCTTCAAGAAATTAGCCTAATCATATAAACTAATAGAAATCTTGAAATTATGACAATTATCTTTTAATTAGACAAGCATGATCATTACCTTATGAAAAAATAGATTTCATGGTTCAAAAAATAGTTTAGGGTAATGATCCTAATCCAATTCCTAGCCAAAACTCGAAATTCTGCACACTAGACCACCAACTCGGCGAGTACATGAACTGGACTCGTCAAGTTGGTCCATTTCTGAGTGGACTCGTCGAGTCACCCAATGGACTCAACGAGTTCACCTGTCAGAATGCAGAAATTCGATTTTTTCCAACTTTGAAAACCAATAAAACATCAAGTATAATAGAAAACAATCATAGGATCTGATACCATTGATGGGTTTTGAGCATCCTAACAACCTTAAGGTGCACATACAACCCTAAATGTTTTTTGATCTATGGTTTCTCTAATTATACATACAATTTGATTTTCCAAAGCGTTACCCTAACTAGCATACAAAACATGGGTACTTGTATAAGAAAAACTAATTATATGACATACCTTTTCTTGTAGCTTGTTTACTTGGACCTTTAAGAGCCTAGCACCCCAAATGTGATGCCTAAAATGCTTCACACACCATCACCAACAATGGAGGACTTGAGAGGGAATAACTTGCACACAAAAGTCGGCTATGCTCTTCCAAAGATCACTAGTGCCGACTTCATGAGCAAATGGGCTTCTTATATAGTATGTCAAGGATTAGGGTTACATCCATGTAAACCCTAATGTGCATGACTATTCATATTACTTAGGATCCATGGGTTAAACCTCCATGGATTCTCCATGGACTACCATATTGGTTTAGCACATCCTAAATACCCATAAGCCCACACCATAAGAATCATTGATTTACCAAATCATCCCCTTATATTTAATTAGTCTCTTTTGATCACTAAATTAATTCCAAATTAATTCTTGATCAATACTAATTAAATAATATGATTTCATATTAATATATTAGAACTTATAATATATTAATAAATCATAAATAGCCTCTTCTCAAAAGTCCATCTTTACAAATGTTCTGGTGACATGCAACCCAAATGGACCATGCTACTCTCGGGTCAAGTACATACCAATTATAGTTATGAGCTTAGACACTAAATCCAACAAGTAGTCACCGGAAAAACAACTCAACATCTGTAATTAACTTAATCAAAGACAAAAGTGAAACAAAACTAGAAACATTACCCGGTGGTTCCCAGAATCTACTGTGGAGGTCAGCAGTCCTCCATGGTGGCTGGTAATCGGTGTAATCGGTGGTCCTCCAGTGACTTCAAAATCAACAAAAATCAAACAAAAAGTCGTGAGAAACCACAAATTGATACGCAATAAACTTTAAAATTAAAATGGAGAAGCAAACAAGGCTCAAAGACGACTATTGTGGTGGCTAAAAAAACTGGAAATTGAAACACAAACCACTCAAAATCGCACCCAAAATTGAGTGAAATCAGTAAAAGAATAAAGGAGAAAGAAATACCAGTGATTAGCGGTGAAAGATTGCTCAAACGGAGGTGAAACATCAGACAACAGGTCGCCGATCGAGATTGTTTTTCTTTATTTCCTCTTCGTTGTGAATGAATGTTACAATATCCTGAAGAAGATGAAACCATGTCCTGACGACAAGTCGTCGGGATAGCCTTGCCATAGTGTCACACGGATTGAGCCACGTCTATACCGACGACAAGTCGTTGGAAAAATTGTCACACGGATTGACCCATCTCTATACATACAACATGTCGTCGGCACACAGAGGACCATAAGAAATCTTTGGCGGTGGCGATGGTGGGTGGTGGTTTTTGTGGGTGGTAGGTGGGAGTGGTGGTGACGGGTGGTGTTTTTTGGGTGGTGAGTGGTGTTTATTAGTGTGTTTTTTAATTTTTTACTTATTTTTTATTTATATTAATATTATTTGATGATTTTAATTTTGAAAATTGTATGGTACAAATTTGCTCTCAAATGTTCTCGCAATAAGAAATCTTATGGATGGAACGCTCGCTTATATTTCTTAACAATTATAATGACAACGGACTCATATTTACTTAACCACAATAGCAAAATACATTTCATTTTTTTTTTTCTGGATAATGATAGTATGTAACTTGAATCTTATTACAAGTTTCAAGTTTCATATTGCTCTTATTGGTAAAAAAAATACATATATGCACATTGTTATTTATAGATAAAAGGAAAAGTACATTGTCTTTATTCATATATAGCAAAACATATAATTATCTCTTTTTTTCCTAAAAGCATAAACGAGAAACACATTTCCTACATTCTCAAGCACTATGAAGCTTAGTGTCAGTCATGTTTTTTTTCTAGAAGAATTGACGTCACTAAGAGGGTGGTGGGTGCCAGTACTGTGAGACATGTGTAGAATGATAACTGTGACTACAATATCTCAACCAACGATTGTCTATTGGATATCTGGAGTCTTTATAAAGAGACCTCCTTTCCTTTCTATTCACAACAAACAAAAAGTTACTCCTCTAAAAGAAGATATACATAATTAATGCATTTTTAAGCTTTAACAAAACAAGTGAAACCAAATTTCAAATCGTGAAGTTTTTGCTTTTAGTTCGTGAGTGAAAATGGATGGAAGTGATATATACAAGGCTACTCGTGGGTTGGATGTTTTCAATCAATCAAATCAACATGAAGACGGCGATGAAGCAGCTCTGAAATGGGCTGTTCTTGAAAAGCTGCCAACTTTTGATAGGTTGAAAAAAGGCCTGCTATATAGATCTAGTGGACCACCTGACGAGATTTTTATTGATAATCTTGGATTAGTAGACAGGAAGCATTTGCTCGATAGACTGGTGAAAGTAGCTGAAGAAGATAATGAAAAGTTTTTGTTGAAGCTCCGAAACAGATTTGACACGTAATTTGAGCATTAAAACTGTTCAAAAATTTGATTTTTTTTTTATTATTCTTTTAAATTATTTTTTGGGTTTCTTGGGAACTTTCAGGGTGGGAATTGATTTGCCTACAATTGAAGTGAGATTTGAGCATTTGACCGTGGAAGCTGATATTTTTACAGGCAGCAGATCATTGCCTAGTTTCCTTAACTTCAACATTGAAATCCTTGAGGCATGATATTTTACAGTAAATGATTGCTAGAAATAGCATGTCCTTTCATTGTCTGTTTATTATAGCACCCTGCTACATCTCACAGTTTTAGCAATGTTAGTGTCCCACATCATCACTGCAACACAGTCCAATAAGTGTCTACTGGAGTACGTATCTCTATATCCATAAGGACACTTTTGGAGAGTTATATGCACAACACATCTTACATGCTGTAATAAGAAAAGGAACTGAATTGTACAATGTTGTAATATAGAGAAATGAAAGTAGGATACTCTAATACATAAATACATCAAAGCACAATGATATTTTTTGCATTTACCAAACAACTATATATCTACTCATTTTGGTGCTGATTTTCAACAGGCGTTCTTGAATATATTCCATTTACTACCAAACAGGAAGAAGCATATCACTATATTTGAAGATCTAAGTGGAATTATAAAGCCTGGCAGGTGAAAAAATATGACGTTTTTAATTTTTAAGCATTCCATTTTAGTAAACATGAACAATATTAATTATTAATGTTATTCTTTTATAGGATAACACTACTTTTAGGTCCTCCAAGTTCTGGAAAAACAACTTTGTTATTAGCCTTGGCTGGGAAGCTTTCCAAGGAGCTTAGAGTAAATTACGCCTCGTTTACTTTTTTGGATACCCTTTTCCGGAAAATTTATATTATGCTATCTCTCATGTCATTTTTGAAAAAAAATAATAATAATAATTGTTTCTTGTTTGTAACCAGTGGTCAGGAAGGGTATCATACAATGGACATGATATGCATGAGTTTGTGCCTCAGAGAACCTCTGCTTATATCAGTCAAAATGATCTTCATATTGGTGAAATGACTGTTAGAGAAACCTTGGCTTTTTCTGCTAGATGTCGGGGCGTTGGATCACGTTATGGTTAGTTGGCATAATCCAAGCCTGTCGATTTCTACACTGTCAACCTCTATGTTTTTCACTACTTACCTTGTGGTGAATATTTTTACTGACATAGGTTTTGTCAAATAAATTGCAGAAATGTTGGCCGAGTTGTTAAGAAGAGAAAAAGATGCAAATATTAAGCCTGACCCAGATATTGATATATACATGAAGGTAATAAAGGAGTTACCTGGCAGTTTTTTTTTTTTTTTTTTTTTTTTCATTAAATCTTGCATGGGTAATAATGTATGTCTCGATAAAGAGTTGTTTACATAGGTTTGTTTTTGTATTTTGGACCGAATAAATTGTTTGAATTAGATTAAATGACCATTTTACCTTTACATTTCAAAAAAAAAATTAAACAAAATCACAATATTCATAAATTATAATGTGAGAGGATTAGGGAGGAAAAAAGAAGAATCAACCATAGATGTCCAAATTAAGTGTTTAATTCATTAAGCTCATTAAGTCAAAAGAAAAAAAAAGAAAAGAAAAACAAACAAACAAACAAACCCATTAATCTTACTTGAAAAAGAAAAAAAAAATTTGTGATTGTTCAATGATGCTTCAGGCAGCAGCAACAGAAGGTCAACAGACAAGTGTGGTGACCGAGTATGTTCTCAAGGTACAATAATCATTAAAATTTGTTGACTATACCAAATTAAATATTAAAGTAAAACAATAATGTTTTGTGTTTCATTTAGGTCTTGGGACTAGATATCTGTGCAGATACCTTGGTAGGGGATGAAATGATCATAGGCATATCTGGTGGACAAAGAAAACGTGTCACTACAGGTAAATAAGCTTTCAAATGGCATACTGAGTGATTAATTGTCATTTGATACATGTTTTATGGATTTGATCAAAACTTTTAGGTGAAATGATAGTGGGCCCATCAAAGGTTCTTCTTATGGATGAGATATCTACCGGTTTGGACAGTTCTACAACTTTTCATATTGTGAATTCTTTGAGGCAATATATTCAGATTTTTGAAGGAACTGCTGTTATTTCACTCCTACAGCCTGCACCCGAAACTTATAATCTATTTGATGACATAATATTGCTCTCGGATGCCAAGATTGTGTATCAGGGCCCACCTGAAAAAGTGCTAGAGTTTTTTGAATCAATGGGATTTGAATGTCCCCAAAGGAAAGGTGTCGCTGACTTCTTGCTAGAAGTAAGTATGATTTCAAGATTTGTTTCATGACTTTCATCTTCTTGTTAAGAGAAATAACAAGTATGGATGTAACTAACTTACGAGCTTTTTCAATAGCTTTTCGGGTGAAAGAGCTCTTGAAAAAGTTCATCTCCTATGATGGTAGCTTTTTCATCCATAAGCTTTTTCAATAAGCTAGTGTAGTTGCAAGCTCTTACATGAGCTTTTTCATCATTTTTAATATATATTATTCCTTTTAGTGTATAAAATACACCAACAATAACTAATAACTTGGTAATGGGACCCAGAAATAAGCTTATTGATCGAAGAAACTTTATTATATATACCGGGCCTATATATGTTATGCATTTTGGATTGTTGATGTGACATGAATTTCTCTTGCTATTGTGTGTATGTTCTAAGAGCCTCTACAATAGTAAAACGTTTTTGTGGCACATCATAAATAACTCAACAAGTCAAAAACCTCAAAATATCCACTTTTCACTACTATATGCGCGTCCCATCAATTTTAGTTTATATCATTTTATTATTTTATTCAAATCAAAATAACTGAAATTAAAGTTAAATAACTAAACAGTATATATACGTTTCTTATTAAAGAAAAGAATTTAAAATATATAAAATGAATCATGAAAACCTCATATGAATATATATGATCAAGCTTGTAAATTTTTACAAGCAAAATGAAAAGGCTCCACGAGACTTTCATGAAGTTATTTGGCCGAAAAAGCTTATGTAAAAGCGCGCACTCACACGCAGACACATGTTTGTGTAGGTAACATCAAAGAAAGACCAGGAGCAATACTGGATAGAGAGAGAGAGAGAGACCAACCTTACAGGTTTATCACAGCGAAAGAATTTGCTGAGGCATATGAATCCTTCCATGAAGGAAGGAGAATGGCAGAAGAGATTTCAATCCCATATGACAAAAACAAGAGCCATCCTGCTGCATTGACAACCAAAGCATATGGAATAAGCAAAAAGGAGCTCTTGAAAGCCTGCACTTCAAGAGAATTTTTGCTTATGAAGAGAAACTCGTTCGTATACATCTTCAAACTATTTCAAGTACGTATTCAATTAATTAATAATTAGTTGGAGGGGTAGTTGTTTCTTTTTTATTTGACAAAATTACATAAATGGTGCTTGTGGTTTTGATAGAACCAAATTGACCAACTCGTTTACTTAAAACTTAGTGCTTAAAAACAAATTATAGGTGCCTGATATTGGAGACTTATATTAGGGGCAATGTTTTAAAAAAATGGTTTTTTAATTGAACCGGTATGGTGACCGGTTTTCGGTTCAACCGGTTCGACCGCCGAGTAAACCAGTTTCTATAATTTTCATTTTTTTTTTATTTTCCTATACATACATAAATCAAGAATTTGATGTCCACAAGTTCAAACATTAAAAATACACATGAAAACAAGTTATAGATCAATCTAAATACATTAAAATAACACATAACCATAAGTTTTACATCAATCCACGTGCATTAAAAAGAAAAATAAAGTCCCAAATGAATAAAAATACATCAAAAAACTTCATAAAATTTATCATGTGTTTTTATTCAGAAAAATCTTAGTGATTCGTCATTTGTTCAGGTGTCAAATTGCGCGTATAGTCCCTATTTTCAGAAATTAACTCAGATCATCCCTTATATCGTTAAAAGTCGTCCGCTTCGTCCATGCTCGATATAAAATGACTATATTACCATTTTTATTTATTTTTTATTTATTTTTAATTCCTTTATAATTTATCTATATTTTTTTATTAATTATAATTCTAGAAAAATGAAATGGCTCTTACATTGCAATCACTTCTTTTGGAACGTGAGGACACCGCTCCAGCTATTCCCCCTTTCTCTCTTCTTTCATCTATATAAAACCCATCAGAAATTCAAGAATTATTGATTTCATCAGTGTCCAGAAGTAGGTGGAGCTCTGGTAGGAGTTTGATGACGTTGTATGGTGACGGTTTGTCTTGCCGGAGAACAAACAAGGAGGAGCTCTGGCGTCAGGGAGGCAGGTGGGCGGTGGCGGCTCAATCTCCGGATTAGGTAAGAAATAAGGAGACAACGACGGCCAGTCGAGCACCATTGTTTCATTCCACATGCACACCACTATCCTCAACGCCTCAATCTCCCCTTCTCTCTGCACATCTGTTGAAGAACAAAAATCTGGTAGACTGGAACCATCATCGGAAATCCAAGCCCCAATCCCACTGGTGATGAAGCACCTCACCCTCTTATAGATCTGCTATCTCAGTAGTTGATTAAATTTATGAATTGTGAGTTTCAATAGATCGGTATCCTTAACGCCTCATTATCCCTCCTCTCTCTGCACATCCGACGACCACCACCTCATCTTTATCGCTCTCTTTTTAATGATAGTGGTTTTGTGGTTCTGCATGCTAGGGTTTCAACTCTACAACCATAGTGAGAGTTTTTGGGTTTTTTCTGGATTTTTTGGGTTTTATGGATTTTTAGATTTCCGGTTATGAGGGTAAGAGTGATAGTATCGGTGGACGCAAGCGGTGGTAGTTGGTCGGAGATGGTGGCCAGTGGCCGGAAAGTGTAGGTCAGAGATGGCTTACCAATAATGGTTGGAGATGTTGTAGTTTCTAATTGATAGAAATTGATCAGAAATGGTGTTTGGATGAGAGAGAGAGAGAGAGAGAGAGAGAGAGAGAGAGAGGAGAGAGAGAGAGAGAGAGAGAGAGAGAGAGAGAGAGAGAGAGAGAGAGAGAGGAGAGAGAGAGAGAGAGAGAGAGAGAGAGAGAGAGAGAGAGAGAGAGAGGAGAGAGAGAGAGAGAGAGAGAGAGAGAGAGAGAGAGAGAGGAGAGAGAGAGAGAGAGAGAGAGAGAGAGAGAGAGAGAGAGAGAGAGAGAGAGAGAGTACATGAGGTGGGGTCCATATTTTAAATAAATAATATGTAATTAATTAAATATAACAAACAAATACAAAGAAAATAAAAAGAAAAGAAGAGGGCAACAACGCGTGTTTTTGTCTGGTTGACGACATTAGGGATGAAACGTGCAAAATTTAAACAAAAAAGGGACTGTCCAAGTTAATTTTTGAAAGTAGGGACCAAACGTGCTTTTTGGCACTTGTGCGAGGAACGAATCGTGTAATTTACTCAAAATCTTAATAGATGTGAAAAAAGAAGCAAAGTTTATTAAACAAAATGTTTCAATTCCATGTGGATATGCAAGATCAAAATACAAAGGCACATCTTCAAATATTTCAGTTGTTTCATAACCTTCACCTACATTCGAAATATGATCACTGACATCATGAAATTCATTAGTTTGATTAGTTAAATCATTAGGAATTGACCCATTTAGTTCCTCCTCGACAAATGGATACAAATTAAGATGCTCCTCCTCGACATCATCATTGCTTTGTCTATGCTTCCCCTCGAACTGATGTGTATTTTGATCATGCTCGCCCTCAACAATTGAATCATGAATAAGATCATTTGATATCGAACTCAAGCGCTCCCCCTCCACTTGATCATCCTATGATACATGTTTGCTTTCGACATTCATCGGAGATGTTGAGGTAGAATGTGAATCATCAACATCTCTATTAACCGTTGGATCATCTGAATGCTTTGACTCTTCAGGAATACGATTGTCATCAGCATGGATTACTAAACAACATCTCCCTTCTTTTTACGCCTCTGGTAGACCTAATCCCATTTATCCACTCGGTTCATATCAATACCACCTCGATGAAAATCCACCTTGTCCTCAAGGTGGAAAGTGAACATGCTCATCGTTTTGTGGGTCTACATTTTCCTCATCAACCAGCAGGACTTGTAGGGTTTTATGGAGGCAGCGATGACTAGGTGCAAATTTGCCTTCACAAAGAAAACAAAGACCCTTGCCTCTTCTGTCGGAAAACTCTGAATTTGTTCTTTTAAAGGATATTTTGAGTGGTGCTACCCCATATTCTTTCTTTGCAAATGCATTGGAAAAACCATGGTTTCTTGCTACCTCGGTTGTGGGGCGTATCCACGTGAGTTTCGACAAGGTATTATCTTGCTCTACCGTTGGGCTGGTTCGACTCTCACCAACCACTAATGCTAATTGAATTGCATCATTCTAACTATTGGTTTGAGTCCCTTAATGAAGGTTCCTTCCAACACCTGTCCAACTATGCACCAACTGTTCAAACATACCAACATACTCCCAAGCTGATCCATCTTGTTGAATGGCAAGGAATTGTTCATATAGGTTGCTTTCTTGGGATGGTCGGAACCGCTCAAGTAACCTTGGTTTAAACTCCTCGCAACTGTGAAATGGTGCACTGGTACCATGCCAATATAGGCCCCTCTAGGCATAATATTGTTACCCTTAGTCTTAGTCTTTCTGCTGATGTTGCTAACCCTTGCATGTCAAAAAATCTTTCTACTTTGTACACCACCCATATGCATATTCTCTTCTAAATAATGGCATTTTTAGTTTACGTAAGCGATAATCCATCCCAAGGACCCACTCGTCCCCATGTTCATGGTTGATTGGTGGCCTGTTATTGCCCATGATCGGTCCCATGTTGCTGCTTCTTGAAATAGGTTGGTCTTCATAAAACCAAGCATTGCTCGCTTGCAGCTTGTAATTCCCATTGCTGAACCTGACCTCAAAGTGAATGATGGAGGTGGCAACGAAAGCCTTGCTTGTCGAAACAGTAGCAATGAGGTAAAGCGGGGGGATTAAAAGTGTGAGACAGGTGGTTGAAAGTGTGTGACTGGTGGTCGGGCCGAGCGACCGCCAATGCTCTTAGGTGGAATAGTTGTGGAAGTGGTGATATTGGAAAAAGAGACTTGAGTAATGGGTTTTGTAGGTGGTGGCGGCGGTGTGAAACAAACCGTGTAGTATATTATTGAAATCTCAAAGATTACGATCACATATGAACCTAATATATAGGTTAGATAAATACAATTAGGTAGCCTCTTATTTAAGTAAAGTACAATGCAATACCTAAACTTAGTCTAACATTCCCCCGCAAGCTAAGGGCGGGAATGACCTGTAGCTTGGATCATAAAAAAAGAAATCTTTGAGAAGGTTTGGTAAAAACATTAGTGATCTGATCAACAAACAGTAGAAATGAACTAAACACATAATTGACCAGAAGCCACATGTTCTAATTGTAGCCAGAGATCTTGTGAGGTAGTACCCTGAACATGCTGGAAAGAAGCCTGTGAGATGGTGGAGATGATGATCGTACGGACATGAGCATCATTAGAAATCCAACGAGAGTAACCGGATGTAATTGTATCTGGTTGTGTAGTCAGGATTTTTTTTAGGGTAGGCCAAATAAATTATAAAATATAAACAAATAGTAAAATACTTCAAATGATAACAAAATGTAACAATGTATGCATTTTAAAAGAAAATTCTTCATGATTTTAACCTCTTGATAAAACATTACGCATGAAAAATGAATCTAATCTTTTTTGTTTTGTTTCCATTCGTAACGAAATTCACTAATCACAGAAAAATTCAGTTACAAACATAATTTGATATTCTTATACAAAACAAACTTATATTTAATCAATAAAACACATAATGCAATCATTCAATTAGTTAATTCATAGCAACAATTAATGACATAATTTATAAAATACATACGAATATATGATAAAAGTGTAAAATCAACATAAATCTTAATACTAAATTGATAAGAACTAACTCAATTAAAAATTATATAAGAAATACATAAAGTAGACAACTCGTTAATTAACTAACAAAAAAAGATATGAACCTGAAGAAATTAAAGTGCAAAAGGAAAATTAAAGTGCCAAAGGAACAATGTTGGTTTGGTCTCCAAACTTACAGTTTCAGGTGGGCATGCCCTAAATTTGCTTCTATTTTGTGGCATCCTCAAAATCACAGCCAGAAAAGTCCGGTTTAATTTATGCTTTTAAAACAATTTCAGAGTAATCCTTTGATTAAAAGAGTTGCGGAATTTGTTCCCAAAACAAATTATGATAAATTAAAGTTTATCAAAGCATTTCATCAAGAGATGCATTTTCATTATATAACAATATTCAGGATGTCATGTTCCGATAAACAGACCAAAAGCATAAACAACAAAAGATAAACCATACAACAGTTACATATAACAACTGGTCTAATATCAAAAGATCTTGATAAGTCATCCAACTTATGCTCTCGCGCCATTACCTGTAATACAACAAAACTGAGTGGGTCAGGCTTGGGAGCCTGGTGAGCATATAGGGTTTTCAACCCACAATAAATAATTATATTTAATTTCACCAAACAACAATAACCCGATTATCCATTCCCGATATCCTCACTTTATGTCCCTAAAACAACATCTATCTCAAGGGACCTAATCTAGGATTTTCATCAGGACGGACATTACTGCAAAGGGGTTTCCTCAACACTAGATGTCCTAAAGGCAACCATGAGGGGGATAGAGTACACCGGTGAACACATTGTTCACAACACCTACAGGTTATGAACCTGCTAGCGTTCCACAAGACTGTCTAGAAAGAGTCTGTGGTCGTTATCCATACTCCGCTGAATAACTAGATCAACAACAATAACATCCAGGCCTCTCATCTGTTTATCACACATCAACTATCTACCCATGTTCTACCCAACATATTAGTAGATAAAAATATATATTTTTAGACATACTTTAAAACCTGTATAGCATTCTCATTTAATATATATTCCAAACAACAGATGAGACACATACACATAACACGTATTTCATAAAGAATAAATCATATGTATGAGATAGAAGAAAGTGAATATACATTCACACATATAAAACCAAAATATACACATGACATGTATTTCGTATAAAATACTTCGTAATTATGTGTTAGAAGAAGGTAACTACACACTCACTTGATCAGAAGATGATCGGACAGCACTACTGCTTGTAGAAGTAGTATTCTTCGGTAGATCTGGAAGATCTTCACAAAAACCAGGCTTCTCGCGGGCAGAGCTTCGGCTCGAGAATTGCACTTCTCGGGATCTTTGGGGCTTTGGGTCTTGCTTCGGGGCTCGGGAATGATACCGGGGCTTCGGGATATAGTGCACGCAAAACGATGCAAAACGGGAGAAAGAGAAGAGAATTTGGCAAAAGAAGTCGGCTGCCCTCACATGCCTTTTATAGAGGCTGAAGCCTCGCATTACGCTCGGCGTAATGCTCTACGTGGGGTGTAGTGCGGAACGTCATTGCATGTGTCATCGGAGCTCTTGAGTGCGAGGCGGTGCATGCATCAGGGTACGCTGGGCATACTCAACTACGCTAGGCGTAGTTCGGATCAGATTGGTGACTCATGCGGATATACATCCGAATTAAAGATTAATTAATAAATATTAATCATTTAAAAAATTCGGAAATTCATATCTTCCTCATAAGAACTCCGTTTTCGACGTTCTTTATATCCACGCGTAGGTGAGACTACGCTCTTTAACTTTCGTTTAGACTCCGTCGGCTAATTTTGACTTTAATTTTATTATTTACTTTTAGTAGATCGGGACAGGAAAAACTCCGTTATAATTTCATAACTTCCTCATCTGACGTCCGTTTTCGTCTATCTTTTCACCAATGCACTACTATCAACGAGATCTTCGATTCTCGTTTAGATTGTTTCAACCAACAATCACTCGATCTCGAATTGAGTATTCGAGCTGCATACTGCTAAGCTGAAACTTAGAAAAATCATAACTTCCTCATACGAAATCAGATTTGGACGATATTTTTATGCATGCTCTCGGTTTAACGAAATCTACGACTTTCATTTAGACCGCTAAGGCTAAATATCACTCTAATGTAAATTTCACTTTTTACGTCATTTAGTGTTGCCGGTTCTATCGCGAAACTTCGACATGTCATAACTTCTTCGTTATAACTCGGATTTCGGCATTCTTTATATATCTGGAATCCTTGTTTCAACTACTACAACATTATCCATAGATATCGGCTTTATCTAGCATTTCATTTTGACGCTTATTTTTTATTCTTAATTAAATTAAGACACACAATTAAGCACAAAACACATAATACTCAAATAATACAGTTCTATTATTTCAAAATGGGTTACAAAGGTTAACCTAGACTATTATATCAACATTAACGACAAGCCCAAAAACACAGGCGTTACAACTCTCTCCACCTTAGAATAATTCTGTCCCCAGAATCACTCCTCAACAAACAAATGCGGGTAGCGACTCATCATGCCACTCTCCGTCTCCCAGGTGAGATTCGGCCCATTCGTGTGTTTCCATCGGACAAGCACTAACTCGACCATCTTGCGTTGCAACTTCTTAGTCTTTCGGTCAACGATTGCCTCTAGTTCTTCAATCAACCTTTTGTTCTCATCGATCCTCAACTCCGAAAGTGGAATCATGTCGGGAACTTCTCCCGTGAACTTCCTCAAATAACACACATGGAAAGTGCTATGAATTCCTTTCAGTTCTTCTGGTAGTTCGAGCTTGTAAGCTTGGTTCCCAATCCTATGAAGAACTTTAAACGGTCCAATAAACCTTGGACTTAATTTTCCCCTTTTACCAAATCTTATAAGTCCCTTCCACGGCGAGACTTTAAGCAAAACCGAATCTCCAACTTCAAAAGTTATCGGTCTTCGCTTGTTGTCAGCATAGCTCCTTTGACGATCTTGAGCTGCTAACATTCTCTCCCTAATTATTTTCAACTTTTCAGCAGTTTGATGGACTATCTCCGGTCCTATAAACTGCTTTTCTCCAGCCTCAAGCCAACAAGACGGCATACGACACTTATGTCCGTAAAAAGCTTGATAAGGTGTCATCTTAATGCTCGAGTGGAAACTATTATTGTAGGAAAATTCTACCAAAGGTAAATGTTCATCCTAATTACCTAGGAATTCCAGAGTACATGCTCTCAGCATATCTTCAAGTGGTTGTATCGTTCGTTCGCTCTGACCATCAGTTTGTGGAAGGTAAGTTGTACTTAAACACAACTTGGTACCCAATTCCTCTTGTAGACTTTTCCAAAATCATCAGGTGAAACGGCTGTCACGATCTGACACAATCGTTAATGGAACACCGTGAAGCCTCACAATTTCCTTCACGTAAGAGTTCACAAGCTTATCCATATACCATTTCTCCTTGGCTGCTATGAAATGTGCACTCTTAGTGAATCGATCAACGACCACCCAAATCATGTCGTGACCATTCTTTGTTCTGGGTAGTTTAGTGACAAAATCCATAGCAATGTCTTCCTATTTACCCATAGGCACAAGTAAAGGTTCTAAACTCCTGTATGGTTTCTGTTGTTGTGTCTTGACTCTCGCACAAGTCACACACTCGGCCACATACTTTGCAACATCAAGCTTCATCGTCGGCCACCAGTAGTAGTGTTTCAGGCCCTTATACATTTTAGTGCTACCGGGATGAATTGAGTACATGGTTTTGTGTTATTCTTCAATCAGAATTTCTCTGACTCCTCCTGTCTTAGGTATCCAAATCCAATCTTGGAACACCTTCAGTCCATGACTGTTTACACCAAACACCAACGTTTTGCCCAAACGTTCTTCCTTTCGGTCATTCTTCTCAGAAGCTTCCTCTTGAGCATTCTTTATACTTTCCACAATGGTCGAGACAACTTCTATTCTCAACGCTCTTGGCCTCTTTCTTTCAAGATTGACTTTTCGATTGAGAGCATCAGCAACAACATTTGCTTTACCGGGGTGGTAAAGTATCTCACAGTCGTAATCCTTAAGTAATTCTAGCCAGCGTCACTACCTCATATTCAATTCTTTCTGATTAAAGAGATATTGGAGACTCTTATGATCAGTGAAAAGTTTGCACTTAGTGCCATAGAGGTAATGCCTCCATATCTTTAGAGCGAAAACTACCGCTGCCAACTCTAAATCATGAGTTGGGTAGTTCTTTTCATGCTCTTTCAACTGTCGAGATGCATATGTTATCACCTTTTCTCTTTGGGTCAGAATACAACCCAACCCAACGCCTGACACATCGCTATAAACAGCGAAGTCTTCAATTCCATCGGGTAGAGAAAGTATCGGTGCCTCGCATAGTTTCTTCTTTAGCTTCTCGAATGCTTCTTTATGCTTATCACTCGAAGCATAAGTAGCTCCTTTGTGGGTCAAAGCTGTTAATGGACTAGCGATTGAAGAAAAGCCTTGGATAAACCTTCGATAATATCCGGCTAATCCCAAAAAGCTTCGGATCTCTGTGGGACTTTTCAGTTGTTCCCACTTCATTACAGCTTCAATCTTTGTTGGATCAACCATTATCCCTTCTTGGTTGACCACGTGACCCAAGAATTGGACTTCTCGAATCCAAAAATCACATTGGGAGAACTTAGCATACAGCTTCTCCTTCT
This sequence comes from Lactuca sativa, assembly GCF_002870075.4. Taxonomy (NCBI): domain Eukaryota; kingdom Viridiplantae; phylum Streptophyta; class Magnoliopsida; order Asterales; family Asteraceae; genus Lactuca; species Lactuca sativa. The sequence continues at coordinate 284,867,610 of NC_056627.2, read as the reverse complement.
TCATGACTTCTAACACTTCTCGCAAGTGTCTGCCATGCTCCTCTTGGCTTTTCGAGTAAATCAGAATGTCATCTATGAACACTATCACAGATTTACCAAGGAACGGATTACAAACCCTATTCATTAAATTCATGAACGATGTTGGAGCATTGGTTAGTCCAAACGACATAACCAAAAACTCATAGTGTCCATATCATGTTCTGAATGCAGTCTTCTCTATATATCCTGCTCTCTTACTTTCAGCTGATGATATCCTGACCTAAGATCGATCTTCGAGAAATATCTCGAACCTTGTAGTTGATCGAATAGGTCATCAATCCTCAGCAACGGATATCTATTCTTTATTGTTTCCTTGTTCAGCTCTCTGTAATCGATGCACATTCTCATACTTCCATCTTTCTTCTTCACGAATAACACCGGAGCTCCCCAGGGTGATTAACTAGGTCTAATGAAACCTTTGTCCAATAACTCCTGAAGTTGCATCATTAGCTCCTTCATCTCCGTCGGTGCTAATCGATAAGGTGATTTTGCTATAGGCGTCGTCCCTGGTAACAAGTCTATTCTAAACTCCACTTGTCTATCAGGCGGTAATCCGGGAAGATCTTCGGGAAATACTTCCGGATAATCACACACGACAGGAATGCTCTGCATCTCCTTTTTCTCCTTCTTTGCATCAATCACAAATGCCAAATATGATGTACATCCTTTGTCCAAACACTTTCTGGTTTTCATTAGAGAAATGATCCCAGAACTTACTCTGTGTTTGTCCCCATACACCATAAATGACTCTTTCCCAGGCGGGTTTACTTTGACTATCTTCTTCTTGCACAATATCTCGGCGTCATTGGCGCTAAGCCAATCCATTCCAAGCACGATGTCGAAACCGTTAAGTTCGATAGGCAATAATTCCTCGTGGAACTTATTCTCATTTAAGTCAATTAAGATGTTTTTCATACGATGGCTAACAGGTACAAACTTGCCACTAGCAACTTCGACTAATAAAGCATTATCTAGTCTATCGACAGGCAAAACAAGTTTTCTACCGAATTCATGCGAAATAAAGGAGTAGTTGGCTCCAGAATCAAATAAAATTTGGGCAGGCAATTCGTTAACGAGAAAGGTACCTGAAGCGACAACAGCTTCATCTTTAGCAGCTTCCAGTGTCATCTGGAAGGCTCTCGCCTTCAGCTTTGGTAGAATGTTGGGTCTTGCTGCCTTCTTCTTTTCCGGGCTGTCCCTAGACATGTGTCCCTCCTCACCACAACCATAGCAAACTTTCTTAGTGAGAGTGCATTCGTTGGCAAAATGCCCTGACTTTCCACATTTGAAGCATGTAGCCACTACGTCACATTTTCCATTATGCTTCTTCTTTCATTTGTCGCACCATTCCGCGTCACCACCTCCTCCTCTCGAACTAGACTTCGAGAACTTGTTTTTCTTGTTGGACCCTGAAGGTCCATCGAACATCCTCTTTTCACCGACCTCTATCTTTTCTAGACCATTTTCCTTTTACTGGGCCTCCACATTCTTAGCTGCTCGAACAGTTGCTTTCAGAGTGGTTGCCATCTTGACTGTCAGGCACTATTTTTAAAACCGAACAGGACCAACCGGTCGGACCGGTTCAACCAGGAACCGGATAGGTTTCCAGTTCTTTACACACAAAAAACCGCTTGTAAATCAAACCGGAAAAAACCGCCGGTTTTCAAAGAAGTGGAAAAAACCGGCCCAGTTTAACCTGAAAAAAACCGGTTTTTTAAAAAATTTTGATTTTCATTTCCCACTCAAAGGAGCAAACCGGTTGAAATGATTCTCTAGTTTGTTCTTTCAAGCGCTGATGTGCTCCCCATTTTATAAATTCATTTTGCCTTCTAATGTTTTCTCACGGGTCAATGTGGGATACCTCAAATTCACTTTGACACTATTTCTTTACACTTCTACTTCACTTATAGTTACACATATTAAATATATTTACTTATCTACTTTTTCACAACACACACGTAATAATACATATATGATATATTTACTCATTTAAACTATATTTTTTTTTCACAACTACATATTTTATATATTATGCATTACATATTACATATATTTAATAAACATATATAAAACATAAATGCAGTACCTATATTTAATATACATATATAAAACACACACACACACACACACACACATATATATATATATATATATATATATATATATATATATATATATATATATATATATATATATATATATATGGTTTTTCCGGTTTTTGGGACCGGTCCGACTGGTTGGACCAGTTGAACCATCGAACCGGTAAGAGGGCCGGTTCGATGTCCGGTCCAGTTTTCAAAACCTTGCTGTTAGGCCAAAGTCGGCAGGCAGTCCATTAGCGAACCTCTCAATCTTGGAGAGTTCCGTTGGCACTAGGTACAGAAATAACTTCATTTTCTCAGTAAATGCAGTAGCATAGTCGTCTATGCTCATTCTCCCCTTCTTCAAGTTTTGGAACTCATTGTTCAGATCAATCAGATCTATCTCTGAACAGTACTGCACCCTTGGTTGTTCCGAGAACTCCTCTCATGACATTTTAAGGGCTTCTCCTCGTGGCATAGTATCCGCCAACAACTTCCACCAACTCAAGACTCCAGTCTTTAGTTTTCTAACTGCAAAGACAATCTTCTGTTTGTTGCTACAGTCGCAACTTTCAAATACCATCTCCATTTCTGGGATCCAATCCATAATCTCAATAGGATTTGGGCTTCCAGAAAGACTTGGCGGCTTGGCGCCCAAGAAATTCTTGTACATTCGCCCATCCTTGTTGTTTCTCCTTTCCAGGTCCTTCCTTCGTTCTCCTTGAGTCCCAACTTGACTCATAATGCGACTATTGTTTCCTTCCTCCAATTGTTCGTGAATCAGTTCTGGTTCCTCAATAGGTATGATTGGTTCGTCCCTATTTTCATGTAACATCTGTTGCATTTCTTCCCTTTGTTCAGCTAACATAGCCCGAACCATGGCTTGCATCCCAGCCATTGTTATCGGTTCTGGTGCTGCTGCTACAACAGCTACTTGTTCAATTACAGTTGGTTGATTCCTGTTTTCATCAGCATTTCCCACTCCACTCCTCGTTCTCACCATTTTTGATCTATACACCGAATAAGGTGAAATTAGATCCCCATTCACGATAGATATTCAAATCATCCTTATCACCCCGAAACGTTTACATGCTAGTTCTAATACCGTCGTCATACGCTTAGAATCCTACACACATAAGGTTTCCAGATCTGGTTGGCAACAAACCGTAGATCCGAACAAATAATATCATATATGGCAACATATAACATTTAGCACATAAAAGCATTTTAGGCATCTTCCTAAAATAAATTAGTGCTCGTGTCTATAATATAACAGACACACATCTCACAATCTCCACTTAGCATTATAAGTTTAAGTTTAGAAATCCTATAAATTTCTAGTTCGCTTAAACTAATACTCTGATACCAACTGTGACATCCCTAAAATCACGGCCAGAAAAGACCGGTTTAATTTATGCTTTCAAAACAATTTCAGAGTAATCCTTTGATTAAAAGAGTTGCGGAATTTGTTCCCAAAACAAAATATGATAAAATAAAGTTTATCAAAGCATTTCATCAAGAGATGTGTTTTCATTATATAACAATATTTGGGATGTCATGTTCCGATAAACAGACCAAAATCATAAACAACAAAAGATAGACCATACAATAGTTACATATAACAACTGGTCTAATATCAAAATATCTTGATAAGTCATCCAACTTATGCTCTCGCGCCACTACCTGTAATATAGCAAAACTGAGTGGGTCAGGCTTGGGAGCCTGGTGAGCATATAGGGTTTTCAACCCACAATGAATAATTATATTTAATTTCACCAACAAAGAATAACCCGATTACCCATTCCCGTTATCCTCACTTTATGTCCCTAAAACAACATCTATCTCAAAGGACCTAATCTAGGATTTTCATCGGGACGAACATTACTGCAAAGGGGTTTCCTCAACACTAGATGTCCTAAAGGCAACCATGAGGGAGATAGAGTACACCGGTGAACACATTGTTCATAACACCTACAGGTTATGAACCTGCTAGCGTTCCACAGGACTGTCTAGAAAGAGTCTGTGGTCGTTATCCTTACTCCGTTGAATAACTAGATCAACAACAATAACATCGAGGCCTCTCATCTGTTTATTCGGCTCGGGAATTGCACTTCTCGGGATCTTCGGGGCTTCGGGGCTTGCTTCGGGGCTCGGGAATGATATCGGGGCTTCGGGATATAATCTACACGCAAAACGATGCAAAACGGGAGAGAGAAGAGAATTTGGCAAAAGAAGCTGGCTGCCCTCGCATGCCTTTTATAGATGTTGAAGCCTCGCATTACGCTCGGCGTAATGCTCTACGCGGGGTGTAGTGCGAAACGTCACTGCATGCGTCATCGGAGCTTTTGAGTGCGAGGTGGTGCCTGCATCGGGGTACATTGGGCGTACTCAACTATGTTGGGCATAGTTCGGATCAGATTGGTGACTCCTTCGGATATACATCCGAATTAAAGATTAATCAATAAATATTAATCATTTAAAAACTTCGGAAATTCATATCTTCCTCATACGAACTCCGTTTTCGACATTCTTTATATCCACGCGTAGGTGAGACTACGCTCTTCAACTTTCGTTTAGACTCCGTCGACTAATTTTGAATTTATTTTTATTATTTATTTTTAGTAGACCGGGACAGGAAAAACTCCGTTATAATTTCATAACTTCCTGATCTGACGTCCGTTTTCGTCTGTCTTTTCACCAATGCATTACTATCAACGAGATCTTCAATTCTCGTTTAGATTGTTTCGACCAACAATCACTCAATCTCGAATCGAGTATTCGGGCTGCATCTGCTAAGCTGAAACTTAGAAAAATCATAACTTCCTCATACGAAATCAGATTTGGACAATCTTTTTATGCACGCTCTCGGTTTAACGAACTCTACGACTTTCGTTTGGACCGCTAAGGCTAAATATCTATCTAACGTAAATTTCACTTTTTACGTCATTCAGCGTTGTCGGTTCTGTCGCGAAACTTCGACAGGTCATAACTTCTTCTTTATAACTCGGATTTCGGTATTCTTTATATATCTGGAATCCTTCTTTCAACTACTACAACCTTATCCATAGATATCGGCTTTATCTAGCATTTCATTTTGATGCTTTTTTTTATTCTTAAATAAATTAAGACACACAATTAAGCACAAAACACATAATACTCAAATAATACATTTCTATTATTTCAAAACGGGTTACAAAGGTTAACCTAGACTATTATATCAACATTAATGACAAGCCCAGAAACACAGGCGTTACATATTTAACTGAAATATATATATATATATATATATATATATATATATATATATATATATATATATGTAATCATAAAAGTTGTAGGGTGGGCCAAGGCCCACTCTTGCCTCTACCCGCCTACCCCACTGATTGTCTCTCATGTGCCGACTTTGGGCTCCAGGCATGGTATCGTACTATCGACATAGCCAAACAAATTGTTGGAGAGGAGAAAGGGTTCTAGCATGGCCTTCCAATACCCATAGTGTGTGACTGACTATTGGTGGTGCTAGCGTTGGGGCTGGTTGCGACAATTTCAACAAAAGTGCTATTAATTCCACATGGTATTGATTTGCGATCTCCTGTCATTTTTCTGATTCCGGTCTTATAGTAGCTAACTCTTGCACTTTTTCTCAAAATGATCAGTTAACTGTGTCTGAAGCTACTCCAAAATTGCCACCAGATCGGTCGGCTTAATTACGGTGCTTGAATCCACCTTCGGTGCCATAGCTAGGACAGAAACACGTGAACAATGATTTCGATGAACAATATTCGTGAACATATATTTTGATGAACAAAACACGTGAACAGCTAGGACAGAAACATGTAAACATATATTTTGATGAACAACTAGGGCAGAAACACGTGAACAGTAGTATGAACAGGAATTCCAATGAACAGTATTGTGAACAGTGATTCCAGAGAACAGTATTGTGGATAATTATCTGATGAACAATAGAGTGAATAGTGATTTTGGTGAATAATGTTGATGTTAAAATCATTGTTCTGATACCAATTTAATAGAACCAAATTGATAAACTCGATTATTTATAATTTAATGCTTAAAAACAAATGATAGGTGCCTAATATTCGAGGCTCAGAGAATCTCCAACCAAAAGAAAATGACTCAAAGCTTTTTAAAACTTCTTAGAGCTGGCCCTAACCCTATTTATTGACCCTCCAAAATTGACGAAAGGAAACTATGCTCGTAGAAGGAAACTTATACTGCATAAGGAAGCTAGAATCAACTAGATAAATACTAAATAATAAAGATAATAGAATAATCATAAATTACTAAACAACCCCTACCTTCTAGTTATGCCTCTAGTAGACCCGATCCCACACTACTAGAAAACTAGGGTAATAGCTACGGTACAATCTGTAGGTATTCAGTAGGTATAAGGCAATACCTACGGATTTACTATAGAAAATGACATGTAGCATAAATGCCCGTGGGAAATTTATACCTACAGATTTCCTACGGATTTACTACGGTACTATTCTGTAGGTGTAATACGTACAGATTAGCTACGAATACGAAATGCTACGGAATGCCTACGGATTACTGACGGGAGGCAAGTTTGACTAAAGTTGACTAGTTTCCTACGGAATACTTTCACCAATTTGTAGCTATTAATATTGTTCATAAATGCATGTGCACATTCAGGTCCATTACTCATTTCATGGTTTGACATTGTAATTTCTATTAATACTTGTGGTTTTTTATACACATACATATAGACACATACACACAAAATACACATAAACATACACATCCAAATACACACACACACACACACACACACATATATATATATATATATATATATACTTACACACACATTTAAATACATACACATACACATACCCTTGGAAATACACACACACATATACATATACATATATATATATATATATATATATATATACACACACGTGTACGCACATATACATAAACGTACATACACATACATACATACACATACAAGTGTACATATTTCCCCTTATTATCATTATTTATACATTAAACGTAGATTATTTCATCTTATTAATATGTTAAACGTTTTTTTTTCGTTTAATCGTTTGTTTATTAAACACATTCGTTACCATTAATATATATTATCATTATGTTTATAAATATTATTATTAGTATGATTTTTAATTGTTCGTGTCTTAAATATGTAAAAAAGCGATAAAAAAAAGTTTAAAGACGAATAATAATAATAATAATAATAATAATAATAATAATAATAATAATATCTAGAGGTTTCTTCCCATATGCATATTGGTATTGGATTGCATGTTATGGGGGAGGAGGTGTTAATTTTTCCATTCCTTTGTGGGATGGATGAATACATTATAATTATGCTTGAATGAGTCATTCGTTCATTCAAGCCAACCAAACGGGATAATGGGATATAATGATCCATTTTAATACCTTAAGTCATTCCATTCCATTTTCTTCGATTCTTTTGCAATTTCACTCCATCCCACCAAACATACTCTTAAAAGAAAATCTTCCATCAGACTATTGATTAAGAAATGTGTTTTTTTTTCAATATTATAGATGATATCAAGAGTTGGTGGATTTGGGGATATTGGTCATCACCGATGATGTATGCGATGAATGGGATTGTAGTCAATGAGTTTATTGGGCATAGTTGGAACCGAGTAAGTCATTAAAGTAAAACAATCAAGTTTCTATAGATCTTATGTGCTATAGAGTATCTAGTATTCATTCAAGCTAACCGTTTGTAACATTAACTGCAGGTGTTGCCTAACTCAACAGAGTCCCTAGGAGTGAGGATTATAACATCTAGAGGTTTCTTCCCATATGCATATTGGTATTGGATTGCAGTAGCAGCTTTGATTGGATATGTGTTCCTATTCAACTTTACCTACACGCTAGCCCTCACTTTTCTCAATCGTATGTATCCATCCTTGTTCTTATTTATGAATTAATTCATAGAGAATTAACATAATAGGAACACACATGCAGCTTTGGAGAAACATCAAATTATTATATTAGATGAAAACGAAGCCCAAAATCCTTCAGCTGTTGAGTTACATTCCATGAGCAAGAAAAAGGGAATGATTCTTCCATTTGAACCACATTGTATCACCTTCGATGATGTTAAATACTCAGTTGATATGCCCCAGGTGGTTATAAACACACTTGTTATAAACTTGTTTTAGTTCCTACCTCCTAATATTAATCAAAGTTATTTCTCATATTTGATTCAAACTAATGAGCTTTTGGCATTAAAGGAAATGAAAGATGAAGGAGTGATTGAGGATCGATTGATGCTATTAAAGGGCGTGAGTGGGGTGTTCAGGCCGGGTGTTCTTACAGCATTAATGGGTGTTAGTGGTGCTGGTAAAACTACTTTGATGGATGTGCTGGCAGGAAGGAAAACAGGTGGATATATGGAGGGTAATATTGTCATTTCAGGGTACCCAAAGAAGCAGGAAACTTTCGCTCGAATTTCAGGATACTGTGAACAAAATGACATCCACTCACCTCATGTCACAGTGCATGAGTCCTTGATTTACTCTGCTTGGCTAAGGCTGCCAGCAGATGTTGATTCTGAAACCAGAAAGGTAAGTAATATATTGATGATTTTTACTAAAAGACTAAAAGGTTGTTTATTCCGACTTATTTAGCTTAAGACACTAACTCTTTACCTATTTTCCCTTCTTTTTTTCCTCTGAACTCCTCTCACGTTAAAACGGATGAATATTGTAGAAAAATGGAATGTAAAAAGGTAAAATAGTCATTTACATCCATAGCAAATTATCCACACAGATCTCAATACTCGTTCAACCAATTTACTTTAATTATATACATAACTTACCGAAAAAAAAAACCCTAAGGGTAGTTTACACTTAATAGTAAAACAACATGTGCAGATGCTTGTTGGTGAAGTTATGGAGCTTGTGGAACTGAATCCATTAAGAGATGCATTAGTTGGGTTGCCAGGTGTAAATGGACTATCAACCGAACAGAGAAAGCGGTTAACCATAGCGGTTGAGCTGGTGGCTAACCCGTCTATAATATTTATGGATGAACCAACGTCCGGTCTTGATGCTAGAGCGGCTGCTATTGTGATGAGAACTATTAGGAACACCGTGGACACTGGTAGAACCATTGTGTGCACGATCCATCAACCTAGCATGGACATATTTGAAGCTTTTGATGAGGTATATATAATAAAATTAAGGATATATTGTAAAATAATATAATGTTGACTATTAACTTAATGATGGAAGTATAAGTGATACACTTCTCTATTCAACCAAACTGATGCATGTTCAAACTGCTATTGAGTCAGTTGGACCAGACTATGAGTAGTAAGGCTATTACAAGTTGAATCATCATCAAATCTAAAAAATAGATTGGGACCGATTGATAACATCTGAATGGAGGTCACCTCTGAATCGGTCAGCATTCAGCGCGTTTGATAAAACCTATGAATGAACGACCTCTAAAGGGTTTACGAACCCTATCTTCTCTTAATCATTAATTAAGACGTTAGAATCATTCAGCACTAGATGGTTCAGTTTTATCAAACAGCCCCTAACAATACTCTTCCTTTTTGCAACGAAAAGTCGATAATAAAATTAATAAATTCATGATTAGTTTACTTACTGAATGGGAATTCTAAAATTTATATATGGGTTGCAGCTATTTTTGATCAAACGAAGAGGAGAAGAGTTATATGTAGGACCAGTCGGTCGCAATTCCTGCCATTTGATCAAGTATTTTGAGGTAATTATCCTTAACATGTTTAATTAAATTTAAAAAAAACACAATTTGCATAAATTTATTTAATATGTGATACACCATGACTATTCTAGGATATCGAAGGAATAAGTAAAATCAAAGACGGTTATAACCCCGCCACATGGATGTTAGAAGTTAGTGCCTCAGCACAAGAAATGGCTCTTGGAATTGATTTCACACAAGTCTACAAAAACTCTGAACTTTACAAGTAAGTCAACTAGTCAATATCATACTTTCATTTCATTAAAACGTTTCTTGATTTTGGTAATGCCATATGCTTATTGGTAGGAGAAATAAAGCTCTTATTAATGAGCTGAATACACCACCTTCTGGATCAAAAGATCTCTATTTCCCAACTCAATACTCTCAGTCTTTCTTCACACAATGCATGGCTTGCCTATGGAAACAACGCCTGTCATACTGGCGAAATACTTCTTACACTGCAGTAAGATTTCTATTCAGCTTGGGAATCGGATTGATGTTTGGGACAATGTTCTGGGATCTTGGTGGCAAAAGGTAAGATAATTTAAGAGCAGTAGCATTGAATACATCTGAACTTGGTTTTGTATTTTTTTTTAATTTACTCTTGTGATTGTAATTAATTCAGGACATCACAACAAGATTTGCTTAATGCAATGGGATCGATGTATGCTGCTGTTCTTTTTATTGGGACCCAAAATTCGTCATCGGTGCAACCAGTGGTTGCTGTTGAGAGGACAGTCTTTTATAGAGAAAAAGCTGCAGGAATGTATTCGCCCCTATCATATGCTTTTGCACAGGTATTTTAAGGCTTTCTTTTTTCTTTTTTCAGTTACGTCTTATATGGGTTAAGTAGTTTAATAAGTAATGACGTGGATAACGTGTTGTATACATAAGTTATGTTCCTTTGTTAGAACGAATAAACCGTCTTAATGAGACTAAATGACTGTTTACCCTTACATTCTAACAAACAATTTTCACAATATTCATCAATTTTAACAATACTGATCAAGTTTAACATGAGAAGAGTTGGGAGGAAAAAAGCCCTTTAGGTCATTCTCTATGACCAGATTAAGTAAAAAAGAAACAACCATGTATAGATGTCCAGATTAAGTGCTTAACCTATTAAGCCATTAAGCAAAAAAGAAAGAATCGCTTACTAGATAACCTGCTATTCATTTCCTTTTGCAGGTTCTGGTGGAACTACCATACGTGTTTGTACAAACATTAGTATACGGTGTCCTAGTGTATGCAATGATTGGATTTCAGTGGACATTTGCCAAATTCTTTTGTATTTGTTTTTCATGTACCTCTCATTACTATACATGACCTTTTATGGCATGATGGCTGTGGCCATGACACCCAACTCAACAATTGCTGCCATTGTGTCTGCCTCATTTTATGGAATATGGAATCTCTTTTCTGGATTTATTATCCCACGACCTGTAAGCTCCATTAATCCTCAACATTTTTGCTTCAAATTTGAGATTTACAATCTTTTCTTTACTTACACATATGTTCTTGTTCACCATTTTGTAAACAGAGGATACCTATTTGGTGGAGATGGTACTATTGGGCTTGTCCGATTGCTTGGACTCTCTATGGTATGGTTGCTTCACAGTTTGCAGACTCTGAAGATATGCTTGAGAATGGTGAAACTGTAAAAGATTACTTGGAGAGATATTTTGGATTTGAGAGAAGTTTTCTTGGTGTAGTTGCGGGTATGCATGTCGGATTCACCCTACTATTTGCATTTGTCTTTGCCTTTGGCATCAAGTCCGTTAATTTTCAAAAGAGGTAGACCAATTATCAGGGAGTTTGATTATGAGCATTCCACATTGTCAAGAAAGTGGGCAAGGATTTAGAGAGTATTGAAATGCTAAGTAGGAGTCCTAAGATCCTTGTAATCTTATCTTTTTTACCCTTTTCACCATAATAACAAGCTTTCAAATGGTTGGATGCAAGCTCTATAAGATAAATATGGGAAATGTGGTTTCGATAAAACAAAACCTCCGTTTGGAGCATATTAACAAACAACTGGTGACAAAATCCTTTGGTTGAAACCGAAGAACCCATGGCCCCAAACATAGAGTATGGAAAAACAAGAAACAATCAAATAAGATGTAATAACTGAACATTCTAAAATCTTCTACATTGAATAACATCAAAGAAAAAATTTAATCCTACAATAGAACACATATTTAATCATCAACGAGTGTAAGATAATTATGATTAGGGCATCCACAATCCATTGAACTCTATAGAGTTCAATGGATTGCCACATCATCCATTGAACATCTATAAAACACCACCCACAACCCATTAAACACCTTTTCAATCATAATCACCACTTTATTTTGAACCATTCAATGATCATTCAACTCTATTCCATGTCATCACCCACACTCCATTCAACTCTTATTCAATCCTAATCATCACCATATTCAACTCTTATACTACTTGCATTATGGGTGCTCTTATGCATGGTTACGAGATGTATTTAGAAAGCATGAGTTATGAGTATGAAGTATAAATTTGCCTTGAAGCCTACATGTTGTATATTGAAGCTAGCTCAATACGATGTAAAGGAATGTCAAAAGTAGCGACAGGGTGTGGATTGTAGAGGCTGTAATGAGCTTCATTTATTGGCAAATTGATGTGTATGATGAGCATAAAGAACAAATTTGGCTTTGTATCGTGTGAATCCTGAATCTCCACTTGAAAGGTATTCCATCATTCAACAAAAGAATGAAAATTACAATCATGTATTTGATTTAGCTTTCTCGTGAGCGGTGAGCAACCTGACGCTCACAGCATGAAAGTTCTAAAACAAATTTAGCAGTTGGAAACCCTACAAAAACTCTAACAAATTATTCATTAGATGTATCAAAAAATTATTATGTTATTATTATCTTATATAATAAAATTATTTTATGTTTTTTTATCATATTCATAAATATATTTTTTTTGTAACGGGAAATTCTTGATAGCCGGTTACTTGGATTATACGACCTTATAAAAATCCAACATATTCAAAAAAAAAATTATTGAGTTGTTATTTCTATAATAAAACCAACACTACAAGAAATACAACCTTTAGCGGCGACACCAATAGTGGCGACACGTATCTTTAGCGGTGACAAATTCAATAGTCGCCGCTAAAGATCACTGTCGCCGTTAAAGGCTGAATGACACTAATCCGTTCTTTGACGTTCTAGTAAACACGAACCATCCGATCGTGGTTATAATCCAACGACTAGGGTTCTCGTGGAACACATAAAGGAAATATCGGCGACATTTGTCGCCACTGAATACCGAAAATAGTCGCCGCTAAAGATAGAAAAATGACACGGTAATAATTCCCTCCTGATAGTCACCGCTATTGATAGTTGTCGCCACTAAAGCCCAAAAAGTCACCAGTAAAGGCGTCACCGCTAAAGGTTGACGCAGTTAACCCCAAAAAACTCGATCTTTTCCCTTTCGCTCTTTTGTTTCGGTCCTAAGCCCGTTTCTTTCTCCCGTCTACATCTCTTGCTCCGTCGATTCGTGTGGAATACATGACAATTATCAATTTTGGGTGAAGATAACACTGGTGGAGAGGGATTTTCCGGTGAGGACCAAGCTTTTTCCTGCGACACCAAGCTTTTCTGGCGATAGAGAATCGTTTTTCCAGGTCAATTTCCGATCATTTTTCTCTTGTAACATCGATTTTAAGCTTATTGGAGTGGTTAATTGCAAAAAATTGTTAATTTCAGTTTTATTGATTGTGTTCCCAACCAACACCCGCGACTACCGCCACCACAGGTTCTATTTACTTCTATTTATTGTGAAATTTTAGTTTAATTGCAAAATATGTGTAGCTGTATCAATTATTTAAAAATTGTCATATGTATGTATATTTGATATTTGAATGTGACTTTATGTAAATTTGGTGTATATATGTCAATGTATGTGTGTTTGATGTATATGTCCTATATGAGTATTTGGTAGAACTATGATGTTATTATCTATATATGTGAATTATGTGTATTTGGTATAAGTAGGATGTTATTATGTATATATGTGAATGTATGTGTGTTTGTTGTATATGTGGTATATGAATGTGAAATTTGTGTATTTGGTATAAATAGGATGTTATTATGTATGTATGTCAATGTATGTGTGTTTGTTGTTATGCTTTTTTATATTTTTTTATTTCTACATTATATTATTATTAAAAAGTAAGTTTTATATTATTAAAAAGTAAGTCACTTGTGATTCTGCTCCCGTCACTTCTACTATTATTAAAAAGTAAGTTTTATATTATTGAGAAATTACTTGTAAACTCGAATTATTACTTCAAATTAATATTAATTTATAAGAACCAAAAAATAACCATTATTAAATATCTATGGTTTTATTCCTCATTTTCCCTTATAAAACATAATCATTGTTAATTATTAATTGATGTTTTGGAATTAAGATAATTGTAGTTGGTTACTTTTACTCATCTTTTTGAACATTATGTTTGGGCTTTCATAACTCTTGTTTTGCAAGAAGCATAAAATACAATATTCTTTCGGAATCTGAAATCTTTGAAAATTGTTTATTTAACTTTACTTCGTGATATCAACTTATCAACAAACAGTTTTCATAATACTAACGATCTTAACAATATTCATGGAAAATAAAATGAAAAGTTGATATATATATATATATATATATATATATATATATATATATATATATATATATATATATATATATATATATATATATATATATATATATATATATATAAAGGTTGTATTTTTTTGGTATATCTTATTCAGAAAATGATGTCAATATGGCTTTTGTTTGTGTCTATCATGGGTGCTGTTATGGGCCGCGGACACACGGGTGATGGAGCTGAGGACCCACCTTTCCCAGGTGGTAGAGGTACCGGTCATCATGAGCAGGACCGTAAGTCTTATTATGAATTTTTATTTATTATTTTTATTTAGTTATTATAAATTAAATACCGTTTCTAATAATTTTTAATTATATTTGTAGTTCGTGTACGTAGGAAAGTCCGAAGCAAATCCAAAAATATAAAGCTTGAAAGAGCGCTCTTACAGAATAAGGGCAAACCAATTACCATGGAGAATGATAGGGATATGACATATAATCCTGTAGAAGAGTCGAAAGACATGTTTGCACGAGAAGTTGGAAAAACAATGTGGCAGATGGTCCATTTTGATAAGTGGACTTGGAAAAAAGTTTCCCCTGCAATAAAGGACACAGTAATACAACATTAATTTACAGGTAAATTATTTATTTAAAAATATTTTATATGGTTAATTATGACTGGTTTTTACTTGATTAACTTTTTTTTGTAGATAAAGTTTGATTTGGCTCAGATGTACTCGGATGTAGAAGCTAATATGTTGACAGAGAGTTTTCAAGTAGCTTTGTTAAAAGGTTATAGAGAGCGTAACGCTGATGCAAAAGAATATTTTGTCACTGCTGGAGGGTATCATGATATCCCGAGAGCATTAGCCAACCCTCCAGAGGGTATGGATGTTGATAATTGGAAGAAAACAATTGAGTACTTCCAAACAAATGAACACAAAATTGCTTTAGAAAGGAACAAAAAAGTCCGTGAAATGCAAACGACTATGAATCGTGGGGGGGTCGAGCTCGTATAGCAGTACTTGCTATATATAAAAAGGTAACGTACGATACATGTAATTATTTATTTAAAATATAATCTAATTTTTAAAGTTAAACAGAACCTTAAGAGAGTGGAAAATTTTCGCAAAGCTCATACCGATAGGGGTGGTGTATTTGTTACTGCTGTGGCGGAACAACAATATGTAAGTATTTCATTATAATTTTATCATATAATTAAATGTTTATTTATACTTAATTGTTACTCACTTTTCGGAATTACAGAATCGGTTAGTCGAAGAGCTCTTAGAACAAACCCAAGGTGAAAGTGAGTTAACACCCGCTAAAGAAAGAGCTACTTTTGAGAAAGTATTAGGAGAGCGACGTGGCTATATCAGAGGCATCGGTTGTAAACCTTCTGCTCTCCCGCCGATTTCACAGCCGTCGCAACTACCACCATAACCATCACAGGTAAAACAAAATTATTTAATTTCAATAAATGCATGTTGATTTTGTAATTTTTGTTGGTGGTGATTATTTTCTAAAAGCTTTAGCAATTAGTTTTTTGTCCCAAGTGCAACAAATAGCAATGTGCTTAGGTTTTTTGTCTTAGTTTAAAAATAGCAATATACTTTAGCATCATAAAATGCATGTTGATTTGGTCATTTTGGTTTTGTGGTGATTATTTGCTAAAAGCTTTGGTAATTGGGTTTTTGTCCCAAGTGCAAGAAATAGCAATGTACTTTTGTTATTTGGCTTAGTTTAAAAATAGAAACGTACTTTGGCATCATAAAATGTATGTTGATTTGGTCATTTTGGTTTTGTGGTAAGTATTTTCTAAAAGCTTTGGTATTTAAGTTTTTGTCCCAAGTGTAAGAAATAGCAATGTAATTTGGTTTTTTGTCTTAGTTTAAAAATATCAATGTACTTTGGCATCATAAAATGCATGTTGATTTGGTCATTTTGGTTTTGTGGTGATTATTTGCTAAAAGCTTTGGTATTTTAGTGTTTGTCCTAAGTGCAAGAATAGCAAAGTACTTTGGTTTTTTGTCTTAGTTTAAAAATAGCAATGTACTTTGGCATCATAAAATGCATGTGGATTTGGTAATTGTGTATTCGGTACAAGTGTAATAAATAACAATGTACTTTTCGTATATCTTGTATTTAAGTGCAAGAAATAGTAAGGTAATTTGGTAGTTTTTTATGTTTGATAATTTAACTTATAATTTATATATGTTGTTATTTATTATGTAGTTGGAAAATCTTTGGGCAATACTCAACGACCCGGCATGTAGGGAGGAGCTTTATTCATTTTTTCAATCACAGTATAATCAATGAGGAAACGATGGGAACGAAGATGATGATATATAGAGAGGAGCTTTATTTGTATGTTATACTTGTTGTCACACTTTGTTATTTGTTAGAATTGTAAAACTTACTTTGCTACTTGTTAGAATTGTCAAACTTTTGGTTGTTTTATTTTGGTATTAAATTAATTATAAGAGTATTTGGTTTTAATTTGATGTTGTTATGTAATTTTTGGTATAGAATTAATTATAACAATATTTGGAATTAATTATACCCAAATTTGCTAATTAAAAAAATGAAAAATGTTATTACCGGCGACATTGAGTATTAGCGGCAACATTCTCTTTACCGGCGACACGAAGTATTACCGTCGACATGTGTATTAGCGGCGACATTTCTCTTTAGCGGCGACAATCTGATCAATAGCGACGAACCAGTAGCGGTGACTCTTTACCGGCGACGTGCCGCCGCTATTAGCTTTAGCAGCGACTTCTGGACCCTTTACCGGCGACTATCGT
Organism: Lactuca sativa; assembly: GCF_002870075.4. Lineage (NCBI taxonomy): Eukaryota > Viridiplantae > Streptophyta > Magnoliopsida > Asterales > Asteraceae > Lactuca > Lactuca sativa. Next base: position 284,850,263 of record NC_056627.2, on the reverse strand, counting down.
CGCCACTAATTGCCATTTTTCTTGTAGTGCAAGATTGTCAAGATGGGGATCCTATGTAGGATAAGTTTTTGGTTTACAAGATCAAAATCTAAGATCGGGAGCGGGATCCTAAGATCCCACAAAATAAAACATAATTTTAATGTATAATTTTAAAACATGAAAAATATTTCAAACATTCAACTTTTCGTTCAAAAGTTATAAAATTTTCAAAATATTAGTCATAAGTCACTACACAAAGTGATAAACGGTAAATTGGTAACGGGTAAAAAACATAAAATGATAAAAAAAAATCAATTGCAAAAAAAAATAATAAAGAAAATAAAAATAAAATCAAGGGAAGGTAGGATCGGACTGAATCTCAATCCTACAATCTTACCTACGATCTTACGATCCTACTCCAAATGTGATTTGTTTACGACCCGGTTGGTTTTTCATACCTAGGATCATAGGATTGTGAGATCCTAAAATCAGAATCGCAACTTTGACAACCATGAGTAAAACTATTATTAAGTTATTATTTTCTACAATTAAAAAAGTTTATATTTTTATTTTGTATGGTAAACTCATTATGTTCTCCGCTATTATAAACTCAGACATTTGACAAATGTTAATCTACTGTACATAAGAGCACATCAAGCTCCAATGTTTGCTACAATGTGTCCCACAATGTTTTGCTTTGAATTTTCTCCAGTATCCTTCCTTCCCTGTTTCCCACCATCGCATGCCTTTTTTCACGACTTCAAACCAGTTACCATACCACTATCTTCATACTCCAACTCCTACCTGAGGCTAACTCCATCTGTTACATCGCACCATCTACCAATGTTATCATGCTTACAACTATTGCCACCGTTCTTTCGATTTGCTATAGCTTTCCATTTGCTCGATCTCTTCTCTCAATTTCTACAATCTCATAACTATTGGTTCGGTATACTTAGTTCGCTATAAACAAGGGCTCTGATACCAATCTGTCACACCCCGAAACCAGGATGGCGGAATCGTTCCGGGGTGGAGGACGTCATGTTTAGCATCACAACCATTGTACAATAGCAATTATAGTAACACAACCATTACAATGAATATATATGAAAAATGTTTACATCAGTCTCAAACTTGTTTTAATTACACCAAAAGTATGTAAAATATAAATAAACATGACTCTTATTGCTCCGGCTCCTCTAAATCCAAGAAGTACCTGTCTACCTATTTCCTAAGAATACAAGCAGTTTGAAAGAATATCAACATAAAGCTGGTGAGTTCACAAGCATTTAGTTTTGATGGAAAAAAAACGTTCTTTGATTCCTTTGAAAAGTGTTCTTCAAGAAAATCCCATATTTTCTTATGAAAAGTAGCATGGAAAATAGTATCCATGAGTAGAAAATAAACCATCAGTTTTAGAGTTTCCAGTATTATCCTGGGAAAATCCCATATTTTCCGTAAAAACAGGTTATCCGCCCTAGAGGTAGAGATGCAAGTTTAGAAATCCTTGGTTGCTATCAGTGTATTTATGTAAGTAGTTTTATTGCCCAAAATAAAACAATGAAGGGTAGAGTCTGTAAACCAAAGTTAGTTTATACTTATTTGTGAGTCGTATAACCATACTTGATATGATTGAGAGACCTTTATAACGTTCTTCAGGCGTTAAGTCAAATGACATTTGTTCACCCCATGCATGCCTGCCTAACTGTAGCTACCAGTTTAGGTGTGGGATTGTCAGTCCCGAATAGATCTATTCACAAATCTCACGCTCTCCCTCCAGGAGACTCTGGTTATACTAAAAGCATTTATCCCTATACACCTAAGGGTACAGTATTGAAGTAGCGCCTCACAATTCGGTATAATCTAGTTCACTAGCGGGAAACAGTATAAAACAGTAATTATTCTTGAATAATTGTACTTTATACTCGTGAGAAAATATATAACATAAACTAAATCTGCCATAGTTTATACATATTCATTTATGAAGTCTGATTTGGTAGAGACTGCCTAGAGTGTCATCCCAAACTATACTCATTATAGTTTATTAGAGTTGATATAGAAAATGCTTTGTAAAAACCTTTCTGAAAGCGATGAAGTTAGATTTCCAAATTAATAGTCTCCCTTATGCTCAACATATTACAAAAAGGGATAAAATACCTGAATATGTTATTAAACATGGAAATCATTAATTGTATTAATAAGTTTAAAACAGAATAAAATACTTTGAGTTTGGCTTGTATTCCCCCGTGAAAACAGTAAAAACATGGGAAAATGTAGGGGTATGAACTCACCTTGGACGAGTGGTTTGATTGAAGGATCAATACGGGAAACGGAATGTTTAAGTGAAACCCTTAACACAATTTGATCCTAAACAACACATAGTGACACATAAATGAGTCAAATGAAGGTATTTCACTACTAGATGTGACGGAGAACCACTCTAGGGACATGGAACTACTTGCACTAAGTGTTAGGACCTTGTAGGATTGTATGACGGGAGTATATGGCCACCTTAAAGGTGTGTGCGGCCATGGGTGTGCGGCCTAATGGGTGTGCGGCCGCACACTCATGATGAGTGATGCCATTGTGGTGTTTTCAAGATCCATTCTTGCATCCATGAAGTGTTCTAGGGCTATACTCGATTGTAATGCAAGTTAAGGGTCCTAGAAGTGGGTTTGCGGCCCTAGCATGAGTTTGTGGTCGCACACAGGAGTGTGTTGCCGCACACTTGGAGTGTGCAGTCGTGCAAGGGTGTGTGCGGCCGTACATAGGTGTGTGCTGTCGTACACTCCACAAGATGATCTCCAAATCGTCCATTCCAAGGTACAACATGGCTAGGGGAATGTATATCTCGAGTATGGAAGTCAAACTCTCACTTTGGAGAGTGTTTTAAGGGTGTGCGGCCACCTTAAAGGGGTATGAGGCCGCACTCACTTCCAACACAAAGAACATGTTGATTACCTTACATTTAAGTCTTAGATAGAGTGGTCTTCCATGGTTTGCAAGTTAGAAGATGAAGTACTCACGTTCTTGAAGCTTTGGAAGGTTCACGGTTGAAGAAACTTGAGAGAATGGTGTAGTGTGCGGCCAAGGAGTGAAAGGAATGAAAGGAAGGGGGTCTACCCTTTATATAGGGGAGAGTGTGCTTGAAACAACCCAAAAATACGACCCAAAAATTTCATTTTTCAATATAACCAAAAACCATAATCTGAGTATCATATCATAAAACCATACATGATATATCTCAAACATAGTAAAAACACTGTGAGGAAAACTATATCATATCAAATCAAGAACTGAATCAACTCCCAGGATGAAAACTCAAGTTGTGGTGTGTGCGATGCCATCATCCCGAGCTCTTCCCTTTGCTTGCGGAAGTACCTGAAACCAAAACTGAAACTGTAAGCACGAAGCTTAGTGAGCTCCCCCAAACTACCGCATACCATACAATGACATATAAAGCACATACTGGGGCCTTGCCCCCTACATCGGACCGAAGTCCGAAGCTGACTGACTGGGACCGTGTCCCCTCCATCGGACCGAAGTCCGAAGCTAACTGACTGGGACCTTGTCCCCTCCATCGGGCCGAAGCCCGAAGCTAACTGACTGAGACCTTGTCCCCTCCATCGGACCAAGGTCCGAAGCTAACTGACTGGGACCTTGTCCCCTCCATCGGACCGAAGTCCGAAGCTAACTGACTAAACATAGCATAATCTGCCAACTAGCATAAACACATACATCCTGTCTGAGCCACGAAGGCGTCAAACATACTAACTACTACATTGGACCGGAGTCCTGAAACTACTACTAACTGAACGGGCCAGCATTGTGGCCTTAGACCCTGATCCTACTGGAAGGAAACTCATCTCGTGAACTGGCTGCTGTGTGCATGGCTCTGGAAGCTATCTGCTGCTGCTCCGGTATCTCCTCGGCTACAAGTCCATAAACACACTCAATCAATGCTAAACACTGCACTGGGTAAAATGACTCTTTTACCCTTGGTCAAAGTCAACTCTCCTGGTCAAAGTCAACCCACAGTTGACTTGACTCGCCGAGTTGGGCCGCCAACTCGCCGAGTCCCTATTCTCACTTCTCGACCCTACTCGCTGCTACTCGTCGAGTATGGCATCAACTCGACGAGTTCCCTTTTGAATCAAAACTTAGGCAAATCTACATCCGACTCGCCGAGTCATATGAACAACTCGACGAGTTGTTCTTCGAGCTAAGAAGATTGCCTTGGACTCGCCGAGTTGTATGAACAACTCGCCGAGTCCCTCCATTACTGAGTCTAACCTCAAACTCGCTGAGTCCACTCTACCACTCACTGGTCTTACTCGGCATCACTCGAAAAGGGAAAAGCGGGGACTCTCGACTCGACTCGCCGAGTCGTTCTTTAGACTCGCCGAGTCGCTTGCATGCAACAACTCAAAACTCGATTCTGCTTGAATCCAGTGCATAAAACTTATAGATCTGGACTCCCTTAACTCGATTAGCACGTAAAGATTCTATCTTTACGTGCCCATATGCATCCATGAAGATAAAATAGCTCAAAAACATAAAGAGAAGGCTAGATCTAGGGTTTTCATGCAAGGTATCAACAAAAGACAATAGATCCGGGCTCTACAACTCCTAAATGAACAGATCTAAGGATATCTCGACCTAATAGGGCATCCATATCATCATAAGGCTTGATAAAAGCATCAAACTAGATCTAGAAGAGTTCTAATGGGGTTTTAAAGCATAAAAGGGAAGGAAATCCGAAGAATACCTCAAGGAACTCTGATTTGCCCTTGAATCTTTGCTCTACACCTCTTCTCCTTGCTCCTTTCTTCTTCTCCTTCTTCAAGCCTTCACAAATTCACACAAGAACACTTAAATCACTCAAGAACGGATTAGGGTTTTTCTCACAGCTCTTTGAGGGTGAAGGAGGCGAGATTGGGGCTATAAGGTGGCTTAAATAGTGGGCAACCCGGGGATTTAGGGTTTCTTCCAGACAGACAGACTCGCCGAGTCCCAAATATGGAGTCGCCGACTAACACGTGCTCGAAATCCCGTCCCTACTCGGCGAGTCAGGCTATGAACTCGCCGAGTCCCTCTTGCAAACTTCAAAAATAAAAACCATGGAATCATCATACCGGAGACGGGTCGTTACAGTGCTGCCAAAAAGTGAGTGTGCTGCCAAGAGGTGAGTGTGCGGCCGCACACCCATGTGTACGGCTGTACACTCCCCCTAAGGGTGTGTATGGCCGAGTTTTCTCACTCTAAGGCTTGCTGACTCATTCCTAAACTCAACCTTGGTCAATTTCAAGCTTAAAACACTTAAATAAACTCTTAAACGACACTAGAAGTTAACATAACAGGCTTAACATTGATTGAATTGACTAGGTGTACAAGATGAAAGTTTCGAGTTGTCACATCATCCCCCCGTTAGAGGGAATTTCGTCCCGAAGTTTAAGATTAGAGTACAAATCATGAACTAGGAAATAGATGAAGGTACTTCTGCTTCATTGAATCCTCGCGCTCCCAAGTGAATTTGGGTCCTCGCTTGGCATTCCAGCGGACCTTCACTATCGGGATGCGACTCTGCTTCGTACGTTTGACTTCCCGGTCCGTGATTTCGATAGGTTCTTCCACAAAGTGCAGAACCTTGTCTAGAGCGATCTCGTCGAGAGGAATCACAAGTGTCTCATCGGACAGACACTTCTTTAGGTTTGACACGTGGAAGACAGGATGGATGTTGCTAACTTCTCGTGGTAACTGGAGTTTGTATGCTACGGCACCGATCCTAGCAAGGATCTCGAATGGTCCATGTACCTTGGGTTCAGCTTTCCATATTTTCCAAAACGTATCATGCCTTTCCAGGGTGAGACATTCAGGAGGACGCGGTCACCAACCTGGAATTCCAAGGGTTTTTGTTTCTTATCGGCGTAACTCTTTTGTCTATCCCACGAGGCTTTCAGTCGTTCACAGATTTGTACGGTCTTTTCGGTCGTTTCACGGATAATATATGGGCCTGTGAGAGTGTAACGCCCGTAGATCCGGGCTAGTCAATTTAGAGGCAATAAGTGTTGAAAATGACTTTTAGGCAAAATATTATTTAGAATAAATAATCTTAACCAAGTTGTAGTATATGTTACAAGGTTTCCGTATATATAAAGACCGCCAAAATCCGAGTTATAACGAAGAAGTTATGACCTGTCGAAGTTTCGCGACGGAACCGGCACGATACCAGGAAACGTAAATAGTGAATTTATGATAGAGCGAGATTTAGCCTTAGCGATCTAAACGAAAGTCGTAGAATACGTTAAACCAAAAGCGTTCATAAAAAGAACACCCAAATCTGACTTCGTATGAGGAAGTTATGATTTTTCGAAGTTTCGAATTAATAGTGTACAGCCCGAAATTCGAATATTAGATCAAGCGGTTTTTAGCCGACACAACCTAAACGAGAATCGAAGATCTCGTTATTAGTAGCGTAACGATAAAAAGACAGACGAAAATAGACATCGGATGAAGAAGTTATGAGATTTTAACGGACCAATCATGTCCCGGCTTGTTAAAAATATAACTTTAAAAATAAAGTCAAAATTAGCCGACGGAGTCTAAATAAAAGTTGTAGAGTACGTCTCCACCTACGTGTGTATATAAAGAACATTAAAAACGGAGTTCGTATGAACGAGTTACAAATTATAATAGCATATTTACGTATTAAAATAAAGAATAAATCATATATACGTACACATATATATGTATATATACATATGTATATATCATTAGAAAGGTATCGACGATGCGGTCATTATAAGACTAATGTTGAGTTCTTTCGACATTAGTTTAGTACAAATATCATTAAATCCATTTAAAATAGTATTATAGAGGGATGTTTAGTTGTTTATATAACAAAAAGGTCATTAAGTAATTATGGAGGGTAGTTTTTGAAAATTCAATTAGTATAAATAAGAGCTTTGGGCTCTCATATTTCTTGCACCATTCTTTTGATTCAAGAGTCTTTCTCTTCTTATCCCCCGAGCATTTCGGTCGCTCGTGATTCGACTTCTCTTTCTATAGTTTTAGTATAGTAAGGTGAGCGCTGAAGCGTTGCACGAATCTTTCTTAGAAAGATTCAGCGACAAAGTTCTGCCCCTGCAGAGCCCGACTCCTAGCTAAAATCCCCTTGTAAGTAAGTTATGCTTACCCTATTTTAAATATAGTTTATATTTAAAATTAGTATTGTTATTATAAATTTATAATAAATATTTGAGCTATTATTATGACTTATATAAGTGTTGTTATAATATCTTTTTAACTACTCGCAGTACGGGGAATCTGGTTTAAAGGGTCGCATAGGGTTGTTGGACTTCAGAAGTGTTATACGCCAAAATGGTCCTGCCCTCTGGTGTTTTATGTCTTCCACTGTCTGTACATAGTGGTTGGAAAAGTATTGTTTAAACGCTTATATAAAACTAATAATAAGACTAATAATTAGTCACGGTAAATATTAGACTAAAATCTACTGGTAATAATACTAGGTTTCGTCGAAGGCAATTATTTTAAAGTAAACGAAGCGTTGTCCGAGTACCGAGTCACCACCTTCTCAGGTGAGTGCATAGTTACTTTCATCTTACACATAGATATGAAGTATTTTATATAAACTACGTGCTATGTGTGCATATTATCTGAATACTTGATGTCTATGCTGGATGAACGCTTTTTTTATACATGTTTTAAATGATTTGAATTGTATACATATTTTAAATATACAAGTATGTTGTGTATGAGATAGGTATATGAATGATGAGAGATAAAAGATGATGTGAGTAAACATTGGTAGCTGTAGACTTAGTGCCTAACAAATAACATCGGCAGCTATGGACTTAGTGCCTATTATACAAACACTGGTAGCTATGGACTTAGTACCTATTAGGAATTAGTAGCTATGGACTTAGTACCTATTAGATAAACACTGATAGCTATGGATTTAGTACCCAGCAGCTATGGAATTAGTGCTTTACGAACGAGCATTGGCAGCTATGGATTTAGTGCCAATCCTATAACTCTAGAAGCAAAGGACTTCAGAATGAACGAATGCGGGATAGATGACTCTTAGGATAGATCCTTAAGAGTAAAGAAGATAATGGGGATGGGTAATTGGGTCGATTGTTTGATTGTTTAAACATAATAATTATATTATTGTAGGTTGAAATATGTACTCACCAGGTTTTCCAACTTGACCCACTCAGTTTATTTATATTACAGGTGTTGAGATGAGATTAAAGAGATGTAGATCACTAGTGTAAATAAATGTAAGTTCTGTTTATGCTTATGTTTCTGTATTGATGATGACATCCCAAATGTTTTAAAACGAATTAAAAATACTTTTCTTCGAAAATGCTTTGATAACGTATTTATCATGTTTTACTGGGAATAAATTCCGCAACATTTTTATTAAAAGAGGTACTATGATTTTTATAAAGCATAAACAAAATCGGTCTTTTCTGGCCGTGAAAATGGGGATGTCACAGAGAGTACTATCGGGGGCTTGACCCTTGGCTAGCTGCATGTCCCCCACCTCAGCCCAACACAGAGGGGATCTGCATGTGTGGCCATAGAGGGCTTCAAACGGCACGACCTTGATGCTGGTATGGTAGTTGTTATTGTAGGAAAATTCGACCAAAGGAAGATGAGTGTCGCATGACGTGACGAAGTCGATGACACAGGCTCTCAACATATCTTCCAATGTCTGAATTGTTCTCTCACTCTGTCCATCTGTCTGAGGATGATAAGCCATGCTCATATCCAACTTAGTTCCAAGTACCTTCTGTAGCGATTGCCAAAATCTCGAGGTGAACTTGATATCTCGGTCGGAGATAATGGATACAGGTACCCCATGAAGGCGAACTATTTCTCGAATGTAGATACGCGTGAGTCTCTCAGTCTTAAAGTTTTCTTTGATTGGCAGGAAGTGGGCGGATTTATTCAATCGATCGATAATTACCCAGATGGCATCATGCCCACTCAGAGATCTGGGTAACTTGGTGATAAAATCCATGGTGATTGTTTCCCACTTCCACCCAGGTATCTCTGGCTGCTGAAGCAAACCTGAGGGATTCTGATATTCTACTTTCACCTTGGCACAAGTCATGCACTTGCCCACGAAGGTTGCAATTTTTGCTTTCATGTTCGGCCACCAATAGACTTGTTTGAGATCCAAATACATTTTATCTGAACCTGGGTGAACGGAGTATCTTGTCTTGTGGACTTCATTCATGACAACTTCTCTATAACCACCATACTTTGGGGTCCAGATACGGTCCATGAAATAGTAAACTCCATCTCCTTTGATTTCTAAGTTCTTCTCCATTCCTCGCAGGGCTTCATCCATCATGTTCTCTAGTTTTAAGGCTTCTAGTTGAGCCTCTCGGATTTGTGTGGATAATCGGGAATGGATGGTCATAGTCAATGCCTTCACCTTACTCCCTGAATACTCCTTTCGGCTGAGGGCACTGCTAACACATTGGCCTTGTCGGGATGGTAGCGTATTTCGCACTCGTAATCACTAAGTAGCTCTACCCATCATTGTTTTCTCATGTTTAACTCCTTCTGATCAAGTATATGTTGCAAGCTCTTATGATCGGTGAAGATGGTGCACTTGGTTCCGTAGAGGTAGTGTCTCCAGATCTTTAATGCGAACACCACTGCTCCCAGTTCTAGATCATGGGTTGTGTAGTTGACTTCGTGCGTTTTCAACTGTCTTGAGGAATAGGCGATAACCTTTCCTCGTTGCATGAGCATACAGCCTAAGCCCTGATTGGATGTATCACAATAGACAACGAAGTCTTCTGTCCCCTCGGGTAAGGACAAGACGAGTGCGCTGCATAGGGCCTGTTTCAATGTTTGAAATGCAGTGCCCTGCTTGACTCCCCAACTAAAGGTTACACCTTTCTGTGTCAGGGTGGTTAAAGGCTTGGCGATCCTGGAGAAATTCTGGATGAACCTGCGATAATAGTCAGCGAGACCCAGGAATTGACGGATTTCCGTAGGTGTTTTCGGTGCTGACTAATTCTCAATTGCCTTTATTTTGGATGGGTCGATGTGCATGCCTTCCTCGCTAACCACGTGACCGAGGAACGTTATCCTCATGATCAAAAATTCACACTTGGAGAATTTTGCATACAGCTTCTCTACCCTCAGTGTTTCTAGCACTAGCCTCAAGTGCTGCTTGTGATCTTCTTCACTCCGTGAATAGACAAGTATGTCGTCAATGAACACGATCACGAACTTGTCTAGGAAATGGCGGCACACTCGATTCATCAGGTCCATGAACACTGCCGGCGCGTTGGTTAGACCAAAGGACATTACTACAAACTCATAGTGTCCGTAGCGAGTTCGGAATGCTGTCTTTGGCACATCATTCTCGTGAACCCGCAACTGATGATACCCTAACCTTAGATCTATCTTCGAAAAGTAATTGGCTCCCTAAAGTTGATCGAAGAGATCGTCGATTCTGGGTAAGGGATAACGGTTTTTGATGGTCAGCTTGTTCAGCTCTCGGTTATCAATGCACATCCGAAACGATCCATCTTTCTTCTTTACTAATAAGATTGGAGCTCCCCAGGGTGAGGAACTCAGCCTTATGAATCCTTTGCTGATTAGCTCATTGAGCTGGCTGGATAACTCTTGCATTTCTGCTGGCGCTAAACGGTAAGGGGATTTAGCTACAGGAGTAGCTCCAGGGATTAAGTCGATACGAAACTCGACTTGACGTTCGGGAGGAATTCTTGGGAGGTCTTCGGGGAAGACATCAGGAAAATTGCAGACTTCGGGGAGATTCTCGAGGTTTTTAACTTTTTGCGTCTCTTCAACGATGTAGGCTAGGAATGCATGGAATTCCTTCCGCAAATACTTCTGGGCCTTGATGCATGAAATGATTTGAAGGTTTGAGCTAAGCTTATCTCCGTAAATCATGAGTGTTCCACCAGAGGGAAGATTGAGATGGATAGCTTTCTCGTAGCAGAGGATATATGCATGATTGGGGCTCAACGAATCCATGCCGATTATGACATCAAAGCTATTTATGGAGACTGGCATAAGGTCGATGGGAAAGGAATGATTGTCTAGAGTAAGAGTACAGCCTATTAATATGTCGTTAGTCATCTCTTTCTTTCCGTTAGCCATCTTGACGATGAATGTTTCAGTTAAAGGTTGAGATTTACATTTAATTAGGTGTTTGAATGTATGACTAACAAAACTCCTCTCCGCACCCGAATCGAAAAGAATGCATGCATAAGAGTTGTCAAGGAGGAACGTACCCGTAACAACGGTAGGATTTGCGACTACTTCCTCCTGGCCCATCACCAGCACCCTTCCTGAATTTCCACACGTTGTCGCCTTGGGGAAGTTTCTTTTGAAGTGTCCAACTTCCCCACAACCATAGCACGCTTGGCTGGCACCCGCGGCAGGAGTCGGATTAGTTGGTTGGGCCGGTGCCCTACAGTATCGGGTTGTGTGCCCCTTCCTTCCACAGTTGGTGCAATTCAAATCACAACAGGGTCCGTGATGATGAAAGGTACACTTGTTGGACAAAGGTAATTTCCCTGAATAACCACCAGTAGGAGCTTGGGTGGTTAAAGCAGCAGTTGGAGCAACAGCAGGAGTAGTAGCAGCATGGATTGCCACCTTTGTTGCTTCTTGGAGGGCTCTTGAGGAGACTGACCATTACAGCAGTCACGGAGGCTGTAACTGTTGCTTGGAACATGACGGGGTCGAACTGAGGGGGTGGTGGTGGTGGCGGGATGTCGTTCTTTCTTATGGGTCTTCTTCGGGGAGGCATCTTGTTCTAGAAACAATCAGGAAGAAGAGGATGGTAAGTCCTCGAGATATATGAAACAAGATATATCTCATCCTGATATTAAAAATATTCTACCATGCGATAAGCACATAAAGGTTACTAACGCAAGTAAGTTATCGCTTAAGAAAGAAGACGTAGCAACATTTGGAATGAATCTATATACTGAATTTGGCTCTAGCTAAAATACTCCTATAGTATTTTATGTTGGATGTTTTTGTCCTTGGTAAGTTTTAGGCTTGCTGTAACACTATAGTCATTCCCAAGCACATGTTGGTCGTGTCTCGAATAAATATAGTTGATCAGGCTATATTGACCCTAGACATGATTACATAACTGTCCAGGTTTAACCACGGTGTCCCAACGTCGAAATACTTTTGGTTTTTTCTTCCTATGACACGGATTCTGTTACGTATGCATACTAGTATACTTTTTACAAAATACTTCATATTTTGAAAATATACTTTAAGTTTAGATCACTAAGGCCCCTTAGTGTTTATAGTTGTATACCATGTAAGGTTCAATATACTTAATTCGCTACAAACAATGGCTCTGATACCAATCTGTCACACCCCGAAACCAAGATGGCGGAATCGTTCCGGGGTGGAGGACGTCATGTTTAGCATCACAACCATTGTACAATAGTAATCATAGTAACAAAACCATTACAATGAATATATATGAAAAATGTTTACATCAGTCTCAAACTTGTTTTAATTACACCAAAAGTATGTAAAATATAAATAAACATGACTCTTATTGCTCCGGCTCCTCTAAATCCAAGAAGTACCTGTCTACCTATTTCCTGAGAATACAAGCAGTTTGAAAGAATAACAACATAAAGCTGGTGAGTTCAAAAGCATTTAGTTTTGATGAAAAAAAAAACGTTCTTTGATTCCTTTGAAAAGTGTTCAAGAAAATCCCATATTTTCTTATGAAAAGTAGCATGGAAAAGAGTATCCATGAGTAGAAAATAAACCATCAGTTTTAGAGTTTCCAGTATTATCCTGGGAAAATCCCATATTTTCCCTAAAAATAGGTTATCCGCGCTAGAGGTAGAGATGCAAGTTTAGAAATCCTTGGTTGCTATCAGTGTATTTATGTAAGTAGTTTTATTACCCAAAATAAATCAATGAAGGGTAGAGTCTGTAAACCAAAGTTAGTTTATACTTATTTGCGAGTCGTATAACCATACTTGATATGACCAAGAGACCTTTATAATGTTCTTTAGGCTTTAAGTTAAATGACATTTGTTCACCCCAGACATGCCTGCCTAACTGTAGCTAGCAGTTTAGGTGTGGGATTGTCAGTCCCGAATAGATCTATTCACAAATCTCACGCTCTCCCTCCAGGAGACTCTGGTTATACTAAAAGGATTTATCCCTATTGATATGAGCATATTTAGTTATAAAATCCATGCTTTATCTTAATACTTTATGTTGTTTTTATCTCATTTAATGAACAAAAGGTGCTTAATTAGCTTAAATATTTCATTTTCAGCAACAAAGACATGATCAAAAGGAAAATGAAGCGGAATTGGCGATTGGATGCTTGGATCTTGGATTTTGAAGAAAGAAGGATGTTGCTGGACAGCTTGACCCCTCGTCAGTGTTTTGGCCATATCTCATAAACCGTAACTCCGATTGACGAGATTCAAAATGTTCTGAAAAGTAGACACAATTTCGGACGACTTTCGTGTTTTGAGAAAATGCTGATTCGAAACGTACTCGGCGAGTAGAGTCGATTACTCGGCGAGTTGTATCGAACTTTCACGATTCGGGACGCGCTGACTTGCCGTGCACGGGTTTTAAGTGACGGACTCGCCGAGTAGGTCACTGGACTCGCCGAGTAGCCTCTGTTTTGTGAAAATCTATATAAAGGGACTTTCAAATCGATATCATAGGATGGGGAGAAACCCTAGGAGGCTGAGAAACGATTAGAAGTGCTGCTAGGTCGTGAGGGACTGAAGAATCAACCCTACATTCAATTGTGAAGAGAATCAAGACAATTTTGGTTTATTCTTAGTAACTTTTTGATTTGAATCATGTTTACATACTTTGATTTTGTTTTTGAGTTTATGTTTACTGCAATCATGAGCTAAAAACTTATTCTTCTGTTAGGGTAGACAATTTTGTGAACATGGATTGATTATTTGAGTAGGATTAATTTTAATTGGTAATTATGTTTAGTTAAGCTTGTTAAAGAACCTTATGTGTTGACAATAACTATTCTTCTGTTAATAAATTAGTAATTAAGTTGTATGAACATCTCTTAGTTATTAATTTCATATGATTTATTGTGACCACATAGTTGTATGTCTAGGAATAACGAATGTGAAACTAGAATTAACTAGAAGATAGGTAAGTTAATGTGTGAGATTGTTTGATGAACATCAGCAATAGGTTAATTGAAGGGTCAATTTAATTAACCATTACAAGTCTTACTTAACCCGAATCAATAATCTAGGAAACCCGTTAATTTAGACAACTGGCCATTGCTTCAGTTAATTTGTTTTCTAAGAATTAGGAATAGCGAACGTGAACCTAATTATCTTAATCGGTAGCCAATGAAGAATTAATCCGATACATTAAAATCATCCATGGGAACAAATGAGTCGTACCTAAACAGAAGTCCTCTTTACTATTGAATTTAGTTGGTAATTAATTGTTTCAGTTGCTAGTTAGTTAATTTGTGTGTTGGTTATTCTAATTAAGTTTCTAATCTTGTAAAACTAGAGAAAACCTCCATTTTGTTATGTGTTTTATTTAGATAATATTAGCATTTATTTTAATTGTTTACCGTTCCCTGTGTTCGATACCCTACTTGCTTGAACTATATTACTAATCGATAGGTACACTGCCTTTCGTGTGTTTATTTTGTGTCTAAGTTAGTAGGATTAAAACTAGTTGGTTTTACACACATCAAGTTTTTGTACAGTATTGAAGTAGCGCCTCACAATTCGGTATAATCTAGTTCACTAGCGGGAAACAGTATAAAACAGTAATTATTCTTGAATAATTGTACTTTATACTCCTGAGAAAATATATAACATAAACTAAATCTGCCATAGTTTATACATATTCATTTATGAAGTCTGATTTGGTAGAGACTGCCTAAAGTGTCATCCCAAACTATACCCATTATAGTTTATTAGAGTTGATATAGAAAATGCTTTGTAAAAACCTTTCTGAAAGCGATGAAGTTAGATTTCCAAATTAATAGTTCCCCTTATGCTCAACATATTACAAAAAGGGATAAAATACCCGAATATGTTATTAAACATGGAAATCATTAATTGTATTAATAAGTTTAAAACTTAATAAAATACATTGAGTTTGGCTTGTATTCCCCCGTGAAAACATTAAAAACATGGAAAAATGTAGGGGTATGAACTCACCTTGAGCGAGTGGTTTGATTGAAGGATCGATACGGGAAACAGAATGTTCAAGTGAATCCCTGAACACAATTTGATCCTAAACAACACATAGTGACACATAAATGAGTCAAATGAGGGTATTTCACTAGATGTGACGGAGAACCACTCTAGGGACT
Source organism: Lactuca sativa (assembly GCF_002870075.4). Classification (NCBI taxonomy): domain Eukaryota; kingdom Viridiplantae; phylum Streptophyta; class Magnoliopsida; order Asterales; family Asteraceae; genus Lactuca; species Lactuca sativa. The sequence continues at coordinate 284,834,887 of NC_056627.2, read as the reverse complement.
TGGAACTACTTGCAATAAGTGTTAGGACCTTGTAGGATTGTATGAAAGGAGTATATGGCCACCTTAAAGGTGTGTGCGGCCATGGGTGTGCGGCCGCACACTCATGATGAGTGTTGCCTTTGTGGTGTTTTCAAGATCCATTCTTGCATCCATGAAGTGTTCTAGGGCTATACTCGATTGTAATTAGAAGTGGGTTTGCGGCCTTAGGATGAGTGTGTAGTCGCACAAAGGAGTGTGTTGCCGCACACTTGGAGTGTGCAGTCGTGCAAGGGTGTGTGCGGCCGTACATAGGTGTGTGCGGTCATACACTCCACAAGATGATGTCCAAATTGTCCATTCCAAGGTGCAACAAGGATTGGGGCATGTCTATCTCGAGTATGGAAGTCAAACTCTCACTTTAGAAGGTGTTTTAAGGGTGTGCGGCCACCTTAAAGGGGTGTGCGGCCGCACTCACTTCCAAAACGAAGAACAAGCTGATTATCTTACATTTAAGACTTAGATAGAGTGGTCTTCCATGGTTTGCAAGCTAGAGGATGAAGTACTCACGTTCTTGAAGCTTTGGAAGGTTCACAGCTGAAGAAACTTGAGAGAATGGTGTAGTGTTCGGCCAAGGAGTGAAAGGAATGAAAGAAAGGGGGTCTACCCTTTATATAGGGGAGAGTGTGCTGCCAAAAAGTGAGTGTGCGGCCGCACACCCATGTGTACGGCCGTACACTCCCTCTAAGGGTGTGTATGGCCCAGTTTTCTCACTCTAAGGCTTGCTGACTCATTCCTAAACTCAACCTTGGTCATTCTCAAGCTTAGATCACTTAAATAAACTCTTAAACAATGCTAGAAGTTAACAGAACAGGTTTAAGATTGATTGAATTGAGTAGGTGTACAAGATGAAAGTTTCGGGTTGTCATAAGTGCCTTCATCAAGTTTGCCTTCTTTATCATTTTTGAATGTCTAGCATTTGACTTTATAATGTATGATTCTGAGTCAAAACCACAATTCTGTTCTCTAGGGACAATAATCGATTTACCTTTGAACAAACCAGACATGTTTTTTTTCATTTTCCCCTTTTATTCTTCTTCTCACACTTGCAGGTGTTGTGGACACTTTTTAATTTGAGTGCTCTTTTCTTTTTTTCCCGCTGACTGATTTCATCATCCCATCTAATGCATTTATCGTCTTCATTATAATCTTCAATGGAAAAAAACATCTTCAAATCTTGGTTGATTTTCTTCGACGGCATCTTGGTTATTTGTCGAGTTTTTTGTGATTCAGAGGGTGTCTTCATTGCATGTTTACTAGAAGAGGCAGAAGAAATATTTTGGTTGTATTAATGAAGTTTTAGGATCATAATAATTTTTAGATTGTTGCAATTTATTGGGCCGAATCTATTTTAAGCCCAAATCCGAGTTTGACCTTTTAGGGTTGTTTGACTCGCTGCCAACAAATGGAGACGTATCATCTGTCCTGCAGCGGATCTTGTACCCATGCACATCTTGAATATCCTCTTTGTAATCTATCTGAGCCACATATTTCCCGCTCCTTCGTCACCGGTGGAATAGGCGTCATCGGAATTTTGGTTGTTTTTTCATGTTCATATCACACTGATTCATTAGACAAGTTCTCCTAATCATCCTTGTCATTAGATTCTGCATCATTACAGATTTTAGTAACTACCTTGAAAAAAATTTAGGACATATCTAATACTATTTGAAAAACAAGAAAACAAACAAATATATAAAATAGTGGAGGGCTTATACTTAAATTTCAAAGTAAATGGTTAATATTTTCAAAACATATTTCATATCGGAGATAAAGAGAAAGAGTTGAAGTTGTTTGATGTTATAAAAATGAATGATGAATGGAATACATCTCCTCTTGTATTGTTAGTTGTACAAAATAGTTGTTGCAAGTGGACTTTTTCAAAAGAAAAGAAGCCTTGTTTTGCAAAGTAGTTTTATTTTTATTTTTATTTTTTTCAAAAATCCGGTTTTATGGGTTAAGTAGAATAGTTTTTACTAATTTTTAACGTGTTTCAACTGGTTAGATTGAACCCAAGTTTTTACAAACAGACGATGTTCTGGTTGGGTTCGTCACATATATCATTAATTCTTTGGTGCCTTCATTTAATTAGGAAGCATGTGTTTTTCTATTCTAGATTTGTCAATATCATTGGACTCAATACATGACTTATAGCTAACATACACTCTTAAATTTATTATGTGGCCACTAGGCCTAGGTTCCAACAAACAATTATGCCCGATAATCCAACATAGGACATTTAACGTCTAATGCACAAGAACGATAAAGCAAGATGCATTGGATTGTTCGTAATATTAGGAGAGCCAAAATGTGGAGTATATTGAGTATTTATACTCATTATATTGATAAAATAGATAAATTCATGAAAATAGTGGTTTTCAAAAGTTGAATACAATAATAGCATGTAATTTTTTAGATGTCGATTTGGCAAAGATCTTAGCTAACCAAAATCAACTCCAAACTAACCAAATCAGCCACACATTGACTGTAAGAGCTTCCATGTCGATGGTTTTTTCGTCTTGAAAATGTCTATTGTACATTATTTGAAGGCCACGCCAACATACTTCTTTCAACAGATAGAGGAGTCGGACCTTGCAAATCCCATGGATCAGAAACATCAGCTTCAACAAAAGATGGGGAAGCCAGGAGGCGAGATTGAATCTTACGTTTCAAGAAGTGTACGACAAGCTCTTCATCATTCGGGAAGAACCTGAACCCTAGTGAACTCTAGTGGTAATCGAAGGCCACCATTGTTAACGAAATTGAGCTTTTCCATTTCGAGGTTTTGAAAAAGATAGAAAGAAATAGGGTGAAATCTTTTTGGTTTTGAAAAAAAAAAAGTCAGAGTAGTGCTTAGATTTATCCCCAAGGTTGTTGACGAGGTAGACCTCTGTTAAGCTACAAGTAAGGGTGGCAAATCAGGTCATCGTGTCGTGTTTCTGTTTGACATGACACGACACGACAAAGTTTTTTGTAACACGAACACGACACGACACAATGTCGTGTTTTTTTTAACTAAGACGAAACGAACCAATTAAAAAACGACAAACACGACAAAGATAACATAATATAACAATTAGTTTATTTAATTAATAATTAATCATACATAACACGAAAAGCACGACAAACACGAAAAACACGACAAATAAATGTTAAATTGTGTCAATTTTGTGTCAAATTTTGAACACGAACACGACACGACATGACATCGTGTTTTTTACACTTGACACGAACACGACACGACATCGTGTTTTTTACACGTGACACGAACACGACACGAATTCAGATTTCAATTATGTCCAAATTTCCATAATAATAATAATAATAATAATAATAATAATAATAATAATAATAATAATAATACGATGGACCTTTTAAACCAAAACACAAGTTTCTTTATATATTTTGATTTTTTATATTTTATATTATTTGTTGATATGTTAATTGATCCTATTTTGAAAGAGTGTTGTTATTGCACTGATGTGAGTAGTAATTGGAAAAGGTGATGTGACACAATTCAAGGTTTATGATATCGCATTGATGTAGATAACCTAACCAAACTTACCACATCAACCCCAAACCTCAAGCGAGCTCGATTCGCTCTTTAAGCTTACCAAAATCAACCCTACTGATGTTTGACTTTCAAATCTATCCCTTCATGTTATCCCCTTGACACATAAAGGGGTGTTGTCCTTTAACCCTCGTTATTCATCATTTATTCAGTGTGGTTGATACCAAACTCATGTTATATAATTATGTATTTCACACCATCTCACAATTTAACACCATTCGGAACTCTTATCCATTCCAAATATACCAAGATCATCAAATGACCCCAAAATCACTGTGAAACAATATAGGGTATTTTGATGTTGGATCAAAGAAACAAAGATCGCCAAAAAAATGAAACAAAAGCCAACTGGCATTATTGCTCTCAAACATTGATTTTTGAAATAAAAATAATTAAAATGGTTGTCTTAGACCATCTGGTGTACATTGAACAAACGGGTTTGTGGTCTATGTGGCCACAAGCTTCATTCGTGCACACTATCCCGGTCATTCGTGGTCAGGCGTTTTCGTGATGATCTCTGATGCATACGACGGAACCAAACGCCCAAGCAGGGCCACTTGATCCATTTCCAGCTTTAATAGTTGTTAAACAGCTAAATTTTCTTAAAAAAAAGTTTTTAAAATAATATTTTTACCTATAAATATCACACTATACATCCTTATTTCTTACATTGTTCTTTTTTTTCTCTTTACACAATAGACACACAACATTTTCACAACCAACAAAAATAGATCCTAACCCCCCCCCCCCCCCACCCCCACCCACCCACCCACCACCTTCCCAAAAAAATATTTAAAAAAAAAAACACACACACACACACAAACACGATAACGTTTTTGTGTTAGATAAAACCTCCCGCCAATTCTCGACCATGAAATCACCTCAAAGTGGTTTTATAAATTTGCTACAAATCGGTTCCGCTATTAACAAACACTACTTTTCCAACATTTCTCGGCCTTACAACAACTACTCTACCAATTTCAATAATTTCAACAACAATTCCATCTACAATCATCACAACCACAACAATCACAACCACCACCTTCATAATCACAAGCACCTGATTCGCCGAATTTTATTTTGGAAACACAACCTTCATCACCACCACCTCAACCAAGAAAGAAAAAGGGAAAAGAAAAGGGTCGACCCCCTACCCAAGAAAGGGTACCATGGATAAAAGAGGAAGACGAAAAGCTAGTAGAGGTGTGGGTTTCGGCTTCCCAAGACCCAATTAAAGGAGATAATCAAACCTTCAATTGTTTTTGGAAGAAAGTTCGAAGTGTGTTTATGCGTTAACGGGAGGTAAAAATCGAAATATCGATCAAATTAGCTCGAATTAGCGCAATATTCGACTAAAATGCAACGAATTTGAAGGAATTTACAACAACCTCCAAAACATACACAAAAACGGGTCAAACGATTTTAATGCCTTCAAGGCAGCCTTAGATCAATTTGAAAAAAAAAAACTTCAAACCCGCAAAGCTTTTTCGTATGTGAAACCGTGACTAAAATTGAAAGACGCTCCAAAATAGAAAAAGCAAATGGAAGGAATTTCATAAACCTCTTTCGGTTCAAATCTTTCAAGAAACCCCGATGCGACTTCCCAACAATCAGGCGGACGGACACACATCGACATCAACGATGATCTGATCAATCTTGAAGACGAGCAACTTCGTCGGCTTGTTGAAATAAATAAAGCAAAAAAAAACGGCTTCAACATCCTCAGGATCTATTGTTATAGATGATTTTGGAGACAAATTTGAATGATATGTACAAGTTCAACTCGAAGTCAGGGTCACCATTGAAATATTGTGATGAACTTTCCACTAAATCCAAAAAATATGTGAACTTATTCATAATAAACACCCAACAAAGATTTGTAAAGTAAATATCAATTGTGTGTTTAAAAAAAAAAAAAAAAAAAAAAAAAAAAAAAAAAAAAAAAATCTTCAATAGGAAGTTTTGAGTTTAGGACCATACTTTTGAGCCATGGCATCAATCCAATCTTTCATGTCCGCCAAAACAAGATCCGCAGCCTCATCAGGCTCACCATTGATCAACGAATGATACATTCCTTCATAAAGCTTCAACGTCTTGTCCTCTTTAGCAGTCACAGCCTTCTCATACAACATCTCTGAACCAGTATGGCAAGCCAACCCATCCGCAGTGCCATGAGCTGTAAAAAATGGAACCCTAACCTTCTCGAAGTTGTTCTGTACATAATTCGTCACCCTCACCACCTCTCTCATCGTCCCCACCCTCGGTTTTCCGGCATATCGTTTCGGGTTCACCACCAGTACCTTCAGTTTCTCCAAATCCTTCACCGCTTTCACCGCCATTTGAGCAGTTGGCATCGCCGCCCATGTATCTGCCAATCCGAAAAGTAGTCCGTACATCGTTATATGTAGCTTCAATCGCAAAACCACCACAGTTAGAATCGAAGCAATTTGGTGAATTTGAAAATTCATGGCTAATTGATTTAAACAACAAATCATAAGCCCAAAGACCCATTGACTTTTTTTAGATCGGTAACGAATTTGGAAATTTGCCCAAAGTCAAACAATAAAAATCAAGTGCAGATTTGGTATCGGAGGTTATTTGAAATTACCTTGGAGGGAATCATGCCTTCCGGTAGGACAAATAACGGAGACAAGAAGATCAAGCCGGACCATATGTCGGGATCAGATTGGAAGTACATAAGCATTGTGATCATTCCGCCCATTGACTCCCCCAAAAGGAACGCCGGTAGATTACAGTACTGTTCGCTCCGGCGAACACTAACGAAGTATGATAGTGAAGTCGCGGCTGCTTTATCCATGTCTCCGATGTATCCATGGAGTCCGTCGGAGCGGCCGTGACCAAGGAGGTCAGCGGCGAAGACGGCGTATCCCCATTTGGCGTATGCGATACAGATATTTTGGAAAACCCAGCTGGTGTCGGATGTGTAGCCGTGGGTCATGAAGACGGCGGCCTTAACTGGTTGGTCTAATGGCAGCCATGATTGAGTGAAGATCTTGCCGTTAGAGGTTTCGAAATAGGATTTGGAGTTACTGACGCCATGGGATTTGTAGTATTCTTCCTCAGGCGTTTCCCCCCAGAAGAACGGTGGTGGCGGTGGTAGTTGTGGAAAGCCCGGCGGTGGAGGCATAGTTGGTGGCGGTCGTCGTGGAGGATAAAAGCTCGAATTCGTGTGATATTAGTTGAGGCTTTAATCTATGAAAAAGGTTATATTATAAACCATTTTCTTAACTCTTTGAACTTCAATGGCGATTATTTTAACAAAATGTTTGATGGAGTTGTCGATTTAAACAAAATCTTAACAATATCATGAAACTAAAAATTACACAGGTAAACATTTTTTTAGGTTTTTTTTAATATAACCAATTTTTTTTAAATAACCTTTTGCTCTGGAATGGCCATTCCAGAACGGAAATCCGGCTGAAGCCTAAGACGATGAGGTATGGGTCTTTTTTACTTATTATGGACTTACGTGGACAACCATAACACCGTTGTAATGGGGAACACTGCCCCCATTTGAACGTTGGAGATAGTGGACCGTATGCAAATGGTCAAAACGTAAATAAAAAAAGTTACTTTTTAATCTTTATATATACTAATTTTAACCCATTTTTTTAAATATTTATCTCATTCTCTCTATACTTTCTTATAAACTATACTTTCTTCCAATTTCAAAAAAATTGAGCAAAACCCAAACACCCCCCCCCCCCCCCCCCCATCATCAAACTCAAACATACAACCAAACACAACCTTGTCTCGGATTTGCGAGTTATGAAAATTATTTCAACATTTTATCGTCTCAAGCATCACCAAAAATCTCATACCAAGGCGCCACTTTCAATCCCGCTTCACCACCACTGTAATTTCCCAACTCACCTTACCTTCAACAAAATTTACAACAGAATCTTTTCCCTACTTTTGTTTCGATGCAACAAAACACCACCTACAACGCAACCATCGGTTGAAGTGGAAGCGAGAGTTAGTAAGAGAAGGAAAGGGAAATGGAAATCGATAGCGGTTGAAACAGAAAATGCAGACGTTCCACAATGGTGGACACTGGAGGAAGAATATGCTTTGACAAGGGCTTGGTGTACTACTTCAAAAGACGAACTCTGCGAATATGGAATGAAGAAAGGAGCTTATTGGGGGGCGCGTGCGCGACAAGTTTCACACTATTTTGAAGAAAAAACTGTATCGCAACAATGACATGTTGAACAGCAAATCGGGTCAAATAACTAAGGGGCTGTTTGGTAGGATCTGAATTTTTAAGAGGTCTGAATTTCTAAAAGGGTCTGAATTCTTAAGATCTGAATTTTTAACATGTTGTTTGGTTGTAACCTCTGAATTGTTGTGTTGAATTATAAAATGACCATTTTACCCTTCTGTGTTCTTTTTTGTTGAATGTAAAGTTTTGGTTTATAAAATAACTGTTCTTGAAGAATTATAAAAATAATATATAAACACCTTACAAAATCAAAATTAAAACATAAATCTAAATGAAAAAGGTTCAAACTTCACATTTTACCAACAATTAATCAACAAATCAAGATTAAAATTAACGAAATCATTTGTTATTCATACATAATGAGCAACTTTTTATAAAATTGTTTTATCTAACATCATCTTTCAGCAACAAGAAAAAAAATCAAAAACATCAGAAGGATTACAAATGTTCCACTTTGTTTATATCAACTTTCATTGATCCTTCAAGCTACAAGAAATTAACATCTATGATTAGCAACCATATATCTTTAATTTCATATTACAAATATTCCATGGGTTTACCATGGATAATTTATTTTTTCAGATGATTTCTTTGTTTTCGTTCGACATTATTTGAATTAAACCAAAGAATGGTGTCTTTAATGGATGATTCTGGTTAACAATAGGTGGTGCTAGAATGCACAACTTTTTCCAGCTTCATCTTGTGCTTGTTTCCATACAAAAGAGTAACAATTTTGGCTTGAATCAAATAGGATACAATCCACCATCAACCCACTATCCACCCACCATAACCAACACAATCACCATAGCCATTAATCCAAATCCAACATTACCCTCCTTCACTCTTTCCTGAACCACCAAACACCACCCACACAAACACCATTCCTACATTTTACCACTATCACCACAGCCTATACCGACAAAACCAAATCACCCAAGAAAAAAAACACGCAAAAAAAAAACTGACCATTAAGTTACTCCCTCACCTGCAATTCCCATGTTCATCATCCTTTCCACTTCACAACAGCCACCATTTTCAAACCTGCAACCAAGAAACAAGGGAGATGCAGAAGAGGAAGGCAGCAATCAAAATTGAAAAAAGTGTGTGTCAATCGAATTTTGAGAAGGAACACGAAGAGGTGTTCAGTTTCTTTTTTTTGTTGGGATACATATATGGACTGGGGGGGTTCGCTGCCAATGGAGATGGCAGCGCTGGTGGGAGAAGGTGGCCAACTAGTGGTGGACAGGATGGCGGAATCGGAGATGCAGGGGGAAGGAGCGTCGGTGTCTGTGAAAGAAAGAGAATCGGGAAAGAAGTGATATATTAGGGCAAAAGAGGAATATGCGTCTCCTTTTTAAGTTCAGATACGCCTCCACATCTGAATTTCTCAATTAAGAGGCTACCAAACAGGGTCTAAGCAGTTTAGCAAATTCAACTGTATTTACAACAGGCTTGAGGCGCAACAGCAAAGCGGAACCAACGACTTCGATTTGTTCAAATATGCAAAAGAACAACATCGGGTCGAAATAGGACATGTTTTCTAGTATGAAAAATCATGGGAGTTGTTGCGAGCGGATCCAAAGTGGAATAAAACGCCTACATCGTCGGAGGTTCAATCCAAAAGGTCTCGCAATTCGAGCTCGGTCGACGTGTCGGACGCATGGACTCACATCGAGCTAAACGCCGACACTGATGAGATCCCGGATGATATCGATGAGATATACCCACCATGAAGACCGTTCGGATGCGACAAAGCTAGGCGCGCTACAAGGCATGTGGAGGAGGTTGAGGCGAAAGCAAAAGACACAACAAAAATGAGAGTGAAATTCGACGAGCACAGTATATTGATACAAGAAAAAATGACTTGAAACGTCGTCATTTGGAGTTCCTAAAAAGGCAGGCACAGAAGAAGCTGGAGCAAAAAGAGAGAGAATTAATGAAACATCAGTTATCAATTCTTCGGACGAGCGAGGAGGGTTTGGCACCTGAAGATCCACGGTGCTACAAACAATGAAGGAACAAATTAGAAGGAAATAGTTGGGTTAATTATGATTTTATGAGTAATTTGAATGATATTTTAGTTAATGACTTTAGGTTTAAAATTATGTTTTTTGAATTGTAGTCGTAATTTTAGATTTTAAATATTATGTCTTTTTTTTTAAATTATGTTTTATAAAAATATATTCATTTTAGTGATTAAAAAAACGTAAAAAGGAAAAAAAGGAAAAAGGAAAAAGAAACAAATTCAAAAAAAAATCAAAAATAAAACATATTTATTCTAAAAAAGTTGGTGTTCCATCTTGTTGTCCATTTCCCCACTTTGTGTTATAACACCATTTGTTTATGTGGCATGTGAGGTGGCACAATTTGGTATTGTATCTTGTTGTCCACACACAATGCTCTAATATTGTTGCTCATTGGTATATATGGGTCCCACACATAAAAAATCCAGAATACGTTTTCCGGAATTAGCAGATCCGAAGCATGATCTACCCGTATTTCAGACCAAATTTTCAGCATGGATTCGTCAAACCAATTAAGTTTTACACTTTAAGTTATTTTGCATTTGATTTTTTGAAACGATTTACCTATTCCAAAATGGTTCGAACAACGAGGAACAACTCCGGAATATCCAGATTATCCTTTTTTCATCTTTTCCTTATTGTACGTGTATGAATGTTATGTAAGTACTTTGTAATATGTTTCTTATCGGTTGTTTTAGTCTGGAATTACTTATTGTAGGGGTTCCGGAAGGGAAATGTAGGTCCGGAACACAATAAACATTGTCCGGAACTTGATGATCTATTCCGAAACAATGATCCAAAATACTTATAATATACATTTTTTTCTAAGTATTGTTTAATAATTCATGTTAGTCCAAAGACGAGTTAACGTAGATGTTGTTAAAAAAAAGTGGGTCTTACGGACAACGAAGTTGTATTCAATTCACAGGAGATTTTGGAATTGCACCCAATAAAGGTAAAATCGAAAAACAATAATTTTATAATTCTAATTTATTTTTACGGTAATGTACTAAAATGTTCTTGGATTTTTTTTAGATAAAAAACGACGATGCTGAGTTTCAAAATAAGATTAAAAAAAAACCAACAAAGGCACCCATAAAATTAAGAGGAAAAAATCATAAATGGTGTTAAAACTTAAATTGAAAGCAGATAGGACTTCGAAAGATGTCACCGAAGCAAGTGCAGACAAACCTGTTATGATAGACTAGTTAAAATTATGTTTTTTTTGTTATGGATATGTTTCAGGAATTGTTTTTTTATTATTATTAAATACTTTTATTCTTATTGATTTTTAAATAGTATATTAATAAAATTTAGGTAAATTCTATTTTCATTCTCCAACATTAAGTGAATCGAACGATCATGATGAGTTGCCTATAGAGTATGTTATACCACGTCTTGAAGACGAGCAACGACATCTTGTTGATATGGCTGTATTAGAAATGAGTTGTGATTATCAATGTACTAAACAACGAATGGTAATACTAGAACTCCCATTACCGCCTTCACCGGCTGAGGATCGGAGAAAAGTAGCAATGTATAACATGCAAAATGCTCATTATTACAATGTCTGAAGATATATGACAATTTGTGAACACAATGGACATCATCGAAGAAACACGTAGGACGACTCCAACAACAGAAGATCGAGTTGAATTGACTGATAATGGTTTCGAACTAACGGAGACCTACATGGAATTGTTTGAAAATGATGTAGACACGGCTAGTTTGCATCGGATGTAAGTTCCCAGTTATCGGCCACAAATGTAATCTGGTTTTAAATACGGATATTGTAATGTCTTTTCAAACTGAATTTTGTAAAACGAACGGTATGATTATGTAAACTAAAATGACAATTATCCTTTTTCATTAACATTATTGCAAATAATGTTATTTAATCTAATACATACTTAGATTGGTTTCCAAAAATCAGGAAATTGTAAGGGATACATATTTTGTTCCCGGTCAATAAAATCTCCTCTACTTCTAACAATATTTGTTAAACGGTCCCGTTCTGCACAAAGTTTATTGATCTCCTTATTTTCATTTTCAATCCACTTCTTAACTTGTTTCACTTCTTTCATCGCTTCTGCAACCCATTTTTCTTTTTCATTTACTTGTTCCACTAGATCGTCTACATATTGATTTAGTGTGCAACTTTTCTCAAAGTCCTTTTCGTTTTCTTCTTCAGCAGCCTTCATAGCTTGGAAACCGTCACCAGGCATTTTATCCGGGAGTGAGAAATATGGGCCTTCTGGAAACAGGTTATTATCTTAACAACCATAATAATCTTCTTATTCACAATGTCAAACACCATCGTGTGATGAACTCATTCCAATTTTATTTCAACGTTGAGGATTCATGCTAGGTGCATTTTTAGGTCGAAAAGCAAGTGTACGAAAGAGCCACTCCTGAAAGTGGCTCCGGATCCAGAATGGGGTTCCGGAATAAGGGTCTGAAATACTGTCAGGAATCTATGACATTTACTATTCGCAATGACTACACATATTGTCAGGAATCTATGACTGTTACTTTTGGGAAATGACTACACATATGTCAGGAACCTATTATTGTTCTGAATTTATGGTCTTAAATATCAATTCTTGAATGTGGTCCGAAATCGCTAGTCCGGAACCTAGCTCCGAAATAACTTGTCCGGAACATGGCTCCGGAACAATTGTCCAAAATAGCTAGTCCAAAATATTGTCAGGAATCTATGACATTACTGTTCGGAATAACTATACATATGTCAGGAATCTCTGACTTTTACTGTTCGCAATGACTACTCATATGTCACGAATCTAGGACGATTATTGTTACGGAATTAGGGTCCAAAATATCATTTCCGGAATGTGGCTCCGAAATGTGTTTCCGGAATAGTGTTAGGAACCATAACCCTAGTAAATCTTCTCTAATAAATGAAAGTTTTTTTTTCCATTTGTCACACTCTCATTCAATTTATCAAATGTCATTTTATGGTTATTTTGAATTAATTTTTTTCCCACGTGTCATTTTATGAGTTTTTCTATTTTATTAAATTCCACATGATATTTTAATGTAATAATTGCAATACATGTAATAATAAATGAATATCAATTTCATTAATCAACATACATTTTAATTTCAAGATTCTCAAAATTAAAGTTTATTAGTTTCTTTTGTTTATTTATTTAAATTATTTGTTTAAATATAAAAGAGAAAATCATTTCCATTATAATAATTCATTATTTTTCTTATTTTCTTATAAATTGAAAGTTCTCAAATATTTTGACCTTTATATTTAATTTTTTTTTTTAAATTAACCCATGTAATACATGGGTCTCACAACTAGTGCCATTATATAAAGGAATTCAAGCATGAAAACTCTTTACCTTGTTAAAATTAAAACTAAAAATTCATTTCTCATAATCCAAAGAAATGGCATACTATGATTGTGGCTCTGAAAGTATTATAAGGATATCAATGACTAGAAATAACCTTGGACGGCTTTTTTATGCTTGTCCTAAAGAGGTATGTGGGTTATCCTTTTATTATTTTTCTTTGGAATAATATTAATTTACACAATATATGTCATGTGTTTGATCTTAAATTTTCAAGGACCACAATTTAGGTTTATCTGTTGGGTTGACAAAGCAAAAGATAACAACTCGGTGATAATCGATAACTTATTTCGATCGAAGAAGAAACTTGAAACCTAAAATATGCACTTGAAGATAGCGTTAATGTGTAATTGGATTTTCTTTTTTGGAATCATTGTGTACAAGTTGTAAGTTTTATGTTCATCAACTAAGTTTCCCTTCTGTAACACTTATTAATCTTTTTAATATGTAATGTTTTCTTGTTTGTTAGTATTACTACGGTACTTTTCAATTATGTTTTTTCTATCTTTGTAATATGTAACAAATACTAGAGAAATAATAATATTTTTCATTACACACTGCAAATCAATTACAAACATAATGTATTGCAATTACATTGGCAATAAAACTGTAATCAAAGGGTCTAGTATTTCCTATTCATTTGGAAGGGGAAGAGGGTGCACGATTTGTGTCTGGTAGGCAGTCTGAAACACATTAGCTCAGTAATATATTTGAACCACATCAAGTAATTCATGGTTGTTCAAATGACGTGATACCGCAATAGCACAACCGCAAGTTATACCCAAACTGCGTCATTTCCCACATGAACATGTATGATTGTTCAGGTCAACAACACATGTTTTTTTAAAATCAAAAACTCGATAAATGTCACATGGGAGTGGAGACGGGATCTCTGGCAGGATCTTTGTTGCTTGCCACCAAACAGACTTTTGCATCCTTTGATGAAGCACCATTTCAGCATACGGGGTGAGTACGGTAGTCAAACTTGCTGGAAAGTAAATATGATCAAATAAGGTTCTTGTACAAGTATTTAAATAAATTTAATATTTCACACAGTATTTTACTTGTCATTAATCTGTGTTCAAAGTCCTTTAAATATAGTCACGAATTGCCTCGGTAAGCATTATTATCGGTACATTGCATTGATTTACCGATAACACAAAAAAATTCGGGAACATCAATGTTGACTACATTCCAACAGATGTTAGGGAAATAGGCTCTTGCCCATTTTGTATGACCAATGTTGGAAATCATTTCATGAGCATCAGGGGTCAGCTGACAGAAGTTTTCTTCAAAATCGGACACAGTATATGAGATGGATGTCATCCACGAAAAAGGTTGTAATGTTCTGTCATATACGCCTCTTGTACGCATATACTTGAACACACTTTTAGAAGTATATACATGATAAGAATCAAGCAATACATGCTCTATGCAAGAACTATCGACATCGTCCATAGGTTCTAGCATTTTTCAAGTGGGGGAGAGTAGAACCTCACAACAACAAGACTTTCTGCCAAGGTTCGATTCTCAGTCGGATTTCTCCAAGTTCAAGACTTTCGTGCAACTGTTAAATATTCTAATTTCGCGTCATGATCATTGTCAGCTGTTGGATTTCCCTTCTAGTCTTATTAGTTTTAGTTGTGATAGCATCTGTAAGGCGTATTTGTGCTTTAGACTCTAGGGTGTTAGGAGCCCAGGTTGAGAGATCTGATGAGGGCTTCCTTGTATGTTCTTGTTTGATTGGGTCTTGGAGGTCTGAGTCCTTGCCCAAAGACCTGGTAGGGTCAGTTAAGTCTTGTTAGGCCTGAGTGTTGTTGTTTGTTGGTGGATCGGGGGTAAGACCAAGTGATGTGGTTGGTTAGTGGATCAAGGGTAAGCCTGAATGTTGTTAGTAGATAGCTAAGCTGGTTTGTCGAAGCCAGACAGGAGTATGGTCTAGTTTAGTATGTAACTAGTTAGTTTTTGTTGTGGTGGTGCACGTATGTGCAGGATTAGCATAATGACGTTTGGCCGAGAAGGTTTTAAGCCGATCAAATCTGTGGATTTTCAGTCAATTTGGTAGATTTGAGGGTTATGTCAGACTCCGAGTAGTGAAGAGGTTCTTTCCATCATGATTTAAGGAAGTTGTGCGAAGAAATTTTCTTCAAGTCGCATGGTATCACCAAAATTTATGGGCTGGCAGAGTTGTCAAGAAGTTGGAGCGAGAACCAATTTTAAGGACAAATCTATTTTAAGTAAGGGAGAATAGTAACATCATGTTTCCTGTCATTTCTTATTTTAGGACTATAGACCGGAAGTCACATGTGTAAAGGCTTTGGGCCTTAAGGAGTTAAATTTTGGACCTTTTGGAAGGAGGCAATGATGGTCAAGAGACTTAACCCTTGAATTGAGTTTTGGACCGAAGGGTAGAAAAGGAAAACTCATGGGCCGAGTTCTTGCATGAAATATGGATTTTTGTTCAGGAAGTTTTTAGTCCAATATATCTAGATAATCTTACGGGGGCTCTTCAACACCTTTATGTACATATAAAAAACACCAACATCGGAGTTGAAACGAAGAAGTTGCAGTAGTTTGAAAGTGTGTTGATTTTGGGAAGAAGGGTAGTACGTTGGGCGTACATTAGGTATGTCGTGCGTACCTTATGTACGTTGTGCATACCAATATAACGAAGACATGCATCCAAGGGTGTACGCTAGGTGTTGGGGTTTTGAACCCTATTTAAGGTCCTTAACTTCCCCAAACCCTTTCCATTCTTAGCATCCACCTCTCCAATGTCCTCCCTTGAAACCCTAACCCTAATTTAAGCCTTGTGAGCTAAAGAGTGTGCTTTTTTGTATCTTTGAAGGAAGAAGAAGGTGGTGATTGAGCTTGAAAGCTTGAAGCAATGTTGGATTTGGAAGTTCTCATCCCTCATTCATCTCCAGAAGGTATAAAATTAGAAGATTTATGAATGTTTCCTTAGATCTAGTTTAAGGTGTTAAAGTTATGTCCTTTTTGTCCCACAAATTGGTCCATTTGAGTGTGGGTTGTTCCAGATCCTGTGAGTTGCGTTTCCAGGTGTATATGAGGGTGGTAAGTCATAAAAATGTGATATTGGTCTTGTTTTTTCATTCATGGATGTGTTAAGAAGCTTGGAATCTTATGATAAGTTAGGGTTTTGGATTTAGACCCTTCCTAGCCATGCAAAATCATAAAGTTGGAAACTTTATGATTATGGGTGTTAATTTGGACCTGGAACTGAGCTCTAGACAAAAGGCCTTAAGGTATAAAGTGCTTAATAAAGGAGTGGGATCAGGGCGCGTACGTTTGGTGTATGTGGAGTTTTGCGTCATTGTATCGTGGGTCGAAGGCACCATTGTCAGGCCACTAGTTGGTTATCTTTTAGTAGAGGGATGTCATAGGGACTGTATGTAGTCACATAGGATAGACTTGTTGGATATAGTGTCTAAGCCCATAACTATATTTGGTATGTACTTGACCCGACCCGGCATGGTCCATTTGGGTTGCACTTCACCCGAACAATTTATGGATAATATTTGAGAATAGTACAAGTTATGATTTATTAATATATTATAAGTTCTAATATATTAATATAAGATCATATTATTTAATTAGTAGTGATCTATAATTAATCTAGGATTAATTTAGTGATCAAAGATATTACTAATTAAATATGGGCTTCTATATTTATATTGTGTGGGCTAATGCTTATTTAGAATGGGCTAGGCTTGGATGGAAAAGTCCATGGATACTCCATGGAGCTTTGACCCATGGATCTCATGGAAATGAAGAGACATGGGTATTAGGGTTTACATGGATGTAACCCTAATCCACCACACTATATAAAGGAGGCTTTGGTTCTTGAAATCATACTAGTTGACACTTGTTGAGGTGAGGCCGATTTCAAGATAGTAGTATTTATTCTCTCAAAGTTCCAAGTTTGTGGTGATTTGTGACTTTCATTTGAGGCATCCACATTATTGGTGCTAGGCTCTAAAACTCCAAGCAATCAACTACAACTTCAAGGTAAGCATTTCTACTAGCTTATTTGATTCATGTTCCCCATGCCATGCTAGTTAAGATATGAACCTTGGAAAAATAATTATTTGCATGTATCTTAGACAAACATAGATCCAAGGTTTATTAGGGTTGCATGTACACTTAGGAAGTGTTAGAATGCTCAAAAACCCTTCAGTGGTATTAGAGCCTAGGTTTATTTGTTTGATACTTGATGTAAAAAAAAAAAAAAAAAAAAAAAAAAAAGTTGGAAAAGTCGAAAATAATTAAAAAAAAAAAAAAAAAACGGAATTTCGGCTTTAGTTGCTGGAAATGGATTGGAAACATTACTCTAAACTGTTTTGGTACTTGAAAACTTGTTTTAGATGGAGTAATGTTTTTTGCTAATTCATTTACAACAACTAGTTATCAAAATTACAAAGTTTTATGTGATTTTGATTCTTGAAAGTGTTCATATTCATATTCGTGTTCTTATGATGTTTAGATGATCATAGGAATTATTTGTAACCTATGTGGTAATTTAATTCTTGATCATAATGTGTTTTAATGGAGTCCATAACTTGTCCTCAAGTTATGGAAAACCAAAAGTCTCTTGGATTAAAAACCATTAAAAGAACATAAGAGTTAGAAAAATGAAGAGTCTTCATTTTATTACTCTATTAAACTCATAAGTTACAAGATATGAAAAGTTTTGAAAGTTTACAAAACTTGCCCTCAAGTTTTGGAACAAGTAAAGTTAAGTTAAAACTTTAGTTCCAACCCTTAGAATTTTAAAAAGTTAAAATTCAACCCTTATACTTATATTATTATGATTTAATAATTATATATATATATGTATAAGAACAAAGTCGTCTTACCGCTAGTACGCCTCATTCACGAAGCCGGTCTATAAGGTGGGTATAAGGTTGTTGCCTATAAAATGGTGACTTAATGGGTGTCCACTCTCACCCACCGCTTGCTTGACTGGTGGAGGGTCGTTAGCCGAACGGGTAAGACAAGGACTTATAAATTCTCATTCAAAGTATGATGAATATTATAAAGTAACTAAATGTTTTATTAAATTCCCAATCTTAGTTACTTTAGGAAAAATGTGAATAAGGTGCTAATCCATGAAATTACACTTTACACTTTGATTAAGTCGTTGGTGGAGCGTGTGTGGTTAACCGGCACACTAACTTGGACTTAACAAGGTAGGTAAAGGGTGACTTAAAGGTTTATTATAGTATCGGTGGAGCGTGTGTGGTTTACCGGCACATCGATTGAGTGATAAACCTTAAGGGTACCAAGTGATTTGCATGGTTACTTCACACCTCGTTTTGTGATCCTCGGCATCCCAGTCACAAAACTTGGAGGGCACACTTGAGATTGAAACATGCCTTTGAAAAGTTCATTGAATCTCAAAGAATCTAGGAATTTCTAAGAACCAATCAAAAACCTAATATTTAAACATTTCGGTTTTCGTGGTGGAAATTGGTGAATCGTCATTCACCTACCTTTCAAATATGGTATAGCTTAGATTACGGCATACCTCTTCTAAGTTATATTATATTGTGATTGGATCCTAGCCTTAATATTACATTTGGGTGTTTTATTAAGGACTCTCTTATATCTAAACTAATCTTGTTCTCTTCTTTTCAGATGTCTTCAAACAATGCTTCTGGCTCTAATCCTAATGGCTCCTTTACCCTTATGAACTTGTGTGGGAAAGTCACCTTTGATGGATCCAACTTCAATGAGTGGATCAGAAACATCAGGATGATTACCCGCTACGAGGACAAAGAATATGTCCTTGACAAGGAGCTTAAGGAGATTGATGAGACCACTGCAACTCCTCAGGAGATCGCTGACTTTCGGGCACATGAAAGGGATGCTACGAAAGTGGCTTGCATCATGATGGCCACGATGACAGCGGAACTCCAAAAGTCTTATGAGGATTTCTACCCTTATGAAATGCACCAAGATTTGATGGAAAGATACCATCAAAGTGCAAGACAAGAGAGGTATGAAATCATCTGCTCCATGATAACAACCATGATGAAGGACGGGGAATCCGTCACGAGCCACATGCAGAAAATGCAAAGGTATGTGGATCGTTTGCTGAAGCTTAATGTGAACTTCCCGGAGGATCTTGCAATAGATATTATTTTGCATTCCTTACCATCGTGCTATGATCAATTCCGCATGACATATCACATGAACAAGGAAGAAGTCACCCTCAGCAAACTTCAGGGACTTCTCAAGACCGCAGAAACAGGTCTTAAGGGGAAGTCGGTTGCTATCACTCCTACTCAAAACTCTACTCCGGTTTTGGCAATCGGGAAAAGTCGAGGGAGGAAGAGAAAGAGCTCTTCTAAGGGTACCAAGGTTCGGACCCTTGATGGCTCTTCTTCAAGTGGAACCAAGAAAGGTTTCGTCACTCCTTCTTCTGACCCAAAAGAGGCTGAATGCTTCTATTGCCATGAAAAATCTCATTGGAAGCGGAACTGCCCAAAGTACCAGCAGGATGTGAAGGATGGGAAAGTCAAACCCAACCATGCAGGTACTTACACTATCATTTCTAATAACTCACCCCATTCTAAATCTTGGGTCCTTGATACCGGTTGTGGTATTCATATTTGTTGTGACTTGCAGGGACTAAGAAGAAGTGAGAATGTGGAGCAAGGAAGAATAAACTTGATCATGGGGAATAGGAAAGCTTTACCTGTTACCAAGATTGGAGTTTATACTTTATCGCTAAGTAGTGGGTTTAATTTAGATTTGAATAAATGTTGTTATTCGCCAGGAATGGCAAGAAATATTATTTCCTTTCATGCTTTGTACAAACAAGGGTTTACCTTTTCATTTAATAATGAAGTTGGTTCTATAGATGTTTTCTATAATAATGTTTTTTATTTTAAAGCATTACCTTGTGATGGTGTGTATGAAGCTGTATCTGTTATAGATAACTTAGGAAATAATGTTTTGTGTATTGATTCTACTAATAATAATAACTTGGATAAAGCATCATTATGGCATTGTCGTCTTGGACATATAAGCAAGAAACGCATAGGCCAACTCCAAAAGGATGGAGTCTTGGAGTCGTTTGACCTAAAGTCAGATGATAGTTGCGAATCATGCTTACTTGGCAAAATGACAAAATCACCCTTCACAGGCTCGTGTGAGAGGGGTGAAGGTTTGTTGGACCTTATACACACGGATGTGTGTGGACCATTCAAACATGCCACAAGGGATGCTAATCGTTATTATTTGACTTTTACTGATGATTACAGTAGATATGGATATGTCTACTTAATCAAGCATAAGTCAGAGACTTTCGAGAGGTTTAAGGAATTTAAACAGGAAGTCGAGAATCAATTGGGCAGGAACATTAAGATGCTTCGATCCGATCGAGGAGGTGAGTATCTTAGTTCAGAGTTCCTCGACTATCTTAGGGAATGTGGGATTGTCTCACAATTGACACCTCCCAG
This sequence comes from Lactuca sativa, assembly GCF_002870075.4. Classification (NCBI taxonomy): domain Eukaryota; kingdom Viridiplantae; phylum Streptophyta; class Magnoliopsida; order Asterales; family Asteraceae; genus Lactuca; species Lactuca sativa. The sequence goes on along the minus strand of NC_056627.2, from coordinate 284,814,146 downwards.
GACACCACAGTTGAATGGTGTGGCTGAGAGGCGTAATCGAACCTTGTTGGATATGGTTCGTTCCATGATGAGTCGAGCTACGCTACCAATCTCATTCTGGGGGTATGCCTTAGAGACTGCCGCCCATATTCTTAATCTTGTCCCTACAAAGAAAGTTGCCAAAACTCCTCACGAGATGTGGACTGGGAAAGTACCTAAGCTAGACCACATCAAGATTTGGGGTTGTGAGGCTTTCGTGAGACGCGAGACTCATGATAAGCTCGAACCTCGAAGCGAGAGGTGTATTTTCATCGGCTACCCACAACAATCCTTTGGTTACCTCTTCTACAGACCTAGTGATAATGTGGTCTTTGTAGCAAGAAGAGGAGTTTTTCGAGAGAGAGAATTTATAAGCCAAGGGGACAGTGGGAGGCAAATTGATCTTGAAGAAATTCAAGAGTCAAGCGGTGAAGGAACTTCAAACACTAGCCCTCAACTTGAGGAGGAAACTCCTGTTGAGCCAGTTGATGTGCCTGTACCTCTTAGGCGTTCCACAAGAGTTAGGAATGCACCTGAGCATTATTATGGCTTCCATATTACTGCGGAAGGTGAGACACTTATTAGTGATGAGACACTAGTAGGTCTGGATGAACCTAACAGCTACACGGAAGCCATGGCAGGCCCTGAGGCTGCCAAGTGGAAAGAGGCAATGGATAGCGAGATACAATCCATGTATGACAATCAAGTTTGGAACTTGGTTGAAAATGTACCAGGTCGTAAGACAGTGGGGTGCAAATGGATCTTCAAGAAGAAGACCGACATGGACGGTAATGTACACACTTATAAGGCACGACTGGTTGCAAAAGGTTATTCTCAAACTCTGGGAGTTGATTATGATGAAACCTTTTCACCAGTGGCCAAGATAAAGTCTATTAGGGTTCTGTTAGCCATTGCTGCATTTCATGATTATGAAATATGGCAAATGGATGTCAAAACTGCCTTCCTTAATGGAAAGTTGGCTGAGGATGTTTACATGGTTCAGCCAGAGGGTTTTGTCAGTACAGAGTACCCCAATAGAGTGTGTAAGCTCGAGAAATCCATTTATGGATTGAAACAGGCACCTCGCAGATGGAATCTTTGCTTTGATGAGAAAGTCAAGGAATTTGGCTTTTCAAGGAGTGAAGATGAATCTTGCGTCTATATCAAGGCTAGTGGGAGCATAGTCAGTTTTTTGGTACTGTATGTGGATGACATACTACTCATAGGAAATGACATCCCAACCTTGCAGGAAGTAAAGTCCTGGCTTGGGAAGTGTTTTGCTATGAAGGACCTTGGTGAAGCTGCCTATATCCTAGGGATAAGGATTTTGAGAAACAGGAGTAAAAGACTAATTGGACTTAGTCAAAGCACCTATGTGGACAAAGTGTTGAAAAGATTCAACATGCATAACTCCAAGAAAGGTGAGTTACCTATTCAGAGTAATGCCAGATTGAGTAAGACACAAAGCCCTAGCACTGAGGCTGAGATAGCAGAAATGAGTCGACTACCTTATGCTTCAGCTGTAGGATCGATCATGTATGCTATGACGTGTACTCGACCTGATGTAGCCTTTGCTTTAAGCATGGTTAGCAGGTATCAGGGGAACCCTGGCAAGGAACACTGGACTGCGGTAAAGAATATCCTCAAGTACCTGCGAAGGACTAAGGACTGGGTCCTTACCCTCGGTGGGAGTGATGACTTGAGAGTTGTAGGGTATAGTGATGCTAGTTTCCAGACTGATAGGGATAATTTCCGCTCTCAGTCAGGCTGGGTCTTTACCCTAAACGGAGGAGCAATTTCTTGGAAGAGTTCCAAGCAAGAGACAGTGGCAGATTCAACTTGTGAATCAGAGTATATAGCAGCAAGCGAGGCAGCAAAGGAGGCTATATGGCTAAAGAACTTCATCGGAGACCTTGGAGTTGTACCAGCTATAAAAGAGCCAATGGAGATTTTCTGTGACAGCAATAGTGCGGTTGCCTTAGCCAAGGAACCAAGGGATCACGGGAGATCCAGACACATCGACAGAAAATACCATTTTATCAGACATCGAATTGAAGAAGGACTCCTCATGGCGAAGAGGGTATCATCGGATGAGAACCCGGCAGATCCCCTCACGAAGGGACTGAGTAGGGTTAAGCATCTCCAGCATGCTCGGAGCATAGGGCTGAAGGATGATATAAGTTTTAGTAGTTAGATAACCCAGAAATTTGTAAAGTGTAATTGACATTTGATGATGAATAAAAGGTGTTTTATTTATGAGTAAAGTGTTGCTATCTCTTGTCGATCTTTTACTATATTTCTTTTGCATGTTTTGACTTCCAGAATAATTATGTTTGGTATATCATATTATTCAAACCTCCACAGTCGGTCATATGTCGGAAGTAGGTATGAATCAAGACTGTCATGATTGGTTGCAGAGGTCTAAGGTGTTGGACAAGGCTACAACAATCATGAGTGCTCATAAGTTCTGAGCATTGGACTCAACCCACGCTCACTGGAATCACTTCATGGAATTTTATCTCGAGTGATCGTGAGACGGTAATATCATATAAGTCTTCAAACCTAGAGATATGATTTGTTACTTACGAGTTGGTTATGCATTGATTGTACGAAAACGCATTGGTAACTCGATGTTATAAAACGTGCTTTTGTGTGTAATTCAATGAGTGGTAGAACAAACATATGAGTCGAAGTTTATCTGTTCCTTCTTGGATTAGAAGCTGATATCTGGGCCACTCGATGATTTTGTTTTGACCTATGTACCGGGCCCGGTCAGAACTAAGTTGATGTGTTCAATTAAGTTCTTTGTCAAACAAATCAGAAATCGGGAAACAAACTGCTGGACAATAAGTAAGACAATGTTCCATGTATTTGTCCGGCTGATATCTAGAACAGAGGATTATATGATCACTTATCTAAATGGCGCGTTCTAGTTCAACAGAGTTTAAAGAGCTACGATTGCTGATCGGTTCCTGAAGTTATACTTGCAAATATAGTTACTAGACTTATCCAAGTGGGAGACTGTTGGATATAGTGTCTAAGCCCATAACTATATTTGGTATGTACTTGACCCGACCCGGCATGGTCCATTTGGGTTGCACTTCACCCGAACAATTTATGGATAATATTTGAGAATAGTACAAGTTATGATTTATTAATATATTATAAGTTCTAATATATTAATATAAGATCATATTATTTAATTAGTAGTGATCTATAATTAATCTAGGATTAATTTAGTGATCAAAGATATTACTAATTAAATATGGGCTTCTATATTTATATTGTGTGGGCTAATGCTTATTTAGAATGGGCTAGGCTTGGATGGAAAAGTCCATGGATACTCCATGGAGCTTTGACCCATGGATCTCATGGAAATGAAGAGACATGGGTATTAGGGTTTACATGGATGTAACCCTAATCCACCACACTATATAAAGGAGGCTTTGGTTCTTGAAATCATACTAGTTGACACTTGTTGAGGTGAGGCCGATTTCAAGATAGTAGTATTTATTCTCTCAAAGTTCCAAGTTTGTGGTGATTTGTGACTTTCATTTGAGGCATCCACATTATTGGTGCTAGGCTCTAAAACTCCAAGCAATCAACTACAACTTCAAGGTAAGCATTTCTACTAGCTTATTTGATTCATGTTCCCCATGCCATGCTAGTTAAGATATGAACCTTGGAAAAATAATTATTTGCATGTATCTTAGACAAACATAGATCCAAGGTTTATTAGGGTTGCATGTACACTTAGGAAGTGTTAGAATGCTCAAAAACCCTTCAAGACTGAGGACTCTTGGTCTACGCTTTATTGTTTGTTCCATGTTTGGTTGTGGCTTCAGAGCACGATCTCATGTCCGGGTGTCTATCTCATCTATGAGTGTCTACGGTTTTGCATTCCTTGGATTTTTAGCTATATACTCTTATGTATAGCATGTTGCTATGATGTAGTGATCTGCCAGATCTATGTATATATCCTTATATAATAGGACGTTTTAGTATTGGTATGTTGGTTAGAGTGCTAGTAGACTGGTTATCATCTAGCGGAGTGCCCTAAGCGATGTATGTAGTCATGTCGGATAGCCTGAGAACTCTTGGAATAATTATAGAAAAATCATACGGAGTCGAAAACTGATTTCATAAATTCTGAAATGTGTCTAGTTTGTTCATAATTTTTATTATGATTTTTAGAAGTCTCTAACTTGTGTGATAATGTTCATTTTCACAGACTGGTCCGAATTCGTAGCTACAGTGATAGGCAGTTTTGTAAAAATCACCATAAATTGTAGAAAAATCATATGGAGATGTTCAAGTAGTCATTTTAAAGGTATGAACCTGAACTATTTGCACCTAATACAGTTTTGAAAACTAAAATGTTTAAGTTGGCCATGAATGGAGTCAAACTTTTCTGATGAAAGCTGTTGGATGAGTTTAGTTCTGTTATTGGTGTTTTAACTTGTATTCCCCCCTTAAAATTTAAGAAAACATGAAAAGATATGGGTATGGACTCACCTTGTGTGGTTTCAGTGAATGGATGATGAAGAAAGGAAGTGTTCAACTCAAGAACACTTTAGATGATGTTTGAAGATTCGAAGATCTAACACAAATATGATGATATTTGTGTAAGGAACTCATGATTTGAGTGAAGAAGTGTAAGGAAATCAAGTATGGGAAGAGATTTACTTACCAAAGATGTGTGAAGAGCTCAAGATCAGCTTGATTCTCGAATTCTTGGTGAGAGGAAGTGAAAGAGAATGTGTTATGCTTTTTGGTGAAAAGTGAGTGAAATGGGAGGAGAGATAAGGATCCTTCTTGCCTTTGGTCAAGATTATGGCTAGAAATGAGTGTAAAAAGGACAATGATTGACTAGGTATGGGTGAATAGTGACTGGGAATGGTCATGGAGTGGGCATGGGAGGTTGCTGGTGTCATAACTTTATGGCAAAGTCAACACTCTACCACAAAATCTAACTTAATAGATTTTATTCTTGGACAAGGATTTCCCCCAAAAATATGATAAAAAAAATGAATATTTTGGGTCTCTTATGTTAAAATACGAGTTTGGGTGAAAATCCCGCGTTAAAATCACGAAAAACGGGCTTAAAACGCTAAAAGTATTGAAAATCGGCTAAAAGTTACGAATATCCGAAGTCTGGGCCGGAGGTTCGGTCCTTGGTGCTTAGAATCGAAAGTAGATGGGAACCGAGAGGAGGGTTCGGTCTTGAGCAGCTTCGCATGCAATCCTAGGGAGTGAAGCGAAATGGAGTGAAGGTAGCATCTCGGACCCGAAGTTAGCATCTCGGACCGAAGGGTGAGTTCGGGTTCGGTCCTCCTTGTTCGGTACTTCAGCAGTTTGGTCTAGGAGGCTTCTTGGGGTTTCGCTTCTTAGGGTTTCGCCTCTAAGAGGTTCGGCTCTAAGAGGGTTCGGCCCTAAATGGCTGTTTTTCAAATAAACTTCCCGTTTTGCGCGGTTTTTGACTAAATCAAGGGTTGGGATGCCCCAAGTGATTATAAAAAGTTGAGAGAGATTTTAAGAGAGATTTGGGAGAGATTTCACATACTTAAGGAGATTTGGGAGAGATTTCACATACTTGGAGAGATTTCTCATACTTAGAGAGATTTAGGAGAAATTTCACATACTTGGAGAGATTTCTTATACTTAGAGAGATTTGGGAGAGATTTCACATACTTGGAGAGATTTGGAAGAGATTTGTGGTAGCGAAAGATAGAGCAAGAGAGATTTGAGAGAGACTTCGTTTGAGACCTTTTTGGATGTTTAGCTCCGCTATGCAAGGTGTGTAAACCCCGTTTTTCCTTGTTATGAGCTTTATACGCCCTCGAAGGGTATGTATTAATGTTTTTATCGAGTAGTTCCATCTCTTACCCTAATTTGGGTGTGGATTTTTCTGAACATGTGAAACTTCTAAGCGATGCTTTGTATTAAGATGGTGCGTTGTACAATAGTAAACATAATGTAACCCTAGTATAGAAGGGTTAATTGAGTTGACCGGTTTGACTTGTTGACTTTATTTGACTTTGACTTGACCAGAAATTGACGGTTGTCACAGCAGCATATCCCATAAGAAATCTACAGTTAACCGTGCCCGGGCGAGGACAATCCAGGGATGGGTAACCCCTGGGAAGTTTTCGTGTTGGGGGCCCAAAGTGTACAATATTGTGATACGTGCCTAAGGGGGATGTTATATTCTATTTCTTCTTAAATTGATTTCATAGTTGGAGATTTTGTTCTTCATTGGAACGGACGTGGAATATTGTATGTCACCCAATTACAAATAACGCAATTGGAGATGATGAAGTATGTGTCAATTAGGTTTCCACCGGTACTCGCCATTTTTTCAACCCACCTCCACTGCGTAAAATGAAAACCCTTCACCGACTTCCAACTTCCTATTACTCTTGTTGAAAACCATCGCCGACCCATGGCGAAACTCCCCCAATTTCACCTATTGTTCGTTATCTTCGGTGAGGATGGTTGTCTAGAGAAGCCATATAGGCCAAGCAATCGCCTACTTCAGTGTGACCTGATCAATCGCTACTAAAACCCCATAAATGATATAGATAGCATTAAACAAATCCACACCAACCGTCTATCACAGGTCCATTTTACTATGTCGATCCTTTTCTTTCTTCAACCTAAAATTTACAGTGCTCTTCATTTTAGTCTTGTGCTTGTGTTTGATACAGGGGAAGGCACTTCTTTCATCCTTGCAAGGCGTGGATTGATACTCGGTTCCTCGCAAGTAATGTCATTTTCGATTAATTTCTTAATTAAACATCAATGTGATTTCACCATTCAATGTAACACCCTGTTGAGAATCGTTTCCCATTGTGGAATGATGATAAACGAGTGGGTATTAGCAGACTTGGAACCCTTGAAGAATTTAGTTGGGCTCATTTGGAGGTGGATGATGTAGTTTGGATGATCCGGGTATTCTGTTTGTGTTTTGGAGCCCAAGGGTATCGATAAAGGCATTGGTTCAGGCCTGTTATGAATTTTGGACCTAATTTCGGTTGGTTTCCAAACTAAATAAAGTTTATAATAGTATAGGGATTCTCATTACCTTTATGTGGATATAAATAACATCGAAAACAAATAAGGGATGCAAAATTTATGATCATTTGAATTTAGAAGGGTTTGGACCAAACGGGTACGCATGGCGTACACGTGAATTTGGATGCGGGAGCATCTGGGAATGTGTTGTGTTCGTCACGCCAGATTAAAACCCTAATTTAGGGTCTTGAACCTTATTTAAAGACTTTAACTCACCTCCAACCCTCATTTCATTCAGCCTCCATCCTCTCTAACCCTAAGAACGAAACCGTAGCCCCCATTTGTGTATTTCTTGAGCTTCATGGTGATTTTTGTGTGTTTTGTTGCTTGAAAAGAAAGAAGGAACTTCTTAAAGAGTCAATGTTTGACTTAGAGCTTTTGGATCTAACTTCTGGATGTATAAAGTCTCAACCTTAACAACTCTTTCATATATATCTAGCTAGTTGATTTTGGTCCCTTTGTGGTGGTTCTTGTGAGTAGAAGTTGCTATAGAACCTTTGAGCTTCATATTTGGTCATTGTTGGGGTTAAGAAGTCTTAAAGTTTGGATCTTGATGAGTATCAAACTTTCATGCATGTTTTGGTGGTCTTTTGGTAAAGTTTGGGACTTAGGTTTTTGATTTGGGTCTCATTAAGTCTTGCTAAGTCATAAATTCAGGAACGTTATGAATTAAGAAGTCCCTTTGAATCAAATCTGGAAGTTTGTACTAAGGTCTTAAGGTAAAAGCTTGCATCTGGGCCTCTTTATGGAGTTAGAATGCTTGAAATCCTCATTGGATCCTTTTGGACAATGAAAAGGTGCCAAGTTGATAACTTTATGGATTAAGTCAATAATACGAAGCTATTTTGAGCATTTCAATGTTGTACTTAAGGTATTAAGTCATTGGTGCAATTGTTGGACATTGGCCGAGAACGTCGTGCGTTCGTCTCGGGAACACCGCACGTTCGAGTCATCAGTGGACTCTTTGGGCTTTTTGCTTTGGACTTGATTCGGGGTTGGATTTTCTGGATTGAGCCATGTTCGGACTTATCTCGTTGGATAGCCCAGTTTGGGCTTAAGGAGTTTGGGTTGGGCCTTAGGGGGCCTAACTTGGATTTGGGCCTTAGTAGGCCCAATTGGTTTGGGTCATTAATGGGTCAGGTTAGATTGGGCTAGCGTTGGTCCTGTGTTTTGAGTTTATCCCTGGATATTAATTTAGATCAGTTTGGCTTGACTCTGTGTGTGGAGCCGTTTCGCAGCAGCAACAATTGAAGGATTATGTTATTAGTTTATCAAGGTGATTCTTCTCACTATATCCATGGATTGAAGGCACCAATGTTGGCCCATTACGTGTTGTGTGGTATGCTAGTTGTCTCTGTGATGCTTGCATGGAAGACCATGGGGGGAGCGCATGGCACTTAGATATCAGACCATGGGTGGAGCCCATGTCATTCCAAGTAAAGACCATGGGGGAGACCATGGCAACTATATGTATGTCGTATGAAATTCTGTGGATTGTATGTTATGTGGTATTTCGGGGAACTCACTAAGCTATGTGCTTACGGTTTTCAGTTATGTTTTACGTACTCTGGTTTTCAAATGGGATAGCTCTAGATGATTGCAAAGCACACACCACATGTTTCCACATTTTGTGAATTATTCTGATTTAAGATGTTTAGCTAAAGCTTGTTTACTTTGGTCTTATGGGAAGGATATGTATTAATGATTTATTAACCTAAAAACAAAAAAAAAATTATGTCTTGATTTTGGGATGTTACATTCAACGTCTTCATTATTAATGTATTATCGCTAATCATCTATGATTTTTTGTCTGCGTAGGAGTGCCACATTATCTCTTGGGTACAATCATCCATATAGTTTAGTTCATTGCAAAGGATTTTAGGGATTTCGCAATTTCCGTGAGTCCTATATTAAAAACTAGGATGGTCACTTTAGTGTCTTCATTAATGTTTTGTGATTGTTTTGCTGTTTTTGGTTCCATATTTTTGATTTGAACGTCCTCGTGATCATAACAAATTTGCTACTTTTAACTTATCAATGACATTACATCCGGGAATCACTTTCTAATCATTGTTGGAACAATAAAGTAATATATTTAGGTAAAACATTACTTAGTATTTTCATAAGGATCTAAATCTTATAGAATCATTAAAACTTTGTTTTCTATTTCAGTTGTTCAGTGTGTTCTGATCAAACGACGGAAGTAAAACTCGAGGAGGTGGTAGGGAATCTGAGATCCTAGAATGTGAAACTCTGTCACCATTTGTGAAAGCATGAGAGTTTGACCATTGTTAAGACTAAAACTACTAAAAAGACTCACCAACCAACTATTAAATTAACGAGCGTCAACATTCCGTCTTCACAAATTTGCTTTTCTTTTAGGATATTGTTTCTTAGTCAAAGCCTTATAATTTTTTTTGAGATGTTTTTTTATGTGTCAGGCAGTTGATCACTCAATGAAATGTAGAACATTAACAAATTGAAAAACAAATATATGCATTTTAGAGAGAGTTCAAAGACCCTCCACCTCTTCGATCTGAATCATAATTAAAAGGGTATTTGAGTAATTTTACCAAGGTACAAATACTAAGGAATGAATTCCATCTTTAAATCCCATGGAATTCAATTATGCATTCCTTTATAACCAAATGCAGGGTCAAAATTTTGATTTTTTAGGCCGTTTAGACTAAACATTGGTTAGAATTCTATTTTTAAAACATTCGATCACTTTTTTTTTTTTTGTGAATGGAATGTGAAAAAAGTTGGTTGGTGTTTTAGGTGATATGGAATTATTAGATAGGCCGGAAGTGAAACCGGAGGAGATGGTAGTGGGCCCACGCGTGGGGATAGATTATGCTTTGCTTGAAGGTGCTGATGCATTATGGAGGTTTGTAGTTGCAGGCAACCTTTGTATAAGTGCTCCTAAGAACACCCTCCAGCTAGCTTCATGTTCTACAAAACTCTTAAGATATCAAAATTTTAAAGTTATCTTTTTTTTGGAGGGGTTTCTTACTTTAGTTTGAACTTATGATTATTTCTTACTTTCTTTACAACTGCTTGGACCAACATTGCGGGTCCCGCCAATGCCACCATTGACAAGTGGCTTTTGGAACCCAAAAAATGTGCAAACTTCACTGAAGAAATTATAAAACATTTTCATCTTTAGGAAAAATGTGAGTATGACATAATCATTTCAATGGTGAACTGTTTTAGTTTAGTTTCATGACCACAGAATTCTAGGCGTGGAATTGAAATTCAGTCTCATTTAATTCAAAATTCCAATAACTTTTCCTCGACTCCGACTTTAATTTATTTAGTTAAGAGTTGTTACAGGGATAAGAAATTGGAGATGTCGTCATATGTTAGAACAATTATGTCTAATCCCACATTGTATTCATCAAAAAATTCAAAAATCCTTTCCTTTTTTGAATGATTTTTTTCTTCTTGCGGGCAGGGTCTGGATCAATTCTTATATATATATATATATATATATATATATATATATATATATATATATATATATATATATATATATATATATATATATATATATATATATATATATATATATATATATATATATATATATATAATTGGGAGATCATCCCTTTTGTAGGAATTATAGCGTGAAAGTCAAAACTGCTTACCTTTTAATTTTATAATAAGTTGATGAATTAAATTTGAACAAAAGTTATATCATTCAAGTTTCAAGAAGAAATGTATCTAGTAAGTTTGCAAAGTTTTTAAATTTGACTCTTTTCATTCGTCTGGGTGGTAACAAGTTTTTTCTATTATCGTTATTTTCTAACTATCTCTGTTTTGAAAAGAACATCTAAACGTTTAGTACGGTTTCTTTCTCAAATACATGAACTTTATTCGTGGCTTAAAATTGTAAGTTACTGTTTCTTTATCGAGTTTTATTCTCGTCTTCAATGCAATCAAAGTACCACCTTGAATTTTCTATCTTTTTTGTTGCTGGCGAACGTTCAAATACTTTTGACAAAAGAACAAACATTGGATGAAGTGTGATAGACTAATGAAGTGTTTTTTTTTAATTTCTTGAATATCTAATAATGTAATATAATAGATAAAATGTGATGGGTTTTTAGGCAATGATGTGAATGCAAAGTCGTCTGTTGCTAGTAAACAGAAGGTGAAGATTGTTGAACCTGAAAAAGATTTACAATATATAACCTTCCTGTGTGGTATATTGTTATTTTCTTTTCATTTCTCCAAGTGGCCAATTTTCATGTGTCTATGGAATGATTTATCATATGAAATGTCAAACTTTAACAGTTTCATCCAAACACAATAATTTTATCTGTTATATTTTGTAAAAAAAATTGTAAGTATAATCTCCTAATAAGAAAAATATCAAAAGTAGAATGTTATCATTGGGTTTTTTCAAAGTACATTGTCCTATAAGGAAAAAGTTGTCCTAGGGTTCACCATAGGTTCACCTACTAGTTTCGATTGAAAACTGTTTGTCCTTGTTGAAAAAAGTATTTTACCATGAGTTTGATTGAAATTTCTTTGTTCATTATTTCGAACAAAATGCCTTTGATCTTTGTTCTTAACAAACCTCTCGTTTTCATGATTTGGAACAAAATTCTTTGGACTTTGGTTTTGAACAAATTTTACATCTCCTTGCTTTTGAACATTTTGAGATCGAACTTGTTTTTGAACATTAGATTGACTTTTTGAAAAATCATTTTTTTTTAAATGACTTGGTTTGAACAAACGTCTTATTTTGAGAAAATGTCTTAACTTGTTTGGTTTTTTGTTTAAAAACTTTATGTTTTTGAAAAGCTTTGACATTTTTCCAATAAACTTTGTTTCGTGATTTTGAAGTCGAAATGCCTTCTTCGCTTACAACTTTGAACACTTCATTGGAAACTTGTGATTTAGTCTTTTGAGAATTTGAAACAGTTTCTTTGGTTTGATTATCAACTTTTGATTTTTCAGTTTTTACTTCCTAAACACGTTTCGGTTTTTATCTGTGAAAAGTTGTTGAATTTTTGTTCAGACCATTTTCAATTGTGCATTGGTTTGAAAAGAAACATTCTTTTGTCACAACTTTATTGTCTTCTTCAACATGTTTGTTTATATCAGGATTCACCTTGTCACCATTTCCAGAATTGACGAACACTTGATTTGGAAACACAACCTCATCATTGCATTTGAATGGTGGATAGACAACGGAATTAGATTCCAGATAATGTGAACCCTTGTCTTTCAACACAAACTGCTATGTTTCTTCATAAACCTGTTCGACAACAACTCTGGGAATAGTTGTTTCAATCGAACCATCATCCTCATCAGTTTCATAATCTTTTACAATAACGTGATGAACAGGATCACAAACTTTCGATGTAGAGGGTTGATCACTGTTAACCTTTTCCATTGAATCATGACAAATGTATTTGCCTTTTTCCATTAAATTGACATTAATAACAGATAATTGAGAACAATCAACAGTTTCATCTTCCTTAATTTCATTAATATTATCATAATCATCTCCAATATCAGCAAAATTTTGTTGAGAGTCTAGTGTCAAATTCTCAGTCATGTTCAAAATTTTAACTTGTTCATTTTTAGTGAGAGCTTCATTAACTATATGCACTAAATCATCAGCATTCAAGCATTCATCAATTTTAACTATTCTATACGCATATGAGTCATTAGGCACTTTATCAAATTCAGAAATTTTCTTTTCTGAATCATAGGAAATAATATCAAAAATTTCTCTTTCATATTCTAAGAGTGGTAATAATTTTCTATGTTGTTCTTTGCAGATATCAGAAGAGTGATGTAATTCAGTAAGCTTCGCATACAACCATTTAGTGCTGTTACAATAAATGTTTTGTTGCTTAACTAACATAATATTGTCACTTCTCACTGAATCTCTATCTAAAGTTAAGTTTCTCAATTGTAGCTATAGATTCTCAATCCTACTCTTCTTAATCTCCAAACGATTTTGAACATCAAACAACAACGTTTTTGAACGTTCAACTTCACTACTAACAAAAATCAACATATCATTAACATATGAGAGAGTATCATCAAAATTAGATAAAACTGTAAGATAAGAACTTGAAGGAATATCAAAGGATTCAAGAAGAGTATGTACCTTCAAATCAAAGTCATGGGTGACTTATTAGCGCCTGTAGATACAAACATCTACTTGTGACCTTCTCATTCTTTGACACATCCTCTTCATATTGAGCAAACATCGCTCCATGAGTTGGATTCCTCATCTTTTTTTCATCAGAGCCAGATGACCAAATTGATAGAGTAAATTACCTGAATAGACCCTGTGGTTAAAGGTAATTTGCGCGCTTGGTCCCTAACTTATTTTTTTAACTCAGAAGATCCATACTATTTGTTATTGTTACACGCTTGGTCCCTACTGTTTGTTTTTGTTACGTGTTTGGTCCTGTTTCACCTAAAAAGACCATTATTTGGATAGGGAAAAATGGTGGGGTAGGTAAAGTAACGTGAGGGGGTGGGATTGGGGGTGTGTTTATTTAAATAAATTAAAAAATCAAGGGAAAAAATAGTCTTTTTAAGTAAGACAGGGACCAAGTGCGTAACAAAAACAAATAGTAGGGACCTTCCGAGTTAAAAAAAATAAGTCAGGGACCAAACACGCAAATTACTCTAAACTATATGGACCATTCGTGTAATTTACTCAATTTGAAATGTTCCATCATTTTCGCTTCCTCCCTTCACAATCATTGAATTAGTTTTCGCCCTTATCTCCTCTGTCTTTTCAGTATAGTAAGATTCATCTTTTACTCTCTCCTTCTTCTCTTCCTTCTTTCACGGCATGCAATCTTTGGCCAAGTGGTTTGAGTCATTTCAATAGTTACAATCATATCCCGAATCACCTTTCAATTTCAACTCCTTCTTCTCAACACCATTCTTACTATACTTCTTTTCTTCCTTCAAATTCACCTTCACACCTTTTGCCAATGAGTTGTTCCCTTTAAACTCACTATTACTTTTGTACTTGGGATTGAATGGCTTCTTGAAAAACTTTTTCACCTTGTTGTTAGAATAGTAAGCAACAACCTCATCCTTAGAATTTAATAGAAATCCTTCTCCTTCAAAATTATATTGCTTACTAATTTCAATCTCAGATTCCTTTGCATTCACTTTCGACATTAATGCTAAAGGTCCACCAATGCCCAACTTTCCTTCCTCTGCTATCTCATTAATTTCACTTTCATGAGCCTTGAGCATATTGTACAGATCTCCTAAAGAATATCCATCAAAACTCTGTTGAGTTTTGATCATCAAACTTATGTTTCTCCACTCCTTTCTCAACCCCATCAGAAAGGTAAGGTTATACTCAAGATTTGAACAAGTAATGCCATACCAATTGCACTTGAATGTCAACTCATTTAAGAGATCATAATACAACTCAATGGCTTCACTATCTTTCTGATTGAATTCGCCAAGTTCTAATAGGCATTGTTTCATAGAACTCTTGTTAGTCTTTTCACTTCCTTGATACTTTTCTTTCAGAGTATCCCACATCTCCTTTACGGTCTTGCATCCTTGAACATAGTTGTAAACAACCGGTGGAAGAGCACCGCGAAGTTCACGTAGACACTTCTTATCATTAGCCTCCTGTTTTTCCTTTTATATTGCCATACCAGTGGATGAACCTGTGTTTCCAACTTGCTCAAGCGTTTCAGGTCGATAATTTCCACTAATAACACAACATCAGAGATCTTCATCGATTCCGTTGAGATAATCCTCCATACAATCTGCCCACTGCTCATAATACTCTTAAATGAGCATTAGAATCTTCATGGAAGATCCAAGCAGATGGGAAAAGCTTGACATGGTGTTCATGTTGAAATTTGTCATTTCGTACGGACAAAAGTGACGAATGATTTCAGAAAATAGATCTAACAGATGAATCAACTAGAAAACCGTCAGGAAACACTCGATCAGGAAACACATTATCATTTTCTTTTATTTCTTTAGCTTTTCAATGTTTAGTATAGAAAGGTTACAGTAAGACATCTGTGGATTTTAGGGTGGGGTGGGGACAATGGGCTTCTTATTTTTTGGTTTTTAATATTAATATAATATAGTCTAATAATTCGAAAGATTAGAAAACAAGAATTTTTTTATGCTCTAACTATTTCAAACATTAACTTTTTAATAAATACTACAAATATATAATGTTAAGTTATTAACATTGATTTTTTTAGTTAAAAAAAGATGTGTCTAACTATAAATTTTAAATCGTTTTAATTTCGATACGTATAAGAAATCATAATGAATAATATATTCATTATTAAAGAGGATCTATCAATTGATTTGTCGTCTAAGAAATTTTGAAATATCATCGTAATGAAAAATCAGTTGTGGAATAACATAGATAAGAAGAAGCTAAATTGTGTGTGCCAAAAAACATTTAGACATTATATTATGTTAGTGGATTTACTAGATATTCATTATCAACTTTAAGTTTTGAATATAACGATAAAAAAATTATTTAATAATATTTAACAAGAAAAAATCTATGAGGCCTCACCTTGATTTTTGTACAATGCCTGTAAAATATGTGTGTCCGCCTAAACCTTACACGTAATTTTCTTTTTATATATTACCATGTGTCGCTTACTTTAAATTCATCATTATCTACAATTTTTTATGCTTGTAAACAAGTCTGCCATTAATAATCTCATTTTGGTACCAAAAGTCTTCCATGTTAACGATTAAAATGGAAGGGGTGAAAACCATCACGATCATTATTTTTTTATTTTTTTTGGAAATGAGAATTTATTTAATTTTCACGAATCAATTAATTCTCATTGGTAACATGAGCTATATTTTATGTCTTGAAGTCACTGCGAACCTTTACGATCATCTAAATTGAATAATGTCAAAATTTGAAGATAGATATTACTCATTATATTTTCCAAAGGTGTTATCAAATCATCACCCACCACAACACAAATAATTCGTATCTTTAGTTTTATTTTAAAATTAATATATATATATATATATATATATATATATATATATATATATATATATATATATATATATATATATATATATATATATATATATATATATATATATATCTCAATAAAAGTATTTTAATAATTTTATTTTAATCGGGTCAAAACTTAAAAACATGCTTGTTAAAAGAAAAGGTTAAACTAGGAATATAGCTTTTGAACAAGTACATGAACAATTTCTATAACTTAGTCTTAGATTTTTAACTTATACATTATTATTTTTTATCAAATTAATAATTAAAAATTGGAGTTTTTTAATATTAAAAATTAAATACTAATTTTGGGTAGTTCCATTTCCATGTATGTCTAAAAGATTGAAGCATAACAGGCTAACAGCCCCTACATGATCCGGTCTACCGTTGTCATGAGTTGTATCTGACCCAACAAGGACCGTTAATGGGTCCGGTCTAATACCCATCCGGCCATCCGGGACCACTTATTGTTTTTTTCGACCCCATATGTCAAATGCCTTCTTTATAAAAATATAAAAAATGCTCTATGTTAACATGATCGTGTGTGATTGTGACCCATGCTATAGTGAAAGAAAATACTAAATGATTTTCATGTTGAAATGAAAACAATGGACAAAAACTAGACACATAAAGAAATACTCAAAGTTTCGGGTTGAGATTTTTTATTTATTTTAATGACTATTTTTTTGATAAAAATATTTATTAGTTTGCGGGACTATAAAAATAAATTTTTAAAATTTTGTATAGATTAGTTTATATGATTACAAAAAACTATAAGTTGATTAGTTTTGTTTTTTAAAATGTTTGGATCAACGTATATATGCAAAATGACTAAGAAAACATGCTTACGTATTTATAACTATTTAATATTTTTACATAACATTTTTATATAAAACATTAAGTTACAAGCTCTACTTTAATATGAGTATGATAGACTTTTCATCTTTATAAGTCATCATATATATATATATATATATATATATATATATATATATATATATATATATATATATATATATATATATATATATATATATATATATATATATATATATATATATATAACATAAAACATTTTATCAGGATTTTAAACTTAGATTTATTTTTTATATTATTTCTATATGTAAACATCTTATATCTAACTAATAAAAAATAATTATTACCAAGTTAGTATTAGTTTTTTCTATGGTAAGAATACAACATATTTGATATATATATATTTAAATTATTTGTTAGTTGGTTCCAGGTTAATCATGTTTATAGACTTTATATATATATATATATATATATATATATATATATATATATATATATATATATATATATATATATATATATATATATATATATATATATATATATAGTTACAACCCGTGAAAATCACAGGTAAAAAAGAAAAACATTCTTGATAATTTAAAATTGTAATGAATAATCATATATTTGTAAAGACATAAACCATAAATTAACAAATTTCTTGTTATCGCAAAGAAAAACTCTAATATGGGGCTTTGTTTTCTTCAAAACATAAACTTTCATTTAACATTTATGATTAATTAATTATATAAATGTTTTATATATAAAGATGATAACATTTCATTTAATCCTAATTTGTTATGTGATTTGATACATGTACAACAAAAACTTTAAGAAAAACTTGTCTAACTACATCTTAAAATCAAAGTCATATCTTTTTGTAACATAAAACATTTTATCAGGATTTTAAACTTAGATTTATTTTTTATATTATTTCTATATGTAAACATCTTATATCTAACTAATAAAAAATAATTATCACCAAGTTAGTATTAGTTTTTTCTATGGTAAGAATACAACATATTTGATATATATATATATATATATATATATATATATATATATATATATATATATATATATATATATATATATATATTTAAATTATTTGTTAGTTGGTTCCAGGTTAATCATGTTTATAGACTTTATATACTATTTAATAATCATATACTTTTAACAAATTATAATTCAAATCATATAAGCTTTTATAATATTTTTATAAAACATCAAAATATCAGAACATTGAAATTCTATTACTCTTCCGTAATAATGTTGTTTATTATAAATAAAAAAAATTATATAAGTAAAAGAAAGTAGATTAAAGTTAATGGATTGGCAATATTTATGGTATTTTTGTTAACAAATTCCGTGGAGGTGAATGTATTGATAACATGGATTGTTTACAAATCTATTTGAAGGTCACCACATCAATCCCTTTATAATCGACAATCAAAATCAAACCGAAATAAATGCTTATGATAAAAGGGCATACAAACCGGAAATTAAAATGAGTCAAGGGTATGAAAGTAAATTTACATTGAAGGAAAAATGAATTCTGGAAGAGCCATGTGTACAAATGGTTTCTTTTATTAAGATAGAATATATATATATATATATATATATATATATATATATATATATATATATATATATATATATATATATATATATATATATGTCCAAAGCTTTTAGTCTAGTACCAAACAACAAACTGAGCTTTAGACGATTTTAGCCTTAAAAAACTCACTTTGTTGTAGACCAGAAGCTCCTGATTCAGTTAGCCTAACTCGTCAAACTTTGTTCCTTGTTTCTATCTTTCAGATGCCTGGAGGACTCTCATATTATTGTTGGATTAGTTTTATTGTTAGATCAATTGTCTTCTTGCCGTTGTTATTAGGTGTTTGTTTAGATGTGTCATTGTGCAACATTTATCTTAAGTTGGGTTATTTTGGTCTTTAAACATTGTATTTCTTTTTCAGTCATCTACCTGATTTATTAATTATATATGGTTCCAAGTATTTTTACAGTGGCATAGTGGTTTAAGAAAGCAAACAATTTATCGTCTAGGAAAAATCAGGGATGGACGCAGGAATACATAGTAGTTGTTGCCGATACAAGAAAAATAGTTAAAAAAATATATAAAAATTAAAATTTTTTACACTACGGTCAGAAAAGTTATGGGTTGCCGGTGCCACACCGAGAACCCCTTAAAACCGTCCCTGGTTAGACAATGATTCGTCAACAATATACTTGCCTCAAGCTTTTACGAGAAGTGGCACAACAATTTTGTATGTAATATATATATATATATATATATATATATAATATATATATATATATATATATATATATATATATATATGCAACGTACCCGTGCGATACAACGGGCGGAGAATAGTTTGATTCTGGAGATTGGTTAATTTTTCCCAGGGACGGTTTTAAGGGGTTCCTGGTGTGGCACCGGCAACCCCTAACTTTTCTGGCCGTAGTGTAAAAAAAATTAATTTTAAGATTTTTTTTCAACTATTTTTCATGTATCGGCAACATCTATTATGTATTCCTGCATCCGTCCATGTGTCTAACATTATTTAGTATCTTGGTCATAACTACTAAAGGTTCCTTATGATAATTGTGTTTAATCCTCTTGGTTTGATGATTTATCAAACAAAAAAAACATGAAAACTTTATAAATGGAAGGATTATAATATGCTACATTTTCATTTTCTTACATCTTCATTTTGCGAACATGTTTCTATCAATGATTTTTAAATATTAATATGTTCATGATTTCTAGACATGAAAAAGTTATTTTTTATTTGTATACTACAAAAAATATAATAGATAGGATAATAACTTACTTATATATTTATGCAAACCAGTTAAATAAAAGTTATATATTTATAGGTAGTTATAAGTTTTTGAACATGTTCTTTCATGCTACATAGAAATTTTGAATAAGATTTTCGAAGTGGTTTGATTTCTAAAAATCATATCACGTTAAATAGACAAACTATGACTGTTGTGTTTGAAAACAATAATTAAGTTCGGAAATTTCAAATTTTCGAACTAAATGATCATAAAGATTATTTTAAGAAAATATAGTTATTGTTTGATATAAGCTTTGCAAAATATAATCGTTACTATAATGACTACGCTTATTTTACCAACTTAAACGACATTTCGTCTTTATTTTTTGCAAAATAAAACAAATTTAAATATGTATTTGAAACACGATTATATTTGAGATAAGGCAAAACTATTTTATATTGATTTGATATTTTATTCTCTGATATTTTTCTATTTTTTTCAGTTTTGACATGATTTTAACCCCATGATATATGAACGATGGTGGGCCTACTAATCACTTTGATTCCTTGATTTGGGGTCTAGTCACAAAATTCAAAAGTTGCTTAATGAACTAAAGATGATTTAAACGTTGGTGGTGTCAAATTGCTTGTTTTCATACTATTAACTACAGAATGAATCATCGAGCAACATTTTATTGATATATTGAAATGAAATAAACATCATTCCAATTCGTCTCCAAGCCATATACT
Organism: Lactuca sativa; assembly: GCF_002870075.4. Lineage (NCBI taxonomy): Eukaryota > Viridiplantae > Streptophyta > Magnoliopsida > Asterales > Asteraceae > Lactuca > Lactuca sativa. Next base: position 284,793,665 of record NC_056627.2, on the reverse strand, counting down.
TCTTTTGGATCTAACACCTTCTTCCGGTTTACCTGATGTCGTTTTTTTTTTTTTTTTTTTTTGGTCACCGATCTCCCCTCCCAAAAAGATATGTTCCTCAACCCTTCCAATTATTCTGTGCCTCGGTCATAAGCTCATAGCCACATGCAACAACTTCATGGCCAAAATAAATAAAAATGAGATAGAAAACCTCTTGCCTAAGCCTTTTTAAAATTTTAAACACTCTTGCGAGCGAACCATTTACAAGTACCGAAGCATAATATTCAATTTAAGAAACTTTTGATCCATATTCACCGTTTAAACGAAAACTCATCATTTCCATTACAAAATCCACATACCCCAAACTCAACAAATCGTAGTTGTTTACAAAATCAGTTTTAAAGATCATCGTTTTCTTTTACCATTTCAGATCATGCAACTATCTCATTGACCATAAGGCTATACGGTGGCATGCGATATTTACTGTCGGTAAGTTGATTTGGCACTATTACCGGTGGTAACACCACGTATTACCCATTTTTTCTCCGTCGGTATAATACCGACGGTAAACTTAATATATATATATATATATATATATATATATATATATATATATATATATATATATATATATATATATACACTAGCCGTCTACCCGCGTAAAGCGGCGGGCGGCAAATAATTTGATCTCTTTAGAGTTAAAACCATTTTGCGTTCATTTCGAGAAATGAATATTAAAAGACATCTATTTTTCAAAAGCATTATCATACCATATTGGGGTGTTTGGCTAAACTTTTTTAAAACAATTTATTATGTTCCACATCACTATAAGTTAAAAAAGTGTTTGGATTAAAATAACTTATTCCGGTAGGGAATCTCTAATACGTCATTTTTTCATAAGTTACCCTACACTTATTTATTAACTTATAAACTAATAAACTAATAAGCAATAAGTTTTTTTGTCAAACACCCCCTAAATGATTATTACTTCCATTTATACATACCCAAACCATTTGTACTGTTTATCGTCATCTTTTTTTTTCTGTTTTCCTTAATTCCTTTATTAATTTAATGTCCTACTAAGTAAAATGCTAAAATATATAAATAATAGTTTATAAAAATAAACTTTTATAATATCAGGTGTTGTGATTCAAAAGTTGATAAATAGGCCTTTAAGAATGCCAAAATACTCAGGTGTCAACTTGTTCTTTGTGATTTTAAACCAAGTTTGGTCACAACTTAAAATATTTTCAACGATGGTATGTAATTCAAGGATTCATATTGATTTAGGTTCTCGAAACCTTAAAATATTGAACAAAATCTATATGGAACCTTATAATAAGGACAATAATCACCGTAATCAGGAAGTCCATGTGATGAAACTTGATAGTATAAGGACCAATGATGAAAAAGATTTCATTTTTAGACTAAACAAGATGAAAATATACAAACTACCTTAATCATGTCAAATCTTGTATTTAACCGTTCTTTATTGCAAAACTAAGATGCCAAAATATACAAACTAATGATAATACAACGCTCTAACTGGCCCTCTTGGTTGAGTTCTTTGAACCTGCAAAGCCAACACATTGAAGAAACATAGTAAAAACCTTTTTAGGAACAAACCTGATATAATAAAGCTTTCACCCAATATATTTATAAGATAAAAATACAAAAAGTTAAAAATGATGAAATCAATTACAAGTAAGGATTAAAATAAAAACCTGTTAAGAAAGAGCCATCTGCAGGAGGGATATTTGAATCAACATGTATTTTCTGATGGTTTCAAATTTTGAATTATCCGAAATTCAGGAAAGGAGATAGAATTTGTTGAGAAATATAATGATTCAAAACAAAGGTTAAAATTTAATATTATTTTATTGATGACTACTTATACTATTAGTTTAATGATTTGAACGTCTTAAAAAAAATAATATTATTATATTCATACTATTTTTAGAAATAATGGGATTTCTTTTATATATATATATATATATATATATATATATATATATATATATATATATATATATATATATATAGGAAAAGTTCAATAGATAATCATTATTAGTCAAGGAACCAATGATCCAATCTAAAGCGTCAGAATTTAAAGCGATTAACGGCAAAATAAATGGTTGTAGACTTTTACAATAGACGCACATAGACTATATGATAACAAAACCCACTTTCTTTTTTTCGTTTAATTTTTCTAAACAATGTTTTTTATTGAAAAAAAATCAAATATACCACTGTTCATGATTTTTTGTTCTCTTTCCATAGAGATATGTAATGTTATACCAAAAATGATTTTTTTTTCAAAATAACTCACTTCATTTCTTTGTTTTTTTTTTAATTTAAGGTCTAATTTTTATAGAAAAAATTTAATAAATATATAAAAATTCATATTTTTTGGTACGTTTTAAACATAGATTTATATTGATGTAAAAAAACAAATTTTCTGTTCAAATTCATATTGCGAATCTACTCAGATTCACATTGTGAATCTGCTCAGATTCACAGTGTGAATAACAGTTCACAATGTGAATTTTAAAATCTAAATTATATACAGTTCAGATTCATAATGTGAATAAATTCATTTGTTGATTTTATAAAAGTAATTTATTAATAATCAAAACGTTAAAATATTATAAAATTACATGAAAATATATTTTGATTCATATGTAAATTTCATTAAATTAATTTGTAAATGATTAAAGAGATGAAATAGTAAATCAGATTCAAATTGTGAATATTAAAATTGAAGTATTTACAACTCAAATCCATACTGTGAATCTGAACAGATCGGAGGTTTTTTTTATCGATGTTGATGTTAATTAATAGAGGACAAAAAATTAAGATTTTTGGTATAGTTAGTTTTTTTTTGGATAAAAATAAACTTGAATATTGTACAAAAAAATAAAAACAAAACAAAAACACAATGAGTTTTTTGGAAAAAAAATTTGTTTTTATATCAACATAGATCTTTATGAAATGATGACGAAAAATAATAAACAACGGTATATTCGTTTATTTTTGATAAAAATATGTAGCTTAAAAAAAGTTTAAACGAAAAAAAGAGGTTGATTTTTTAGTAAAAGATGTAGTTTTTTGGTATAATCCAATGTATGTGGTTTTTGGTATATCCATTCCCTTGACCGTTGACCATTCTGATTTCTGACAATTGGTTGCTTGTTAATAATGTTCTATTTAACCTCACCTTATATATATATATATATATATATATATATATATATATATATATATATATATATATATATATATATATAAGGTTAGGTTATTTTGTTTTCATTATTTTGTGCATGTATCATTGATTCTGGATCAATCATTTAGGTTATTTTGTTTTCATTATATATATATATATATATATATATATATATATATATATATATATATATATATATATATATATAAGGTTAGGTTAATTACATCTTCAGCATTTAATATGCATTAATTACTTTTTTAAAATAACTAAAATGATTGGTCCAGAATCAATGATACAGACACACAATAGATAGTGAAAACGTTTGAATATATATATATATATATATATATATATATATATATATATATATATATATATATATATATATATAAACTAGTTATAAACTGTAAAAAGACTCGGTCGTCAAAACCAGTCTTTTTTGGATTAACAAAAAATACATTTTATATAAATTGACAAGAATAATGTTAAATAAATTATTAAAAATATATGCTATATGAATTTACAAAAATCCAGAAATACATTGTAACTTTTTTGTGGTTGGCTTTTTTTAAATCTCTTTAACCTGATGTTTGCTTTGATTATATACTTTATAATAAAAATATTTAAATATCAACGTTAAGAAACTATAATGAAAATAGACTAGAACATGTTATTTACTTATTTGGCGATATTTTATGTGGCCTTGAGGAAGTAAACAGTAAGGTAGGCATGTAGAGGGTAGGGATTAGGGAAGGCGAGGACAGACTGGTGAATATGACCGATCACCAACGTTTTTTACATTTCTGGTCCCGACCACGATCCCACAATAGTTTGTTTTAACGGTCACGTTCCCCTTCTCAAACGCACTATTCATTCACTTCATTTATTGGCCGCCAATTCTTGAAATTAAACGACCGTCTTTTGAGTTGCTAGTTGCTACTTTTTGGCCATTTAAGCATTTTGGATATTGGTGATGTTAATAATAGAGTCTTTGGCAAAGCTTAAAAAATGAGTTTTTTATTATTTTTATTAGCCGTTTGATATCGGTATAAGTTAAAAAAAAATGTTTGGATAAAAAATAATTTATAGTTATTGGTAACTTCTAATAAGTCAAAAAGTGATGATAAGTAGCATACCCCTTATTAAAAACTTCTTATTTCACCAAATAAGCTATAAGTCAAAAAGTTTTTTAAATAAGTTTTGTCAAACACCCTCTAAGACACCTCTTAGATATTCTATTGATCTCTTTATAAAAAATTAACCTATAATTAGCTACTTATAATCAGTTTTTTCAGAAAAAATGCAATTTTATATAATAAAAATATTTCAAAATTTAATTAGCGTGTGTATATGGTAAAATGGAGCTTCTTTTTAGTATATATATATATATATATATATATATATATATATATATATATATATATATATATATATATATATATATATATATATATATTGGAACCCACAAATTTTATAAAAAAAACTACTGTCAGAAAGAAAGAAGATCAAACAAAGAGAAAACGACTTACATAATGTCAAAAGGGAACAAATCCAAACTTTCATTTACAATTACCAAAATTACCCTTATGTTTTATCCAACTAAAAACTAAAGAAATCACATTATCCACCAACTTTGAAGAATTCACATGTAACCTATTGAACCAAACACCATTAATCGCCTTCCAAACACACCACATTTAACCATAGGAAATAGCAAGGAAGATTTTCCTCTTTTTAGGATAATTCCCCATGTGGCCACAAAGTCAGAAATTGAAAGGAATCTTTGAGAAGAGATACCACACCAATTGAAAATACATACAAGAGTATTAAACACAATAGGACAATCCAAGAGGATGTGATCCGCAATATCCACCTCATTGAAGCACATTTGATAGGAAGAAGAGGGAATGTTAATACCTATCCTGGAAACAGTCGTCGTTGTGGGGATGCACCCAAACAAGTCTTCCAAACAAATCAAACACATTTAATAGGAACCAAATGAAGCCAAATTGTGAGATTGCTCACCAGAACGGTCAATTTTCTATCAATGAGGATTCTAAGATCGCTCACAAGGAACTTGCCATCAACCGAAAGCTTCAATTTCCAACAATCAGAACCATTAGACCATGCCACTTGGCTAACCATACTAACAATCGAATTCATCTCCTGCAGAATATTGGGTTGCCTCTTCCAAGCCTACAAGAAGTTTTCATATGTACACCTGTCAACTATAAAACATGATTTCTTCCTGTCTAACACACATAAAGATGGGAATTATGTTGCCTGACTTCCATTTCCTAACCAATCATCGAGCCAAAAAAGAATTTGCGCTCCATCCCCAACCCGAAATTGTGAGAAAGATCGATATTGAGACCGCTGAGAGTTGATATAACTTTGACAATACTACTCCAATTGCGCGGGAGAGTTTTTTAGCCCAAGTTCTCCCTGGAACCAAGAACTCCAGGAAGTCACAAACTCTTCCTCCATTATTGGTAAGTTCTTCATTGCCACTCTTAAATATTCTACACTCCTTCACTCAAATCATGGATTCCTTATAAATATCGTCATATTTGTTCTTAAGATCTTCAAATCCTCAAGCATTCTCCAAGTGTTCTTGACATGGAAACCTCCTTTCTTCAACCATCCATCTCATGGAGTCAATCAAGGTGATTTCATACCCCCATATTTTCGTGTTTCTTCTAGTTTTAGGGGGGAGAATACAAGTTACAACACTAAAACAGGCTTAAACTCAAATGACAGCTATCAACAAAAAACTTATAGATCAATCACGAACTATTTTGACCATCTTAAACTCCATAACTTTAAAAATTGTTCAATATGAAAATATTTTAGGATTTTACCTTTAAAATGACTACTTGCACATGTTCATACGATTTTTCTACGATTTATGGTGATTTTTACAAAACTGCCTATCACTACAACAAAAATTTCGGACCAGTCAGTGAAAATGGTCATTTTGACACTAGTTAGGAATTATTAAAAACCATAATAAAAATTGTGAGTATCCTAAACACATTTTCTGAACTTCTGGAGTTTACGGATTTAGATTTCGACTCACGATGATTTTTCTGTGATTTTTACAAAAACAGTGATAGAAAAGTAAAACTAGATACGAACAGTTTACAAGTTATTAACACTTTGTAATGTGTTGAGCGAAGTGTTTATCTTAGATGACTACATGTTTACTTGTGTTTTCTGTAAAGTTACACTTAAAATAACAGAAATACTCTTTCATTAAAATGATTTTGGTCATTTCGAATGTACATGATGAACTATAATAAGTATACTTTATTTTTTTGCTATATTACTATTCATTATGAAAAGGGTCAACTCTCTCTACAAACGGGTTTTTCATTACTACGTACATTCATGATAAGCTATAATAGGTATAGTTTATGTCACATAAACTCTACGAAATTACTAAGGAGGGTTATACTCCTACTACGAAAAGGTTTTTCAATTACAATGTACTCTTAGAGTACTGGTTAAAAATCATGTAGTTATAGTCAGTGTCTCTTGTAAGAAGAGCATGATACTTGTATATAGATCTATATTGGGATTGACAACCCACACCCTAGTTGCATGCAACATCTAGACCCGCAGGTCTAGGGTGACAAATGTCATAACATTTCGATGCCTGAAGAACGTCGTCATAGGCTACTATGTCAAACATTATGGTTATAACAACTCACATAGGGAAATAACAATACGCATAGTTTACAGGGATCTCTATGTTAAAAGGTTTTTATTTTTATAAAATTGCATACACTATTTTAAGTATGGTAAAATACTTGTACATTTTGGGTCTTGGGTCTTAAGACTGCAACACATTTTATGAGGAAACTATTGGATTTTTCTTGTGTATACCTTACATTTACAAAGAAAGGATTTATACTCTAAATACAAAATCTTATGCACTCACCAACATAATCATTGACACTCTTTCAAAATTTACTTGTATTCTCACGTAATCAATAAAAACAGGTGACTACCAGCTTTTGAGGATGGAACGCTTCGGCATAAATCAAAACATTTTATAATTATATTGTAATTGATTTTGAAACATATACTCTTATAAAACCATGTAACTTTCTCGATTATATTTATAATGGTTGTGTTTACTTTGAGCACTATTATACTCATTGTTGTGATACTACACATGAAATCCTCCAACCCCGAACGTTTTCGCCATCTTTGGTTTGGGGGTGTGACACAATTCCCGAAAAACATGGTGTCATCAACATAAAACAAATGCGATAACGAATGACCTCCTTTAGGAACTTTAACCCCATTGAAAAGATAATTATTACAAGCAGAGCACGTGGTAACATTTAATCCATCCATAGAAATTATAAACAAGAAGGGGGAGAGAGGATCCCCTTGTCACACTCATTTTGTGATCGGGAACCCTTTAGTGGCGGAGCCATTGACAAGGATAGAAGCCCGAGAAGAGGAAAGACATCCCTTGATCCAAAAAAAAAATCATTTGCTTTGTAACCAATAAAAGGTAATTCCAATTAATACATTTAAAAGCTTTGGCAAAGTCAACCTTAAAAATGAAAGCCTTCTTCTTAGATTTTTTTGTCTACGCGCACACCTCATTAAAATCATCGGCCCATCAAGATTATTCTGACCCTCAGTGAAAGCGGTTTGAACCTCACTAATTTCCGATCCAATAACTCTCTTAATTCTTTCCGCAAGAGTCTTGGCTATAATTTTGTAAACACACCCAATTAAGCTAATGCGTCAAAATTCTTAATTCATGAGCGGGTCTTTGACCATTGCCAACATCAATTATATTATTCGTTCACATTTGATTATCTTTCATAAGGGTTTTTCATCAAACCACGTAAGTCGTATGCATCATACCATAAAACACGATTTACAAATTGTGTGGTGCACATCAGCGGACATAGGGGTTTCCCGGGGTGGTCGATGCAAGCCCTCGAATTTTAAAGCACATTGATATTTTTTTCATAAATTTTCCGGCGTAATGTAAATTTTCCATTGTGTCACCCATAAAATCATGTGTGCCACCATTGAGATTTTATCATGTGTCCGCCATTGGTGGTGCGGTGTGTATTTTTGTCAACCCACATTATGCAGTATAGTTTGTCGTCTTTTATTACAAAACCGTTGTTCAAAACATATAACACCACATACTAAAAACAATGTATCACTCAATGGCTATTATGGATTAGATGACATTTAGGATGACTTGGAGCAATTGAGGATGCTCACAAAAATAAACATATGTTCGGTTAAAATATTTTAAATTTAAAAATATATTCGGAATGGATTGGAGTAGTAGGGACGTTTAAAACATCCAATTTTTTTACAAAAAAATGTGAAGACATTACAGTAGTCTCAAAACATAAGAATAAGACATTATAATACATGAGAATGTCTTCTTAAATGGCCAAGAATGATGATACATTTAAATTTTGCTTGATATTGTTCATTTAACATAGACAAAGGATATTGTAAACCTCATTATCATAATGATATTCCTTTACTTGCAAAAATTGGTTTACAATATTTCTAATTCAAATTTCAAGCTACAATAGCAAGGTTTTAAGAGTCATGTTTGCAACAATTACCACTTATGACTAGAATAATTATTCCAACAACATTGATATGAATAGTTAACTTAGTTATCCTAGGGTCCATGATTCAACATCAATTTAAATGTTTTCACACACTCACATTGAACATTGGAATCACACATTCTAATTCCAATTTATACTCCTTCATATTCATTTTAAATCCTACTATATCATTTTGGATCCATTAAAATAGACATTTGTCAACCTCTTTTTTATAATTTTAGTAACATAACATGATTACAATTTCATTACCTTGATTATTTGACCTTGCTTTATTAAACAACATCATATGATCCTTCAATTCCAATTATAACCTTAGAATATCATAGATCAATGGAATGAGTTCTGACTTTAGAGTTTAATCATCAATTCACCAACCTAAACATAAAATAAGTTCCATTACTCGAGTCAAATCTCAAGTCCATAATTCATCAAACTTAGGGTTGATGTTCAACTTGACTCCAAACTTAAATTCACCAAAGGAAATGGTGTTGTAAGTCTATAATCATAAACATGACCTTAGTTTGAGCTTAACACTTGAAAACATAATACATGAATCGAGAAATTCTGATTTTCCTTATTTAGCTAACCCTAACTTGAATTTAGTAAAGAATTAGGGATAATCTATACCTCAACTTGCTATAAGACTTGTAAATTTGCGTTAATCTTCCACAAACATCTTAGCTTCAACTGTAATTGAAAAGACTAGCTTGGATCGCCATTTCCCCTTCTTTAGCTCTCAAACATGTTTTCTTTCAAAAAAAGAGAGTCTAGAGTGATGCAAGTCTTATGTATAAAGTTTAGCTCTCACTTTCCTTAATTAAGTGTTACATTATACAGATTTTCCACCCTTTTTCAACTTTGGTTATGACATGCCTCAGATTATTTGTGCCATGGATCTTGAGTCGATGGCTTAGAAAATCCCAACAAGAGCGAACCGAACTCAACAAACCATTAAACGTTCACCAGAAATTCTTCCCGAGAGAACGCTCCAATGCTAAAGTTAGAAGTGTAATAGAGAGTGATTTCGATATGAATAGTATATTAGATCGATTTTGTATACCTTTTTTCATTTACTTTGGTCTAATTTTATATCTTTGTCCATGGGGAAGTGGCAACGTGGGTATGTCGAGCAGGGGATAGTTCGGTCACCATTAGTGCATGCAGGGTCGAGGGTACAAAAGAAGTACTTACAAATGTCATTAGTCTTATCACTCAGAACGTGTGAGCTATTATGATTTGTTGGTTTATTACAGGGTGTTTAGTGACAATACCAATGTCTATTTGATTTGATTTCATCATATACTTTGTGTGATTCATCTGATTATTTGAGTGGGTTGGATGAATCCTCCTCAGTTCGGCGTGCGTGGCCGCTCTTGACACAATCTTAGTGCTTCGGCCTTAGAGTCATGGTTTAGGCTCGGTATGTTGACATGGCCTTACCTAGGGTGATATACCTCATTATGCTACAAGTTACATTTTAAGTTTCACAATAAGTCATTCCCCATAAGTTTTATAACTTGTCCTAAATCATCCGATGAAGTTAAATCTCTAGTCAAACCATCTTTCTCACGAGTGTCTCTTATGGCCCTTCATTCTAAAATTTAATCATTTTTAAATTTACTCATAACAATTATTTATATGAATTTATTATTTTTATTTTTTTATTTTCTTGTTTGTTTCCTATTCGTTTTTATTTAATAAAAAATTTCAAGCCCTGAAATTAGGATGTTACATTTATTCTCATTTATTCCTGACAAGTGGTATCAGACCATGTGTTATTCAAGTGAGTCATTTTGTTGATTGAAGAGATGTCATCCCATAAAATTGATTTGGAGAAATCTAATTAATCATGCGATGTCACGTTATGGAAGTTGTAGATGATGTCCCTTCTATTTATCAGGTTGTGTGACGACATTATAAGGAAAATCAAAATTATCGAAAGAAATGCTTGAAAAGTTGAAGAGGGATATTATGACAAAAGCATATACCGCTATTCTGTTAAGTTTGACGGACGAAGTATTATGGAAGGTTGCCGATCAAACGACTATTGTTGGGCTATGGGAGAGGCCCTGTGACAAGTATGAAAATAATTCTCCCGCGTAATAAACCATCTTGATATCTTCAATTGTATTATTTTGCACAACTCATGTAACGAACCATTGTGATATCTTCAATTGTATTATTTTGGATTTACAAGGTGTTGAGGTAAATATTGAAAATGAAGGTCAAGTACTTATTATATTATGTTCACTACCGAAATCTTATGAGAATTTCATTGATATCATGTTGTATGTTAGAACAAGGATTACTATGAATGATATGGAAGATTCTTTGTTGTCGAATAACTAAAAATAATGGTTTTTAGTGGTGAAGATGGGTTTAGTTTAGGCTTGTTTGCAGGAAGGGAAGAACGGTAGAAATAGGAGAACGTAATGTTCCAAATCTAAAGTTTTCGCTAAGATTAAATGTTATAACTGTAATCAAAACGGGAAATACATAAGATAAGATATTGTCCACAACAAAATAATGCAATTTCAATAGTGAATCAAGCAATAATGGCACTGATGTTGTTCATGATAGTTTTGATGAAGGGGACAAGAGTGAACTTTTGATTGTATCCAGAGCGGGTTTTGCATGCAATTAGATCTTGAACTCATGTGCATCTCATCATATGACCTGTAATCGTGATTTGTTTGAACGTTTAAAGAGTAAAATGACGCGGTGAAGTTGTAGAAACCCTCCATAAATCAAAGAGATGTAGAAATAAGAGTGTGTTTTTTTTATTCCAATGTTGATTATGCATTTTTGTGGTTTACTAAGATGACTATAAAGTTAGCGTCAAATTGACTAACTTGTTCCAAACCCTTTGACCGTTTTTATAATTTGTTGCTAGCTTCTTGCTAACATGGTTCATTTTTATATATAAAATCATTTAACTCCTTACAAACGAAATAAACCAAAAATCTCATCTTTGTATAGTATAAACTACAGATATAATTTTAACGAAGATATTTACTTTTAGAAACATTGAAAAAACTTTGAAGATTATAAATAAATAAACTTCTTAAACTAAAGCCCATTTTTTCTGTTCATTTTAAACACTACTTAGTAGCAGGCAAATGTAAATTAATTTAATTAAGAAACGGCAGAATAGGATAGAAAGAAATATTAAAACTTTTTTTTCGAAAAAGGGAGAAGAATAAAATTTTCATAAAGTATAATAAAGAGACAGCAGATGACAGTGGAGATGAGAAACTAACGGAGGAATCAATTGGAGGTTTCCTAGCGGATTTTTAGTCGTTTTTAATATTTTGAAAAAAGTTGAAATTTCATCCAATTATATTTAGTATTTTAAATTATTTAATAACCTTTTATATCCACGTCGGGTCTTTTAATAATTTTTTTTTGGTATAACATCAATTTTTTGTGTTTTATTTCTGATATCTAAACCTTTTTTTTTAACTAAATTCCAACAAATTGCTTTTTATACCATTTTATGTGATTTTTATATATTGTCACTGTATTTTTTATTAAAATTAATTAAATTTTAGCATTTTATTATCAATTTTTTTATTCGTCATATATAATGGTATAGCCGAATGAATATAAATTTTACATTATGCTGAAATATAAATTATTTTATGCCATTGAATGCTTAGTTACAGTAAAGAAAACAAAATGTAAAATCATCTATTATGAACGGATGCAAAATTTTATATAATACTATAGTTTATATCTTTGTACTTTTATAACGAACTAAAATACATTATAATGAAATATTTAAACCAGCTTTCACGAGTATCTGTAGTTTAAGAATATAATTTGTGTTTAATTATGTAAGTTATATTCGATATAACTTACATAATTAAACACAAGTTTATATCTTACATAATTAAACACTCAGGATTGAGCTAGGTTTACAAAACATTATTTACATCATTAAGTTAAGTTCAAAAGTTAACTTCAAAACATGACTACACTTCCACCAGTGCTCCTTAATCTTTATGCTCGTTACCTGTAAACACAAACAATCAACAATATAAGCATAACGTTTAGCGAGTAACAATTGTTATCATATTATTTACATCTATCTCATTTGCTCGATATGAGATAGTATTCCTCAATTATTAACATTTGTTTCATTTCCATAACAACAATCTCATAAGGAGGTTGCTATATGATCAATACTCGCTGATTATGAAATACTCATTTCCATATCTACCGATCATCCTACTAGCTCATCTTTTAAATACAATCTCATGTAATCAACTCAATAGTCTCATCGATCAAATACAATCTCGTGTAGTCAACTCAATAGTTTGACCAATCATCTCATTTATACATTTTGAATCTCTTAATTATAACACTTATTTCTCATTTAATCAACATACTTTCTATAACCTTTATCTATGTTAATCTTTTCATTATAACCACAACATCACAACATAATTTACATCGAACAATTTTAATAAGCCAACAACGTTAAACATCTACTATCGTGAGTAAAAGAAAATTACTCACCTTCACTAGGGTTTATGAGGATGGTACTCCAATGATTTATCCTCATTGCCAAATGTTCTTCATTGATTTCCTAATTGACCATATTTCAAAATGATTGATTTAAAACCATTCATATGATTTAAATCTTTGATCACACTCATAATTTTATCATATAATCAAAATAACATCTTAATAATCTTTAACTTTATATCTTTCAAGTATTCAACATTCAAAGACAAATTCTCTCATATAATTTTGCTATCATGCATCATACTAACATCAGTTGCTTTAACCCATTAAGACCATTTCTTCCTTTCATAATTGTTTGTACATCAAACATCACATACAAAAATCTTCATTCATATAATACTTAAATCAATGGAAATAAACATAGTTAGGCTATTTAACCTAAATACCAACTCATCATCATCAATTTTAGACATGTACCCTTCATCTATGGTTTCATAAAAACTAACAAGAAATCTTGTTCAAAATGGAAATCAAATGTGTTAAAACAAGTAATTCTTACCTTAGTTCACAAATTGGTTACTCAAACCAAGTAATCTCCTCAAGAACCAACTCCTAGGTCTTGATTGGGGGTTTTTCACACCTTAAGTGTGTGTTTTTAGGTTTGGTATCCGAATGCCCTGTTTAAGACGTGATTATTTTTTTATGGTTTGCTCGTACTCACGTCGTGAGTTTCCTTTTTCCTGACACTTTTGTTTTATGACAAAACAAGATCTATCGTGAATAAGATCAGGCATTGAACTTTGCTCACGTCGTGAACTCCTCTTTCTCACGTCGTGAGACATCAAAGTAGGTTACTACTACTATTCACTTATGTAACTTGATCACCGTTCTTGCACTATCATGTCGTAAGCATGTCTTGCTCACGTCGTGAGCTCTCATTTTTGCTAGTTCGACATATTTTTGCTTCTTATACTATCTACTAATCTATAATGCCTAAAGTTTCATATTCATTTACGCAAGATCGCTCATTTATCTATAATTTATCACAGATTTATGACAAATCATATTTATAACCCACACGGTTATAGTATAAATCTCAATACGACAAAAAAAACATAGGTATTACAACTTACCTCTCCCTATAAAAGATTTTGTCCCCGAAATCTTGCATCGTTTAACAAAACAAGTAGGGATATTTCTTTATCATCTCTTTCTCGGATTCCCACATCATATTAGAGCCTTTGTGGTGGCGCCACTGCACTTTAACTAATATGATTTCTTTATTTCTCAATCTCTTTACCTTGCGATCTAAAATCTTCTCAGGTTTCTTTCGATAGTTTAGTTTCTCATCTACTTCCACTTTAGACATCGAGATCACCTGAGTCTTGTCGAACAAGGTTTTTCTCAAGTATGAAACATGAAAAACATTATGGATTCCTTGCAATTTTGGTGGTAAATCTAATCGATATCCGACTTTCCCAATCCTCTTTAAGATCTGAAAGGGTCCAATATATCAAGGACTTAATTTTCCTCGTTTTCCAAAATGAATTATGCCTTTCCAAGGCGTTACCTTTAGCATCACCATGTCACCTTCTCTAAATTATAACGGATTTCGTCTATGATTTGCATATTGTTGTTGTCGAAGTTGAGCGACCCTCATATGCACTCTAATTTTTTTAATTTGCTTTTGTCTCTTCCTCAATTTCTGGTCTCGCAAGTTATCTTTCTCCAGCTTCAGTCTAATAGGTTGGGGTTCTACACAATGTCCCATATAATGCTTCGAATGGTGCCATCTGTATGCTGGAATGATATCTTTTATTATATGTAAACTTTGTTGGTGGTAAATGTTCATCCCAATTACCACCAAAATCAATCACACAGGCTCGCAACATATCTTCAAGTGTTTGAATCATTCTCTCACTTTTCCCATCCATTTGAGGATGATATGTTGTACTTAATAGTATTTTAGAACCTATTTGTTTTTGAAAACTTTGCCAAAATTGAGATGTAAAACGGCTGTCTCGATCTGATTCAATGGAAATTGGCACACCGTGAAATTTTACCACTTCTTTTATATACTCATCAACTGTTCGATCTACTGAAAAAAATTTCCTTTATAGGAATAAATCGAGCAGATTTAGTTAGTCAATCAACTATATCCCATATAGAGTCATACCCTCGAGTTGTTCACGGTAATTTGGTAATAAAATCAATAGTGATCTCATCCCATTTCTTTACCAGAATCGGCAATGACTAAAGCTCTCCTCCGGGCTTTTGGTGACTCGTCTTCACTTGTAAGCAAGTTAAGCTTTTTTCAACATATCATCCAACCTCTCATTTCATCCCAGGCTACCAGTACATCTTTTTTAAATTTCGATACATTTTTGTGCTACTAGGATGCACTGTGTATCTGGTGCAATGTGCATCATCCAACAATAATCCTCGTGCCTGACCACATCCTGGGACGCATGTTCGTCCCATGAAAGTTTTTATACCTTGAGGATCCTCAATCAATTGGTTAATATAATTAACCATTCATTCTCGCTTCAAATTCTATGACTTTTTTGCTTCTTTCTATCTCTCTTTGTTCAACTCGGGTAGTTTACTGACAATCCCCATTATAGCAGAAGAAATTTTAATTGGTTTTTCTTTCCGACTTAGCACATCAGCAACAATATTTGCCTTCTCGAGGTGGTAATGAATCTCACAATCATAATATTTTAATAATTCCATCCCCACTCGTTGACGTATATTTAACTCCTTTTGATCAAATAAGTATTTTAGTCTCCTATGATCAGTAAAAATTTTAAAATTTACTCTATACAAGTAGTGTCGCCAAATTTTAAGGCGAAAACTATCGCAACAAGTTCAAGATCATGCACATGATACTTTTGTTTGGCTGACTTCAGTTGCCTCGACGCATATGCAAGTACTCGTCCTTTCTGCATCAAAACACATCCTAAACCAACTCTTGATGCATCTGTATACACAATAAAACTATCTACACCTTGCGGTAAGGCTAGTATTGGAGCTCGACATAACATCTCTTTTAGTTGTTGAAATGAATGATGTTGATCGTCAGTCCAAATGAACTTCTCGCTTTTTCTCGTCAATTTAGTTAAGGGTGTTGCAATCAAAGAAAAGTTTTCTATAAATCGTTGGTAGTATCCTGTTAATCCAAGGAAACTACGAATCTCTGATGGATTCCTTGGAGGATCCCATCTCATCACAGTATCAACCTTTGCGGGATCCACTTTCACACCGTATTTATTAATCACGTGGCCTAAAAATTGGACCTCTTGAAGCCAAAACTCGCATTTTGAAAATTTGGCATATAATTTCTCCTTACGTAACATTTCTAAAATTTGTCGTAAATGCTCTCGGTGCTCTTCACAACTTCTCAAGTATATTAAGATATCATTTATGAAGACGATCACAAATTTATCTGGAAACAGACAGCAAATTCTATTCATTAAATCCATGAAAGTTGCAGCCACATTTTTTAAGCCAAACGGCATTACCAAAAATTCATAATGGTCGTATCTTGTTCGAAAAGCGGTTTTCAGGATGTCTGATTCCTTCACCTTTAATTAGTGATACCCCGATCTCAAATCGATTTTTGAGAAATATGAAGTGCCTTGAAGTTGATCAAATAAATCATCTATTAGTGGCAATGGGTATCCATTCTTTATCGTAATCTTATTTAATTCTCTATAATTAATGCACATACGCATCGTGCCGTCTTTCTTTTTAACAAATAAAATTGGCGCTCCCCACGGCGACGAACTCGGGCGTATAAAACCTCGATCAATCAGTTCTTGTAACTGATTATGAAGCTCCTCCATTTCCAACGGTGCTAATCGTTAAGGCGTTCGTGCTACAGGATTGGATCCTAGTGCCACATCGATAGTAAACTCTACTTCTTGATCAGAAGGTAATCCCAAAAACTCATCTGGAAACACATCGTAATACTCTTTCACAACTTCTACATTGTGAATTTCTCGTTTCATGATCTTTGGCTCCGTCACGTATGTAAGGTACACTATCCCTCCTTTAAAAACATTGTTTCTAGCTCGGGCCATTGTTATCCCAATAATTTTATCAACTCGCTTATTTCCTCGTATAGCTACTTTTGACTCGTTTGAAGACTCAATAATAAATGATTTTTCATCACAATTATACAAACTTTATTTGTTATCAACCAGTCCATTCCTACCACAACTTCAAGCTCTCTGATGATTATTGATTTCAAATTGATACGGAAAACGTTACCTTCAATTTCAAACCAGCAATCCAAATATTGATCTTTAACCAAAACTCGACTTACATCAATCATTTCAACTATTATTTACTCATTTAGTGGAACGGATGATGTCTTTAATTTCTTAATAAATTGTCTTGAAACAAACAAAAAATTAGCACCCATATCGAATACAACATTTAGTGGAAATGAGTTTAAAGCAAAAGTATATGAGACAACATCAGGTTTGTCCCAGGCTTTCTCAACTGTCATCTAAAAGGATCTTGCCCTCGTAAGAACTTTGTTCCCCTCTTCCTTTTTCACCTTTTTCAGCTTCCCTCTATCATCTCGTCTGATGTCTCACGACACATTCGTTTTGATCTTGGGCAGTTTGCATAAAAATGCCCTCCTTCTCCACAATTGAAATACAACGGTTTATTCGATAAACAATTTCGAGCAGTATGCCCCGACTTACCACATTAGAAATATTTTAGTGTAGTTGCAGTACTCACAACTTCCAACATGTCGTTTGCGAAACCTATCACACCATTTTCCTTTGTTCCTCCTTATATCATAAGTATATGGTCTCTTCAAAGCTTTTCCTCCTTTCATATATCCTTCAGGTTTGCCTTCCCAATGTTGTTTTCTCCCTCGGTTATCTCTCTCGGCATTTCGTTCCCTTTCTCAATCTTGACGTTTGATCTCCAACTCACGATCTTTTGCAACATCTACCACTTGACGGAAAGTAGTTTATTTGGATTCCCGTATAAATTCTCATATTTGAGTTCTCAATCCCCATCAGTATTTTTCTATTTTTCTTTCCTTTGTATCATTTATATGCTTTAGAAACCGAGCTTTATCATTAAATTCTACAGTGTATTCTTGAAATGATTTTGACCCCTGGGTGAGTTGTGAAAAATCTTTCTCTAGTTGTCGGACTGTAGTTTGAGAACAGTATTCTTCATAAAATTTTACTTTAAACTGATCCCAAGTTAGCATACTTGTTAATTCCTCGCCCAAAGTACTACTCATTATATCCCACCAGTAATGGGCTCCTCCGGTAAGTAGATTTGTAGCGAAATCAACTTTATCTTTTTCCGCACATTTTCTAGTGCGAAATTTCTTTTGTGTATGTGTTAGCGATGTCATAGCAGCTACGGGATCATCTTTCCCTGAAAAATCAGTAGGTTTGCAATCCATAAATTCTTTAAAAGTACATCCCATCTTTATTGATGATTCACCGCTTGGTCTTTCAACTTCATTATTACCTTGCCCTTCTTTGTTACCAATCTCGGGTTCTTTATCTTGTCCGCTCCTCTAATTTACCTCCTCTCTAGCTGCTAAGAGAGTAGGTAATACATCTCGCATTTCTTTGACCACCTCATCCGCAATTGTTGTTCTAAGATTGGGAATTTGTTCTGGTGGCTTCTCTTGTCCCCCCAGGTCATACTGACCCTTGAGACCTCTTCCTACTGTGAGATTCACCTATATTTTAGGTATTCACCATCTTAAAACAAAATTTCAACACTTTAGCAAATCATAATCAAAATATATCATGATCAATATATCAACTCTCAAATCAATACACATTACAGACAACCGACAGTGTTGAGTAGTCATCTCATGTTACTCATCTTGGTTTAAGCTAGGTATAAATCCATTTTAAAATACCCAATTTCACTTAAACCAAAGCTCCGATACCAAACTTGTAACTTCCCACTAAAATAATTACACTACAAAAAAATTTGTAACAAAAGTGTACATATCATTAACCAAATTCACAAGTTTATATCTTACATAATTAAACACTACAGAATCGATGCAGGTTTACAAAACATTATTTACATCATTAAGCGAAGTTCAAAAGTTAACTTCAAAACATGACTACACTTCCACCAATACTCCTCGATCCTTATGCCCGTTACTTGTAAACACAAACAATCAACAATATAAGCATAATGCTTAGTGAGTAACAATTGCTATCATATTATCTACATCTATCTCATTTGATCAATATGAGATAGTATTACTCAATTATTAACATTTGTTTCATTTCCATAACAACAATCTCATAAGGAGGCTACAATATGATCAATACTCATTGATTATGGAATACTCGTTTCCATATCTACCAATCATCCTTACTAGCTCATCTTTTAAATACAATCTCACGTAATCGACTCAATAATCTCATTGATCAATACAATCTCGTGTAGTCAACTCAATAGTTTGACCAATCACCTCATTTGTACATTTTGAATCTCTTAATTATAACACTTATTTCTCATTTAACCAACATACTGTCTATAACCTTTATCTAAGTTAATCTTTTCATTATAACCACAACATCACAACATAATTTACATCGAACAATTTTAATAAGCCAACAACCTGAAACGTCTACTATCATGAGTAAAATAAAATTACTCACCTTTACTAGGGTTTATGAGGATGGTACTCCAATGATTTCTCTTCCTTGCCAAATGTTCTTCCTTGATTTCCTAATTGACCATATTTCAAAATCATCAATTGTTAAACCATTCATATGATTTAAATCTTTGATCACACTCATAATTTTATCATATAATCAAAATAACATCTTAATAATCTTTAACTTTATATCTTTCAAGTATTCAACATTCAAAGACAAATTCTCTCATATAATTTTCATGTCATACATACTACTAACATCAATTGCTTTAACCCGTTAAGACCCTTTCTTTCTTTCATAATATTTTTACGTGAAACAATCAATGTAAATAAACCTAGTTAGGTGGTGGTTGTCGAGACCAACAAAATTAATAAACCTAAATCTTTTACACTAAAATAGTGTATAGTGGTACAGATCCTCATGATTTGTTTATGTTTCTGGGAAACTCTGATATTAGATATTTTGAAAACAAACTTTGTAATGATGAATGGTTTTAAATGTTTTGAAAAGGTTTTAATTTGGCATGAAATTTTTGGGTGTTACAAGTTGGTATCAGAGCCTTGGTTTGAGTGAATTGGAGGAACACTCGTGTGACTCTAGTCTCAAATCAAGGAAAGATTTTAAAATAATTTTTTTAAATGGTTTTCAAAATAAGTAAGAGAGGATGCAAAGTGTACGATCAGCCGGAGCCAATAAGTTGACCCCACAATACCATACAATTATTTAATATTATGATATGATAGAACAACATGCTAGTACTAGGCTAGGGATCCTCAAGAATTGCATGATAGAATTGCCCGATTACGTGATGCCTGCTAGCCTATGGGTTCTTACATGAGATTGACATCATTACTGTAGTTACTTGTCTATGTATCACGGTTGTACATAATTAAGATCTTATAGCCCGAGAATGTTTGATTTGACCATATGTTCTGCTCTCATTGATTAGGGCTTAGGGTAGGATCGGATATTTGAAAGTCTATAGGGTCCAGTGTTATGTATGATTAGCATACACTAATGTTGCAGGGTTGGTGGAAGTTTCATGAATGGGTTGGTTGTGTGAGGCCGGTAGGTCAGTTGTGATTCAGTTAACCTTCCTCTAGGAGTGAGGATTGAGCACTCGCTATGCTTATGTATATTATTAGGGTGTTGTGGTGATACTTGAGACAAATATGGGTAGGTGTGGAAGGTAGTATGGGCCTGTACTACTGAAAGCACAGGACCCATACGTGTATCAAGGAGGTCACAACCCCTAGGGTTTAGTCGGGAGTTGGTTCCCAGTTATTTATGTGGATTATCTGATATCTTATGGTATGTTTCAGAATGGTGATTATGAGACACTTTGTGACTGGATCCGGTTTAGGATCAGGATCGGGAGACGGAGGCCAGGAGGGACCAACAACACCTGAGCCCATGGTGCAGATGGGTAAAGATGAGTTGGATGCTAGGATTCGGGAGATCCTGTATGATGAGGTTGCTGCTGTGTTCCAGGCACAGCTACTGGAGATGTTTGGGTCTATTAAGACCATCATGGTCGAGTACTTCAACGAGCGATGTGCAGCCCTTGCGGAGACGGCTTCCGCTACAGCTATATCAACTGTTACAGTGGCAAGGGGAGGAGGAAGAGCCACTCGGGGATTCCAGTACAGGAACTTCGATAACACGAAGCCCCCTACTTTTGATGGGACACAGGACCTCATCAAGGCTATGAGGTGGATTTCAGATGTGGAGGGGTGTTTCTTTACCTTCTTGTGTCTTACTGACCGAAAGGTCAGGTGTGCTCTGAACCTGCTAAGGTCCAGGGCCAAGGACTGGTGGAGATTGGGACTGGGTCGTACAGTGTTGATTAGAGAGCTGCTATTACTTGGGAGCAGTTCAGGGATATATTCTGTGCCCGATACATTCCACGGGTCGAGTGGTAACGTTTGTCACAGGAGTTTTTGAGTTTGAGATAGGAGGGGGAGTCGGTGACGGAGATCACCCGCATGTTCACAGAGAGGGCGATGTTCTGCCCAGAGTTGGCTTCTGATCAGGCTTAGATGACCCGTTATCTGAGCATGCTCAAGACTGACATTCGTTAGTTTGTGTCTACCGAGCGATGTGATACTCTTTTGGAGTTGCAGGAGGCCGCTAGGCGGCGTGAGTTGGTGATTGAGCTGTAGATGAGGGAGCAGTGGCAGGCCCCCGCGCAGTCGTAGCCGGCGTCTAAGAGGTCTAAGACCGCTGATTCTAGGATCGGGGGTCAGCAGAGCTGTACTTGTGTAAAGTGTGGCAAGAGTCATTTTGGAGTTTGTCGAACAGGTAGTGGGTGCCACAAGTGTGGCAAGGAGGGCACTATGCTAGGGACTGTCGCCAGACAGCCCCTGCATCGGATATGAGGATATGCTATAACTGTCATCAGGTTGGTCACGTGAAGACCAACTGTCCACAGCTTGTAGCCAGGCTGACGCAGACTCCAGCACCGGCTACATTGAGTATACCGGATGAGAGGCCAGTCAAGACAGAGCCTCCGAAGGCTCAGGGGTGTGCCTTCCAGCTGACAGCAGAGGAGGCCAGGGCAGCACCAGATGTGGTTGCTGGTATGTGTCTCTAAGATTGCAGTACCCCTCACTCGTCTGACGAGGAATGGAGTGGATTTCTAGTGGGGACCGAAGCAGTAGAGGGCGTTTAAGACCCTCCGTCAGTGTTTGTGTGAGGCTCCAGTCTTGACACTCCCGGAGGGAGTGGAGGATTTTGTGGTGTTCTGTGATGCATCCATCATAGGTTTAGGGGTAGTCCTCATGTAGACAGGATTGGTGATAGCCTATGCATCGTGGCAGCTGAAGCCGCATGAAATGAGATATCCTACTCATGATCTGGAGCTGGGAGCGGTGGTGTTCGCTCTCAAGATATGGAGACATTACATATATAAGGTTCATTTTACCATATATACGGATCACAAGAGTTTGAGACATATCATGGATCAGCCAAACCTGAACATGAGGCAGCGCAGGTGGCTGGATGTATTCAAGGACTATGATTGCGAGATCCTTTACCACCCTGGAAAAGCGAACGTGGTGGCGGATGCTTTGAGCCGAAAGGCAGCTGGGTCTTCCACCCCAACAGTGTGTATGAGGATAACGGTGGATTCTCCGCTTATGAGCTTGATCAGGGATGCTTAGGTTGAGGTCATGTGACCAGAGAACTGGAAGTTGGAGAGGATCAAGGGTGAGAACACCCGGTTTGTGCAGGATAGTCGGGGATTATTGACCTCATGCAGTCGGATGTGGGTTCCGATGTCTAGTGGGGTCAGACAGACAGTCATGGAGGAGGCTCATAAGTCTTACTTCTCTATTCGCCCGGGGGCCACAATAGTTCATTCTATAATCACTTAGTTTATATTGGTTATATATAATCTAATATCGAACGGATAGTTAAATGTGTGAATCTACCCTAAGCCCACAACCAAATAAGGAACAGGAAGTTAGGCGTAAAGTACACATTCCACTACCTATCGGATATTAATTATATATAACCCAAATGTATAAACTAAGGTATTATAAGATTAACCATTTAAGGTCCTTTCAGTTATACTGGTTTAATAATGCGTATCAAACCTTTTACAGATAAGTTTCTAGTTCACCTACTTAATGTTCTATCCGAAAAGTATGCTTTTGTACTAGAAAGCGGTATACTAAATTTGTATGCTATGACCTGACCTATACCTGTTACTCCCTATGATTACTTGGTGTATACAGGATATATATATATATATATATATATATATATATATATATATATATATATATATATATATAAGATCGAATAGATAGTAGACTGTGTGAATCTGCTCTAAGCCCACAACCAAACAAAGAACAGGAATTGAAGCAGAAAGCACACATCCCACCGCCTGTCGGATCCGATTAATATATATCCCTAATGTATCTACCGAGGAATCATAAAGTTATCATTATAGGCCCCCTTCTAACTTAATGTACCAAGACCCGACTGTTTTGTTTGTTTGTGCTCTCGTAAGAATGTATGTTTTCCCAAGTTTATGACTATCTTTAATAGTTTGCATTAACTTTTATGTGAGAATATCTCTATATGAATGTAATGGGAAAATGAGAGTGTACATTAATGTTGTATAAAATAACTACTGAAGCACTAAATACCTTAAAACCAATTTGTTAATTAAGGTTAAAATGTGATGTGGTTACAACCATGCTGATTGACTAGTATTTAACACGACGACCTGCTGGCTCCGAAACTAGTGGGATATTTGTCACCACTTCGCTTGTCTGCCGGATTGTAGCTAACAGTTGGGATGTGGGATTGTCAGTCTCATATAGATATATACACACAATGCCCGATCTCCCTCCAGGAGACTCTGGTTACAAAACGCGACATAACAAGTATATTGTTATGTCGTGAAGTAGTGGTTTCACATTATTGTTATATTGTTCTCGTTATAGTATGTTCCATTTTGTTCTTGTTATAGTATGTATGAACTGACTCATGTAAGAACTGATTTATGTAAGTTTCAATGTTCTAGAAATAGTAAGTAGTAATCCTCTAGACTATACCTATTATAGTTTACTAGTATGATTGTTTGAACTGTTACTGACTTGTAGAAAAGACTCAATCATCTACTGAGTTAGGCATGTACTTTAAAAATGGAGTTTTATAAACAACAATGTAACATTTTTTTAAAAGAGTTTTTGAATTTATTTAATCAATGACTAAAGCATAAGAAATTCTTTAATGTGATGGTTATCACAGGTAAATATTAACACAATACTATTGTGTTCAACTAGTATTCCCCCCCTCTTAAAAGCATTTAAAACATTTAAAAGATTGATTATAGGGGTATGAAATCACCTTATGTGGGTGATTCAACTGAAGATTTGAATAAGGATGATAAGTTCCACGAATGAAGTCCTGACGCACAAACGGTCCTAAATGACATATATTGATACATATAGGCATGAAATTAGTGAATCTAACTACATAGGTGATTGGGAAACAACCTAGGATGCAAGAATAACTCACCAAAGAAGTGTTAGAAGCAAGTTAGAAGGTTGAAGGAGTGTTCACGGCCCAACAAGGAGATTCACGACCCAATATTGAAGAATGGTTCACGGACCATTTGAAGTTTACGGCCCAAACTATGATGGTCCACGACCCACTTGAATTTCACAGCCCAAATGATGAATACATGAAGGGTTCACGACCCAAACTTGAAGATTCTAGAGGAAAAGTGATAAAATATGATGAATCAAGATGGAAAGGCAAGGGCTTTCAAGGAACAACAAGAAGAGATGAGACACTTATGTTTTTGGTGTGAAATGAGAGCCTTTGTTGGATGATACTTGAGAGAATTTGAGAGGTTTACGGCCAAGGATGGAAGAAATGAGGAATAAATGAAAGAAAGGTACATATATGGAGAGGGGTTCATGGCCACACATGGGTTCACGGCCGTGAACACCCTTTGATGGGTTTTTTTGGTTCAATTGCATTCCTCTAATCCTAAGCTAACACTTCTCAACATCCAATCCTTAAGTGTACTAGGCTTAGATACTCTTAAACAGACCCTTAACACAACATAAATGAAATAGAAACAAGTATGACTTTTGATAGATTGGATTGACTTTACAAGACAAAATTTTACGGATTGTCACATCATCCCCATGTTAGATGGAATTTCGTCCCGAAATTAACTTTCTTAGCAGTACACTTGGGGTCGTGCTCCTCTAAATGGTAGAATATCCACTTGTAGACCTGGGCAAATTTTCCCTGACGCTCATGATAAGATTCATACCTGGTCCATCTATCATCACCTCGTGTATACAAGTCGTCAGTGTTGTAAAACTCACCGATTCGGCCGATTACTCCTCCGAGTACTCGCTACTCGGCCCCTTACCAAGGCGAGTTGCAAAATCTCGAGTACTCCCCGATCGACCCCTTTCTGAACTGAGCAATGTGGTAAAACTCGGTCAACTCGGTGATTAATATGTATAATATAATTAATGATTTATTATTTAACACACTCACATGTGATTATTACTACATATATATATATATATATATATATATTTTAAATTTTCAGTAATTATTCTCGAAGTGAGACCATTATGTGTTTTTCAGTTTTTGTGTATTCACATGTATCTAATTTTGTTATATATTTCTATCAACTTATGAATTTAACTTATGATTTTGATATATATAATGTCCCTAAAAATATTTCTACATGAATTACCGAATCCGAGTACTCCCCGAGTACTCCCGAGTACTCGCTACTCGGTAGTCGGTCGAGTAGGTACCGAGTAACGAGTTCTACAACCTTGCAAGTCGTATATAATTAAGATTAGTAAGACGTTTGGATGTGCGACTCTGCCCCAGGTCCTCAACCAATCAAGGAACAGGAGATAAGGTGGAAACCCACATACTAAATCCGCATAATCATAATTATATACCACCCTCATGTATACACTTAATAGTGATAGGTGGGTTGTATTCGTCCTTAGCCTCTGTGCTTGAACTTGATCTGTTGAACGAGTGGTAGTTCAGGAAGGTCTGTTAAGCATACATCAAAAAGGTTTCGGACGACAAGGTACTCCTCGCATGAGTACTTCGGGGTTTAGAAGACAAAAGACAATACTGAGGTCTGGGTCGGGTTGTCGTTACGAATGAAGAGGGTTTCATTAATTTTCCGGTTAAGGCGATGGGTTTCCGAAACACATGAAATTGGTATCATGAGGACCACGCCAATCCACGACGAATGATGACGAAGAACCCTTTATAGAAACAATTGTTAGGTCGATTAAAGAAATGTTTGTTATACGATGGTGTATCCCGAGGGTGCTCGACAATGTATTCTGTGTAGACTTCCTATTGCTTTCAGTTTTCTCCTTGATATTACCACTGCCATAAATCGTACCGCGGTAAGCGAGTACTAATAGTGAAAGTGCTTTGATAACTAGTGTCAATACTCTATATTATGATCCTCCTCGGTACCTCTATGATCGTCTTGCATATACAAGTTATGTATAATTAAGATGAATAAGACAGTCGACTGAGTGACTCTGCCCTAAATCCACAACCAAACAAATGAACAGGAACTAAGGCGGAATCACTCACTCTAAGCCTGCAAAAATTTTAGCTATGCACAACCCTGATGTACATACTAAGCCATCATAGCTTAACTATACGGATCTTTAGTTCTCTTATGAATGTTGTGACTTTTGCTGACGAGTGAATTATTATAATTACTTTTAACTTTTCCCCAAGTTTTAATATTAATATTAATATAAACTTAAAATTTTAAAGTAATTTTAATTTTGAAGACGTACCACTGTTTGTTGGTGATTTCGGGGCAGCTTCTCCTGCGGTGATCATCATAATTCGTCCATCCGCGCCCGAGTTCTTCATTATCGGGCAGTCTCTCTTGTAGTGTCCTATCTCACTACAACCATAGCAGGCCTGGTTTACTTCAACTCCAGGGATTTGGGAGATCGGTTGTGTCGACGCCCTGTAGAATCGGGCAGTGTGCCCCTTCTTGCGGCAATTCATGCACTGCATCTCCCGGCAAGCTCCGGTATGGTGGTAGTTACACTTACCACACTTCGGGAGAGTTCTAGCATATCGACTAAAAGGTGTTGGAGTGGCAGGTGATGTGACGGCGTGTACAGTAACCACTTGTTGCTCCTGCGAGGGTTCTTGTGTTGTTTGCTCCTTCCTCTTGTTCCCCGTCTTTCGTTTATAGTTCCCTCCCTTTGTTGGCTCGGGAACGGGGACCACCATTCCATGGCGGACTCCATAGTCAATGAGTCGTTGGGCCAGGTGTTTGGCGCTATCGACGATAGTTGGGTTAGCAAACAGTACATCCCCCTGAATCGGGGTAGTTAAACCCTAAATGTACCTATCTATCTTCTTACTCTCCGGGGTAACCATCCTGAGGCATAGTGTTTCCAGGTCGTTAAACCTTTCAGTGTAGCCCACTATGTCTGATCCGACCATGGTATGCTCCCATAGATCTTGTCCCAGCTGTTGACCTTCGCCTCTTGGGCAATATTCTTGCAACATCATCTCTTTTAGGTTCTCCCAACCTATCGAGTTAGCCACTGATAGGGTCAGTGAATTAACATCGCTATTCCACCATGTTAGGGCTCTGTTGGAGAAGGTGCAGGCAGCAAACTTCACTTTGCTCCTTTACGTGCACAGATAGATTTCAAAGACCGAATCTGTTTTCTCGAACCATCGCATCAGAGCAATGACTCCCCCATTTCCATTAAAGGAATTGAGTTTGCAGTTCATGAAGTCCTTATACGAACACTCCCATGGGTGTCCGTGGGTAACTCTGGGGTTAGTTAAGTGGGTACCGCTACCAGATCCACTGGTACTACTTGCGCGGATGTGAGTTATAGCAGTTGTTACTGTGTCCGTTATCGTTGCTTGGAGAGCAGCATGATCGAATTGTGGTGGTGGATTCTCTATTGTGCTATTGGCCAAACTCCTTACAGCTCTACCGCGAGACATCTTTTGCTAAAAAGAATATAAAGATGAGACAAAAATAAGTCTATAGCAGTGGTTATAAGCCTAAAGCTGAATGACAAATTTATCCCAGTTCTGAGCGTATCCAGTTCTGAATTTCATAGGGTTCTGGAAAAACAATTCATAATGGGAGTGTATATAAAATAAACTTTATGAATCAGAAGTGACTATTCTCGAATGAATCTCTGAGAATTGAATATCCGTTACTGGCTGCACGAAAAAGAAATAATCCTAACACATAGTGTGAGTAGTGTATTCACTAGCTCACTAAGTCAATTAAGGTTATTATTTATTAGTGTGACGCATAGGACGTTTTGGTTTCTTCGGATGATCCCTCCTGGGAAAACTCCTCTTGAATCTCTTTTTGTTTCTCCTTGACTCCTCTGCTAACTGCAATGATGGAGTGGTTACATCTATTTGGGTTTGTCGTGCGAGAATGGAAGTGTCTTAAGAATCTATGAGATTTAGTGAAACATTATGGGGTGCTCTTTACCAGGTCCTCCTATAAATGCGCAGTGTACACAAGTTGTATATAATTTAAGATTAAATAGACCTTCGAATAAGTGATCCCACTCTAAAACCACAACCAAACAAGGAACAAGAACTAGAGCCTAGATCACAAATTCTAAGTCTATAAATCTCCATTATATAAAACCTTGGGAGTATACACTCCGGAATTATAGACCTACCAGAAGGGTCTTTTAAATTTTCACATAAGTTATTTATAGTGCCTAAAATACTCATATAGTATTTTAATGTAATGAACTTGGTATGTTTTAAACTTGTTGTTGTCTTATAGTATCATAAAATACTCTTATAGTATTTAACTTTATGTTCTGATCTAGAAATCCTTCGTATATAGAGTTAGGTAAGTTTTAAGACTGTTGCAACACCACATCACTCCCAAACACATGTTGGTCATATCTCAAATGAATATAGTTGATCAGGCTATATTGATCCCATATATGATTACATAACTGTCCAGGTTTGACCGCAGTGTCCAACCTTTGAATACTTCTGTTTTGTTCTTCTTAGGATACTTGTTCTAGTATGTATATATGTATGCAAGTGTGTATACTTTTATAAGAATATTGTTATATTTTAAAAATATACTTTTAGTCAGAGCACTTCGGCCCCATTGTATTTAGTTGTATATCTTTTATAGATTGATATACTTAATTCACTATAAATAATGCTTTGGTACCAATCTATCACACCCCCAAACCGGAACGGCAAAAACGTTCGGGGGGTGAGGACGTCATATGTAGTATCACAACACATGCATCACAGTAATGAAAGTAAAAAAAACCATTGCATTAATATTAAAGTGTTTACAATGTATGTGATTCACAAAAGATTGACTCCAACAGTAAATAACAAACAAGACATGAAGCTACTATAGTCCATCTTCTAAATCCCAGTGCGCGTACCTGACTACTGGTTTCCTGAGAGTACAAATTATTTTGAAAGAGAGGATTAACATTTAAGTTGGTGAGTTCATAAGTATTTTAGTTATGAAACGTAAACTGTAAGTTCTTTAGAAAAGTTCGTCTGTTCCTCTAAAAAATCTTATATTTTCTGATGTGGTGAATGATAAGTAAAAATGACTCTACAACTCCTTCTACAAGTATTAAATGGATGCAAGTTATATATAATACAAAGTAAACATACAATTGGTTGTGTGAATCTGCCCTAAGCCCACAACCAAACAAGGAACAGGAAACGAGACGGAAGTCACACATCCCATTGTTTGTTAGATCTTCATTTTATATAACCCTGGTGTATTTATTTGGTACTTACGGAGTTAACTGCAATAGTTGTTTATATTTGATGAAAACGTTCCTTAAGAAAATCATATATTTCCTTTAGTAAAATGGTAACCACAATAGTTCCTTCTATAATCACTTAGTTTATACTGGTTATATATAATCTAATATCGAAAGGACAGTTAAACATGTGAATCTGCCCTAAGCCCACAACCAAACAAGGAATAGGAAGTAAGGCAGAAAGCACACATTCCACTACATATCGAATATTAATTATATATAACCCTGATGTATAAATTAAGGTATTATAGGATTAACCATTTAAGGTCCTTTCAGTTATACTGGTTTAATAATGCGTATCAGACCTTTTACACATAAGTCTCTAGTTCACCTACTTAATGTTCTATCCGAAAAGTATGTTTTTGTACTAGAAAGCAGTATACTGAATTTGTATGCTATGACCTGAACTATACCTGTTACTCCCTATGATTACTTGGTGTATACAGGATATATATATATATATATATATATATATATATATATATATAAAATATCTAATAGATAGTAGACTGGTTGAATTTGCTCTAAGCCCACAACCAAACAAGGAACAGGAATTGAAGCAGAAAGCACACATCCCACTGCCTGTCGGATCCGATTAATATATATCCCTAATGTATCTACCGAGGAATCATAAAGTTATCATTATAGGCTCCCTTCTAACTGAATGTACCAAGACCCAACTGTTTTGTTTGTTTGTGCTCTCGTAAGAATGTATGTTTTCCCAAGTTTATGACTATCTTTAATAGTTTGCATTAACTTTTATGTGAGAATATCTCTATATGAATGTAATGGGAAAATTAAAGTGTACAGTAATGTTGTATAAAATAACTAATGAAGCACTAACTACCTTAAAACCAATTTGTTAATTAAGGTTAAAATGTGATGTGGTTATAACCATGCTGATTGACTAGTATTTAACACGACGACCTGCTGGCTCCGAAACTAGTGTGACATTTGTCACCCTTTCGCTTGTCTGCCGGATTGTAGCTAACAGTTGGGATGTGGGATTGTCAGTCCCGTATAGATCTATACACACAATGCCCGATCTCCCTCTAGAAGACTTTGGTTACAAAACGCGACATAACAAGTATATTGTTATGTCGTGAAGCAATGGTTTCACATTATTGTTATATTGTTCTCGTTATAGTATGTTCCTTTTTGTTCTTGTTATAGTATGTATGAACTGGCACATGTAAGATCTGATTCATGTAAGTTTCATTGTTCTAGAAATAGTAAGTAGTAATCCTCTAAACTATACCTATCATAGTTTACTAGTATGATTGTTTGAACTGTTACTTACTTGTAGAAAAGACTCAATCATCTACTGAGTTAAGCATGTACTTTAAAAACGGATTTCTATAAACAATAATGTAACATGCTTTTTTAAAAGATTTTTTAAATTGATTTAATCACTGAATAAAGCATAAGAAATTCTTTAATGTTATGGTTATCACATGTAAATATTAACACAATACTATTATGTACAACTTGTATTCCCCCCCCCCCTAAAAGCATTTAAAACATTTAAGAGATTGATTATCGGGGTATGAACAAACCCTATGTGGATGATTCAACTAAAGATTCGGATAAGGATGATAAGTTCCACAAATGAAGTCCCGAGGCACAAACGAGTCCTAAACCAGACAGCGGAAACGTCCGGGGGTGGAGGACTTCATTTGTAGTATCACAACACATGCATCATAGTAATCAAAGTACAATCAACCACTGTATTTAAAAGTATAAGTATTTACATGTGTTCAATCATTGTATATTGAAACCAAAATAGTTATACAAAAGAAGAAGATATGACTCATAATGGCTCCATCTTCTCAAAAAGCTCGAGGAGTACATGTTATTATTTCCTTGAGAATACAAGTAATTTGAAAAGAGAGTATCAAAAATAAGTTGAGTGAGTACATAAGTCTTTATGTGTGAAAGGGTGCCTTTGTATCTTGAATATGAAAAATGTTATAGAAAATCCCATATTTTTTGTGGTATGTGAAAAGTAGTTTTATTCCCATAAAATCGTTCTATTTGTAAACCAATGTATTTGTAAAACTTGTAACTAAGAGTGTGCCTGTCTTCACCTGCTGTAATGTGAGAACGTGAGAACACTACTTTATGTTACTATTCTACTATGAATTTTGTATATAGAACGATATGACATTATTCATCAACAAATATATGAACAATCACACATTAATATTCACATTAAAATTTTGTATGTACAACTTTATAATATTATTCATCTCAGAATATATGAACAATCACATATTTAACATTCACATTAGAATATACTAAATTACCACATATATTTATAAATTTTATAGTAGAATAGCAATATAAAATTGAATATATTCATATTATAATTACTACAATACAATATATATTAAATTCATAGTAGAATAGTAACATAAAGTAGTGTTCTCACGTTCTCACATTAAATAGTGTTCTCATTTGAACTTAACCCTATATATATATATATATATATATATATATATATATCAAAATAAAAGACGAGTCTTGAAAGTACACCGTCTTCTCAAAACCTGGCCATCTGTACCTGTCTACTGGTGACATGAGAATACAAGTTATTTTGAAAGAGTAGATCAACATTTAAGCTGGTGAGTTCATAAGTATTTTAGTGCCAAATGTTTGTATAAGTTTGGTGAAAATGTTTGTAAGTGTTTGATGTAAATGTTTGTAAGTTTTTGATGTAAAGGTTTGTAAGTGTTTGATGTAAATGTTTGTAAGTCTTTGATGTAAGTGTTTGTATACCTCCTAGAAAATCCTATATTTTCTACTAAAATGGAAAGTAGTCTCCTACCGAGACCTAACTGTTCTGTATGTTAGTTCTTTTGTAAAAGTAAGTGTTTTCCCAAGTGCATGACTATCATTACCATAAAATAGTTTACATTATCTTTTATGTGAGAAGATCACTATATGAATGTAATGGTAAAATAAAGATGTGTAGTAGTATTTTATATAGTAACTATTGAAGTACTAACTACCTTAAAACCAATTGTTTAACTAAGGTAAAATGTGATGAGGTTATAACCATGCTTCATTGACTAGTATAAAACACGATGTTCCAAAGAGATCGAAATGGTATGGCATTTGTCACCCATAGACCTGCAAGTCCCACTGTAGCTAGAAGCAAGGTGTAGGATGGTCAACCTGTATAAATCTATACACAAACTCACGCTCTCCCTCTAGGAGACTCTGGTTACAAAATGTGACACAGCAGTAAAATGCCATGCCATGAAGTAGTGGCTCACATTAAAGTTATATTGTTCTTGTATTAGTGTAGTATGTTCCTTCTGTTCTAGTATATAATATGTTCCTTTTATTCTAGTGTATAGTATGTTCCTTCTTGTTCTAGTATACAGTATGTTCCTTCAGTTCTAGTGTATAGTACGTTTGAACTGACTCATGTATGAACTGACTCTTGTATGTTTCATTGTTCTAGAAGTAGTAAGTAGTAATACTCTAAACTATACCTATTATAGTTTACTAGTAAGCTCTGTAGTTGAAAGACTGATCATGTTTGTTCACCTTTGCTACCCAAAGGTATTGAACTGATTGGAAAACTTTTATATCTACATACATATAAACAATATATAACTAAGATTTAAACGAGGCTCGAATAGACAACTAATACCCTAAGTCCACAACCAAACAAGGAACAGGAGATAAGGCGAGTTATCAGTCCTAATCCCTTTCAACCTTATTTATATAACTATATCTATATATAAATGATGTTGACAATATATATATTTTAAAAGAGTTTTGAAAAACAATAAAGAGTTTATCATATAAAAAGAGTTTTAACCATTTGAATGGTTATTGATGACTTGATGTCAATTTATAAAATGATTTGAAACAGTTTGTTTGATAACACAACTTTGAAGTTGAATTAATCCTTTTTGTTTGATAGTTATAAATCACATGTGGTTATTACTATAACTATATTATTTTGTACTCTTATTCCCCCCCCCCCCCCATAAAAGCATTTAAAATCATTTAAAAGATAAGTTTAGTTGTATGAACTCACATGTAGTGAGTGATTCGAATGAAAGATCGATATAGGATGCTAAGTATTCCAAGTGAAGTCTCAAGCACAAACGGATCCTATTAAGCATATAATGACACATATACGTATATAATTAGTGTATATAAGAACTAATCATGCAAGAGAACAACCTTAAGGACTAGGAAACACTTGAAATGAAGTGTTACAATCACATGTGATTGTATGAAAGGGTGTTCACGGCCACACTATAAGTGTTTACGGCCATAAGAGAGTTTACGGCCACACATGAAGTGTTTACGGCTCTAGGCTTGATCCTATGAAGAGTTTAGGGCCATGGGTTGAAGGGTTCATGGCTACCATATGATCTATGAAGGGTTTACGACCCTATCAAGATCACTTGAAGGGTTCACGACCGTGAACTCTTGAAGATCATGCTTTAAAAGGTGTTTGTTTCATGGGGATTCAAGGGCTTCTAATGGATAACAAGTAAATGGAAGATATACTTACGTAATGGAAGTCTTGAAGGTGTTCACGGCCCCAAGAACAAGTGTATGTTCTTGGTGTTCTTGGTGAAAAGATGAAGATTGGAAGATCTAAAAGAAAAACATGGATTACATGGATGAAATCAAAGAGTTTCACTTGAATGAGAATGATATCAAGTAATAAAGGAAGAATCACTTACACTTTTGAAGATCAAGGAGGATATCCTTGATGATACTTGAGAGAGAGAAATGAGAGTTCTTGACTTGAAGATGTGAGAAGTGAAGAATAATGAAAGAAATCTATACAAGTAGGAAGGGGTTTATGCTCAAGCTTGGGTTTATGGCCGTAAACCTACCTTGAGCCGTAAACATCCCTTGATGGATGATCTTGGCTAAATTAGAAAATCATAGATTCCTTACTTACAATTTGCAGCATTAAGTCCTAAGTGTACAAGGCTTCAAAACTCCTAGAATAACCCTTAGCAAGGCTAAAAGGTAACATATACAAGTCTGACTTGTGACTGAATTGATTGGCTTTACAAGATAGAAATTTCAGCTTGTCACATCAACTCATTAAAACCTCTGGTCATCACCTGGTCAAATAATAGCTGAAAATCACCCAATTTGCCTAGCTCTGTGTGCGATTCGTGCAGGTCTCCATGCAGGTCGCGTGGACCATATAGTTACGAGATGGGTCATTGTTGCATGCTTGAGTTCGGTCGCGCACCCCTGCGCGGGTCGCGTAGGCTTCAGCTTCTGGTTCCCATTTTTGCTCCGTTTTCTTTTGTTTCTTCACTAGTTCTTGCTTTGGAAGGCCCTAAACACCTAGAAAACTTATTTCTTCAAAGATAACTCCAAAAGAAATATCAAAATATCTTCAAAACGTCTTTATTTAAATTCAAAGACATGAAAACACAATGCTTTCCAAAAATGCCCCTCTTTAATGTCTTTGGCAAGACGTCCTCCTAGCTTGATTCAACACGACAAGACATCCAAATGAATGATTTCAAGAGCATTAGCATTGAAACCTTCACAGAATGGCTTCAAACGGTGCCCACTGACTTTGAAAATTTGTCATGTTTCTTCACTTTGGATTTCTACCGCTCCATGGTCAAAAGTTTTTATTACCAAAAAAGGCCCAATCCACTTTGATCTTAACTTGCCCGGAAATAACTTTAATTGTGAAAGGTAAAGTAAGACCCTATGTTTCGGTTCAAAATGCTTCCGGGTGATGGACTTGTCATGGAAAAGCTTCGTTTTCTCCTTGTAAATTCACGAGTTTTCATAAGAGTCATTTCTCAATTCTTCTAACTCTTGAAGTTGAAGATTCCTAGGTCTTCCCGCTTCATCGACATTGAAATTGCATTGCTTGACCGCCCAAAATGCACGGTGCTCTAGTTCCATGGGATGATGACATGGTTTTCCAAAAACCAACCTAAATGGAGACATGCCTATCGGGGCCTTGTAAGCGGTCTGGTAGGCCCATAAGGCATCATCAAGCCTCAAACTCCAATATTTTTGTTGTTGGGTTCACCGTTTTCTCAAGGATGGACCTCACTTCTCTATTTGAAACCTCCGCATGATTGTTTGTTTGAAGGTGATAGGCGGTAGAGACACGATGGGTTACATTGTACTACTTCAATAAAGCCTCCATCATCTTCTTGCAAATATGCGTCACTCTATCACTAATCAAGGCCCTGGGCACACCAAATCTCACAAAAATATTATACTTTGAAAATTCGATAACCGTTTTGGCATCGTTCGATCTTGTGGCTTTGGCCTCAACCCATTTAGAAACATAATCAACCACGAGTAAGATGTAAATGTTTCCAAATGAGTCTAGAAATGGACCAATAAAATCAATCCCCCATACATCAAAAACTTCACAAACATGGATAAGATTTTGTGGCATTTGGTTCTTTTGAGAGATATTTCCCGTTCTTTGGCACCGCTCACAACTCTTACAAAACAAATAGCAATCGTGTGACATGGTTGGCTAAAATAATCCACATTCAAGAACTTTTCTCAAAGTTTGATTAGGTCCGAAGTGTCCCCCACAAGCAAATTCATGACAAAATTGCAAAATGGATTGATGCTCTTGTTGGGTTACACATCTCCTAATGATTTGATCAATACAATGTTTCCACAAATAAGGTTCATCCCACACATAGTATTTTGCATCATTTTTAATTTATCTTTTTGAGCATGTGTGAATGTGTTGGGATACCTTTTTGTGACCAAAAATTTAACGATGTCGGCATACCAATGAATAGATTGAGTAAGGGAAAAAAGATGCCCATTGGTCTTGTTATCATTTAAAAATCCTTGATATAAGCAACTCCTTGAGCTTGTCAAAAGTTTCTTTCCACGCCTCATTGAACTCGAAATCAACCTCCTTTTGAAAGAGTTTGCACATTGCTCTTGTTATTTTTGAAAAATCCTTGATGAATCTTCGGTAGAAGCCCGCATGACCTAAAAAAGAACGAACTTCCCAAACACAATTCAGGTAAGGTAAGCTATGAATAACATCGATTTTAGCTTTATTTACCTCGATTCCTTTCTTTGACACAATGTGACCCAAAATAAGACCTTTACTCACCTTAAAATGACATTTTTCAAATTTTAAAACCAAAATTGTTTCAATGCATCTTTTCAAAATCTTGGTGAGATTGCTCAAACATTCTTGATAGAGTTTCCATATACCGTAAAATGATCCATAGAAACTTCAATTATGTTTTCAACATATTCCAAGAAAATACTTATCATAAAACGTTGGAAAGTGGCCGCGGCATTACATAATCCAAATGGCATTCTCGGGTATGCAAAAGTGCCAAATGGACATGTAAATGTTTTCTTTTCTTGGTCTTCCGGTGCCACCGGGATTTGGTGAAAACCAGAATACCCGTTTAGACAACAATAATGAGACTTCCCGGCCAACCTTTCTAACATTTGGTCAATGAAAGGCAATGGAAAATGGTATTTTCTTGTGCTTGCATTGAGTTTGTGGTAGTCAATACATTCTCTCCACCCGTTTTGCACATGGGTAGGGACCATCATACCTTTGTTGTTCTCGACCATCGTGATTCCTATGTTCTTCAGTACTACTTGTACCGGGCTCAACCACTTGCTATCCGATATTGGATAGATCATCCCCGTATCAAGGATCTTCAATATTTCTTTCTTCACAACTTCCACCATAGGCGGATTCAACCTTCTTTATGCATCCCGACTCTGCTTGTATTCATCCTCCATCGAAATCTTGTGCATACAAGTGGAGGGGTTCAATCCTTTAATATCCACAGTCTTCCAACCCATGGCTTCTTTATGTTCCTTCAACACCTTGATGAGTTGCTCTTCTTTAAATTCGGTTAAGTGAGTGGAAATGACTAGAAGAATCTCATTATTTCCCAAGTATGCATACTTCAAATGTTGAGGGAGGACCTTCAATTCCAATTCCAATGGTTGAACAAGGGAAGGGGCAACTTTGTATAAGTTGGCAGCAATGTAATTTGCTTGACAGCAAATCTTGTAGAGTTCTGTACTTCAAAATTATTGACCAACTTCTCAACTTATGGATCTAAAGAATAAAGCTTCAATTTCTCGGCTAGCTTCCCACAATCAAACCCTTTGCTTAAAATCATCTCCAACATATCACCATTAGACAACTCAAACAATTCTTGGGTTAGTGGTTCAACAACATCAACAAAATATGAAGATGAAACAACACTAGGATAACTCATAGCATCATAAATATTAAAGCTTATTGTTTCACCATCAAATTCCATTGTTAAACTACCCGCATACACATCAATCTTTGTTCTAGCCGTTTTCAAAAATGGTATTCCAAGAAAGATTAAAGCTAATTTGGAGGAAACTTGTTCCC
Organism: Lactuca sativa; assembly: GCF_002870075.4. Lineage (NCBI taxonomy): Eukaryota > Viridiplantae > Streptophyta > Magnoliopsida > Asterales > Asteraceae > Lactuca > Lactuca sativa. The sequence continues at coordinate 284,754,936 of NC_056627.2, read as the reverse complement.
CTAAATCAATTACATAGAAATCCGTCGGGAAGACTAATTGATTTATCAACAAGTGAAATTATGACGCCGGTTTCATTTCATGGGCCAAAATTTAACGATTTATATATCGAATAGGGCATGACATTAATAGAAGCACCAAGATCAAGCATGACACTACTAATAGTGACATCCCCTATCTTGCAAGGAATTATAAACATTCCCAGATCTTTGCATTTAGGTGGAAGTTTTATTTGCAAAACCGCGGATGCATTTTCATTCATCGAAATCTTTTCATTCCATTTCAATTTTATTTTATTGGTGCAAAGTTCTTTAAAAAAATGAATATGTAGGGATTTGTTTGATTGCATCAAGTAATGGAATGTTTACCTCCACGTTTCGAAAGGTTTCCAAGATCTCCTTCTCCTTCGTATTCTTCTTTAAGGTTGCAAGTCGGGAGGGAAATGGTGGTTTAGTGGTTATTGCTGTCACTAGAGGGGTAACTTTCTTTGGAACTCCGGCTTGTGCATCATTCTTGACAATTAGATCCTCAATGAGAGTGATCTTTATTTCTTCATCGTCTTCCTTTGACTTCTTCTTTGATACCGGTTGGAGTTTGTGTAACATCAGTTTCCATCATTTTTCTTAAGGTTCTTTCGGGTGCTCCTTCTCCGTCCGCCATTGTTTGGTTTATGATGGGTGGATTTTGTTGTAGGGGAGGTGTTTGGGGAATTTCTTGGCGAGGGTCGGGGCTAGAATCAGGTTCGGTGTCGCTAGAGGAAGTGGTTTCAACCTCCAGATCCCCGTTAGGGTTTAAATTTTGACCATATTATATTCTCTTTTCCTTCGCAAAATACATTGATTCTTTTTCAATTTCCGGATTATAAATCGAAGCACCTGTACGTTGAGATATGAGCATAGAGAAACAAATTGATTAAAAATAAACCAATTCCCGACAACGGCGCCAAAATTTGGTGGTTGTCGAAGCCAACAAAATTAATAACCCTATATCTTTTACACTAAAATAGTGTATACTGGTAAAGGGGTCGAATCCACGAAGATTGGTTCAATTTTATAACTCTATGAAAATCTCTTTGTAAAAATACTTGTAAATTAACAATAAAAGTAAAAAAATGGAGGTTTTGGTTTTTGAAATACTTGAAATAAACTAGAACTAAACTAAGATTTAAATACGCAGTTTCAATAAAAACAAGGGTTTGATGTAAAATCAATAAGAAAAAACGGTTGACTTAAGGTTTCCTCATTTGAACATTTGGTGAAAATATAATTAGAATCCAATAGTTCAATACTTTTTTTTTAAATCTTTAATTTGGCTATAGTAATCCAAGAAGCTTGAGATTACCTAGACTTTTCTTAGTTTTTAAAATTGTTAGAAAAGCTCATAACAATTTCCTTAGTCAAAGTCATAGTTTCCATTAAGCATGTAATTAGTGAAAGTCAACTAGCATTAAGAACCAAAAACTCACCAAATCTAAGAAGAGTCAAATGCTTTCACTTCCATGTTTGAGAAAATGTTTTTATGATTGTGTGAAGTAAAACCAACACAAAAGTCATTTATTGCTTGCTAATTTGAGGATCCTTTACTTAATTAATAAATTAGCCAACTAATCACCACAAGCACATTTAAACTCACGAATAAAAACATACAAGTAGAAATAAGATGATAAAACACAAAACATTCTTATAAAGACTCAAGAACAAGTTCATGTAGTCTTTAACATTCAACAAACATTCAAAGGATTTCACCAAAGTCAACCAAGATTAGTTTAGCCTAGCATAGCTAAACTCAAGAAACTAAAACTAAGGTAAAATGTACCAAACATGTAGCAAGATTTAGAGATGAAAAGATGATGTTCTTCAAGTGTTATTGGCCTTCAAAATCTTCAAAATCTCCAGATAAAGTGCTCCAAATTTGATGTAAAGAAATGTGGAAAAATGGCACACCAACCTTCCCCATATATCTCAAAACAAGAATTCCCATAAATGCTTATGCGGGGCCTTGCACGACCTGCATGCTGTTGTGTGGATAGCCTATGTGCTGAATTGGGTTCTTTTGTGATTTGGGCTTTCAGTGACTTAGCCAACTAGCCCAGAATGAATCCACTAAGCTTGTAGCCCAATATTCTTCATGTTTTCTTCAAATTAAGCCTAATTTGGCTTCCCCAAATCATCCACAACTCACATACTCGCCCGATCAATAATTTCCGCATGCTAAAAAATTCACTATTTTCTTCTAAATTCAGTGTCCATCTTCCTCAAGCTCCATAGCCACTAGCTTACTCCATGAATCAACTCCACTAGTCATCAGTCCATAATCCATGTTATCCTCCAAATCTAATTGCTTTCCATATGTACCGAACATTCCCGCTCCACTACTCTCCTTGAAATCTATAATAAAGCTCACGAAACTAGAAAGTACCCGAAATAGTCATAAAATAACAAAAAGGAAAATATGCATGAAGATTAGCTAAGTTATGAATGAAATACACTAAAATAAACTATAAAAAGAAGTAAATAAAATGAAACTATCATTAGGCTATTTTACCTAAATCCCAACTCAACATCATCAATCAGACATGTACCCTCCATCTAGGGTTTCATCAAAACTACACAAGAAATCTTTGTTCAAAATGGAAATCAAAATGTGTTAAAATAAGTAATTATTACTTTAATTCACAAATTGGTTACTCAAACCAAGTAATCTCCTCAAGAACCAACTCCCAAGGCCTAACTGGGGGTTTTTTGCACCTTAAGTGTGTGTTTTTAGGTTTGGTATCTGAATGCCCTATTTAAAACATGATTTTTTATGGTTTGCTTATGCTCTCGCCGTGCGCATCAGGCTCACGTCGTCAGTTTCCTTTTTCCTGACACTTTTGTTTTATGACAAAACAAGATATGTCGTGAATAAGATCAGGCATTGAACTTTGCTCACGTTGTGAGCACCTCTTTCTCACGTTGTGAGACATCAAAGTAGGTTACTACTAATGTTCACTTACGTAACTTGATCAAAATAACAATTTTCAGCTAACCACATGAACCATTTTTGCAGTTTGGTCTTAATCAAATTAAAAAGTTCAAAGAAAAAACTACACAAATGGTCCTTATGGTAAGTTCCAACTTGCCACTTTGGTCCAAAAAGGTTTGGACTAGCACCACAGGTCCAAACTTTTCATTTTGTTGCGAATTTGGTCCGTTTTAAAATTGAAAGAGGTTTAAATAACTTTTTTCCCTTGTTGTTTGTTTTTTATTTTCTCTTTATTTCGTCTATTACTTTTTAATTAAAAAAGAAATATAATTAAGTCTCTCGCTCTCTCTCTCTCTCTCTCTCGCCCTTTTCTCTTTCTTTTTCAAATCTGCTAACCATTATCTCCCTCTCTCTCAAATCTGCAAACCCTATAAACCCACCTTTGTGTGCTTTGTAGATCCACAAAACCACCTCTAGGAGGCGATGATAAGGGAAGTGGTGGAGACAGGAACGTGAGAAGCACCTTAGACATATAGAAAGTCATTGAGGCCGGTGATGACACCAGTGATGGCCGCTGCAAAGAACAATCTTGGAAAATATGATGCCACCCTTCGTCTTCATACGACCAAGCATCAACAGACTGAACAAGAGAAAAACATCTCCGATGGTTGTTCATATCTGAAACCGCCCTCCCCAACGATCACCACTTTTTTGACTTCGTCTTTCCAGAACTAATATGTAGCGTCATCGTCACCGTCGTTGCTGGAGATCTCACCAACGATAGTGATGTTCTAGATCTGCGACCAAGGGCGGCGGCTACGAAAGATAGGTTTAGGGTTTCCAGATCTGCAAATGATTGTTGAAGGCTTGACGGTAAGTGGTGTTCGAAAACGTATGTGCGTTTTCAATGGGGGTAATAATGAGATGAAGGTGACACTATAAGAATAAAGGAGGAGGTTACAAGTAGTGTTTGGCGGAGGTTACAGGTGGCGTTTGGAGGTGGTTACAGGTGGTGTTTGGTGGAGGTGCTGCTTCGAGGGTGTTTACAGATCTTTCACCGGCGACTGCTTCGGTAGTGGTAGGGCAGTCAAGAACAAAGGGTTTTGATTTTGTGTTTATTGATGTTCCAGAGAGAGAGAGAGAGAGAGAGGTATTTTTCTTTTAATCTTAAAAATATTTAAATAAATAAATAAACTGAAAAAGAAAAAAAAAACAAGGGTAAAATCGTCATTACAAAAAATATATATATTAAATTGGACCAAACTCGGAAAAAAAATGAAAAGTTTGGATCTCTGGTGCTAGTCTAAACTTTTTTGGAACAAAGTGACAATTTTGAGGTAACCACTTGGACCATTTGTGCAGTTTAGTCAAGTTCAAAACATATCATGATCATTTCTTCTACGTACATATACACAACACATACCCATACACATCTTCACACATAAATACATACATTTTATTTTTACATCTTTAAGTTTGCTTTGAACTCCTAAGTGAACGACCATAGAGGTTGTCCCTAACTCTCGTGTTTAAGAGTCCTCTTTAGTTATTCGAGTATTCACTCCACACCTCTTACTTCTGAATATAACCAAATGAAACTTACTCCATCTTGAATAAAATAATGACTACAATAAATATATTGATGACATTAAAATCACTAACAACTCAATGTAATATGTTTATTAGTTGTCTTTATCAATACAATTTTGTATTTTCGTTTTGTTAAAATTATCTTTTTTATATATTATATGAAAATTCAAGAAAAAATATCTAGGTTTGAACATGCAAAATTTTAATAAATGAATTTTTTAATTAGATAGAATAATTTTATCATTTTTATTAAAAATTATATAAGTTACAAACACTCAATAAAATATATTTTAGTTATATTATATAAATTTTGCTTTACCTTTTTTTTTTTTTTTTTACAGATTTACAAACCAAACATAAAATATATTTTATTTCAATAATATATTTTTTCTTTTTAAACCTTTTCCAATAATTTTGCTTTTTATATTTTTGTCGTAATAATTCATATGCTGGTAGGTTTAAATTTTAATTAATGTGTTGAAATCATTTATAATTAAATAATGGTTTTCAAGATAATTTGGATTTAAAATCATATAAAACTGTTTGTTATTAGTTTATTAAATAATAAAAATTTATCGGATCATGATACAACAAATTGTCGACACTCGACACAAACATATTTAAATATTATATTCTTAAACATGTTTTATTATTTGATTATAATAATTTACTGTCACTTGCTTTCAAAATAAATCTCACGCCGTAGTAATAACTGGTTGATTCTAAAGGTCACACTTTTTACCCATTACTCATAAATAAGGTAATGTGACTATGGTGGTTATGTTTTACATTTGATAAAACCAAACAAGCAAACAAATTAATTAATAGCATAGAATGAAAATCACTAAAAAGATTTCTTAACTTATTATATTACCATTGTAGTCGTATAAGTTTTAATCACATTTGAGATATCAAATATTTGTATTTTAGACTATGCGAATTTATTTTGATTTTTATTTATAAATCAATATAGAATGTTGTTGTCTAAATGAAATCTCCACCTCTACTTTATTTTGTTGCTATATTTAAATTTAAAATGTAAATTATATAATCTTCTTACACTCTATTTCTACATTCTATTTTTAAAGTGTATAATAAACTTAAAGCGAAGTTGGAGGCACTTTAAACTCTATTTTACATTTTAAAAAAATAAAATGTATTTGTAGATACTCTAAACAATATATTCAAATATTTATTTTATTAACATAATCATATAATACTTATAAAAAATGACAAAAATATTTGTATATAAATTCAATTTTATTCTACTATACTAAAAAAATGATAAATTAAATTGATTCTTACTTTTTATGGCCACAAATGTTCCTACCCAATAAATTTATAACAAGTGACATCATTCCATATTTTCTTAACTAACTCATTAAGACTATATTATGAATATATCAAATAAAATAAAATTGAATATTGATTTGTCATAATTTTAATGGGTATGAATAATTGTAGGCATAAAAGGTAGAAGGTAATTTAATTTCTCCTAAAAAAAATACATGATTAGAAATGCTCTAAATGATATATTTGAATAGTTATTTTATTAGTGTAATAATACAATACTATCAAATACTAATAAAAAGTGATATGAATATTTGTATATCAATTCAATCTTATTCTACTGTATTAATAAAATAAAATACATAATAAAATAAAATACATGGTACCCAACCTCTCTCAATATTTATATTGATATTTTACTAATTTGGTTAGACATGGAATCAAATGATTAAATTAATAAAATATTGTGAAAAAAGAAAAAAAATGATTTTAATTCAAAAGAACACTCCCTCGTTGAAAAAGCACGGGAAACAACAACCAACAAGAGAGAGCTCTCTCCGTCGAAATTCCACCAGACTCCTCCATACATCGTCCCCTTCTTTCAAACCCTTTTCAAATCCCTCTTTCGCATTTTCAAGCTCTCTGCAAACCCTAGCCATGCCGCTCACTATCCTCTCTGTTTGAATTACAACAACCGAGAGGTCCGTCGTTTCATTCACCGGCGACCGCTGGGCTTTAGATGGCTGAAACGCCGTCGTTTCACGTGGCATCGGCTAGGGTTTTCAATTTTTTGCTCCTTCAATCTCAGATCTCCTGGGGACCCACTTGAATCACCGATCGTCGAAATTCGAAAAAGTAAGGATTGAAAATTGTTACCGGTATGGCTGCCGGAAAGGGAGGGTTGTTTTTTGAGAAAATATGGAGATTTGTACGGACGATATATTTTATGGTGGTTATGATGTCGTCGTTATTGGTGTTATCGCTTCCTATTCTGGTAGCAATCGGTGATATTTTGGTTCCTTGTGTTCTGATTTCGAACTTTACCTGCGTTAGATGCTACAGCTTCAAAGAGCATCTGAATAGATACTCTTTTAGAAGTTCGTTGACCGATATTCCCGTGGTTTCAGTCGTCAGATCTCTCATAATCACCTGTATGTATGCAAGTTTATTTCCTTGTGCACATTTACGATTCTTATCAATCTTATTTTTTTTTTCTGTATGGCTGCCTGGTTTTCTATGGGCATTTCGGTTCATATGCACATGCTTTGATTACTGGTCGAACTCGCAACCATCAACATCACAATTCAAATAATTTTCCTATTTGTTTTGTATTATTTTCTGTTTTTTCTATCTGCTATGAACTTCAAGCTACTGTGATGTGCATTTTAGTTTCTCAGAACTGCTTGAAGACGCAAGAACAGAGTCTCCGCTCTTGTTTGAATTCGATTTAGCAGTTTTTATTGTTTTAATCTTTGATTTCTCTCGCATAATTGCCATTTCTTTAATTAACTTTGTACCTATAAATTAAGGTTCATAGCAGTCTGAAAAGTAAAAAAGTACTGTTACACGTCTCGATGACAATGATGTTACAGTGTACACACTTGATGGCACATGGGTCTCTTAAAATCATCAAATTACCTAACCCTTTTTAGAAACCTCTGATAATTGTGTCTAAATGGTGTGGTTAGTGGATTTGCTCTCAGCGTCTTTCTTTGACCTTTTCCTTTAAAATTTCATTTATTGCTATCTATTCTAATCAAATGAAATAATCACCGAAAAGAAAACGGATTAAAAGCCCCTTATCTTTGCTTACACCTTACCATATTCTTTGTTATTTCAGGTGTTTATATGATCTGTGATAGCCCTGTACTCTCACACGGACAGTATCTTGGAACAGTGACATTATGCTCTGCCTTTTCAGTTCTCCTTTTATCCATTAAAGTCTGCATTTTCACTGTTAATTCACAACTTGAGGCCGAAGCTTCATCATCTCCTTCAAGACAAAGACTCCATTTAAAGAAATCATGGGGGATGCCTGTACTCTTTCTGTCTTCTGTCGTTTTTGCCCTTGGACATACAGTCATCGCTTATCGAGCAAGTTGCAGAGCAAGAAGAAAGCTCATGCTTCACCGAATTGACCCTGAATCAGTAACTAATACTCACTTACATTCAAAGCTTATGCCTTTTGTTATTTCTTCATCTAAGTTCTGAATATAATTTCTAATATCTAGGTTCTTTCAAGCAAACTTTTGTTTACATCTGGGTATGCTAAAGTCCCAAGATCACCAACACCTAGTGCTGGTAGAACACCAAAAAGCGACAGCGAAATCAGAAGAAAACCATTCGGAGGGCAAAATCGGAATGATGGTGAACTTCCAGTTAGATTCCTATCAGACGTTGATAGTCTATTCATGGGTTGCCATGGTGTCACTCTTCACTACAAACTCACAATGCCTACTCCACCTTCACGTACTCTATCCTCCACTTTACTCGAAAGACCTTCCATTAACGTTATCCCAAAAACACAATATCATCTTCGAAGGAGTTACAGCAATCAACTCCACACATCTCCCCTTTATGCCCCTCTATTAGATGGCACCACTTCCCCTCTAGAAGAAATTCCCATTTTTAGCCTTGATGAGGGTACTAATGAGAATGTGATCATTAAAACTAAAAAACATGTTTCTCATTCACTTGAACAAGTTCCTGAAATCAATGGGCAATTTGGGATTGTGTTAGTGCATGGATTTGGAGGAGGGATTTTCTCATGGAGACATGTTATGGGTGTTTTATCTCGTCATGTTAATTGTATTGTTGCTGCGTTTGACCGACCTGGATGGGGGTTGACTTCTAGGCCAAAACGACAGGAATGGGAAGCTAATAATTTACCTAACCCCTACATGCTTGATACACAGGTGATGTATTTTAAATTATAAAATCCCATTTTATTCTTTATTGAATATTGATCATTTTAATATTATTTCAGGTTGATATGCTTCTAACATTTTGTAAAGAAATGGGGCTTTCTTCTGTTGTTCTTGTTGGCCATGATGATGGAGGTCTTCTTGCTTTAAAGGCTGCACAAAGAGTGAAAGCATCCGGGAGTCTTATTGATGTAAGTAATAAGTTAAGTATTTATTTTTTTAATTTCTCAACTAATATTTTATTTAATTTCAGGTGGAGATAAAGGGTGTCGTGTTACTAACAACAAGCCTATCAAGAGAAGTTGTTCCAGGGTTTGCTAGAATTTTGATGCGTACATCTTTAGGGAAAAAACATTTGGTTCGGTCTTTACTTAGAACAGAAATTTGTCAAGTTGTTAACAGAAGAGCATGGTATGATGCTACAAAGCTAACAACAGATGTTTTAAGTCTCTACAAGGTATTAAATTCTTAGATATATATTTTTTTTAAATTAAAAAAAGTATATTGAGTTTATTGTTTTTTCATGGATGATGAAAATAGGCACCACTATGTGTAGAGGGTTGGGATGAAGCATTACATGAGATCGGAAGATTGTCATCTGAAACAATTCTTTCACAACAAAATGAATCATTGTTGGTGAAAGCAGTGGAGGAGTTGCCACTTTTGGTTGTTGCAGGAGCTGAAGATGCACTTGTTCCTTTAAAATCCATTCAACTTATGGCATCCAAGTTTGTAAATTCTGTAAGTTTTTTATTTTTTTAAATCTAAATCTGTAGCATTTTATTTGAAATATATTATTTATGTGAGTGGAAAATATGATACTTGCAGAGACTAGTTGCAATATCTGGATGTGGGCATCTGCCACATGAGGAGTGTCCAAAGGCGTTGCTTGCAGCTGTATTACCATTTATTACCAAACTGTTAAGCCAATAGGGAGGGTGGGGGATTTGTAATAGGAGGAGGGAGAGGGTATTTAAGTAATTTGTTTGATTTTTTTTTTTGGAGGGGTTTGGTTTTTTTCACCTCAAGAGGTAGAGTCCGAAGTGGTCTTTCCTTTTGTGTAATTTTGGTAATGTAGTTTCAACTCACGTACATGTAATTTGTTTACTCCTTTGTGATTCAAATTGTTTATAACAGCTGCTGTTGAATCCAATTGTTTGTTATACAAAAACAAGAATATATGCCAAGTCGAATTTCTCTACTTACATGTCAATGTCATTAATTAAATCTAGACTAATCATACCTATTATGAACAGGCTAATGTCTTACCTCGTATATGCCAACTATGAAAAATAAATCAGTTTTATTATCTTCAAATAGAGAATTCTTCGATAAAGTCCTAATATTTAGTCTCAAATTAAATTTTGTCTACAAAAAATGACATAATACCGGCTAAAACCTCGGAATAACCCTTTATGGCCGGTTTCGCAGTTGCCCACTCCCCCCCCCCCCCCCCCCAAATAAAAAAAGAAAAAAAGAAAAATACCTCCATAGTTATACATTTACAATTTTACGTTCTTTTCTTTTTATATTGTTAATTATTTTTTTTATTGAATTGTCAAATACACATACACAAACATCCTACTCTAATTTTTTTATAACAACGAAACATAATAATCTACTCCTAAATTACCCATTAATTACACTCACGTTTTGGATGTGACTAACTCTTGATCTCATTAAGAGAGACATCTCACATAACCACAAAACTAAAGGCCTGTTATCATACTTTAAATCTAATTACACATTTTGTCTCAAGGACTAAGATCTCAACCTATCGTTGATCATACATTTCCACCAACACAACATACCGTTAGACTATTAGTCATTCAGTAGTAGTTTTAATGAAACAGTTAACACGCGGTTAATGAAATAAACGAACAAAATAAAAAATAATTTAAAGCGAATAGTTTTAATGAAACAGTGAGCACGTAGTTAATGAAATAAACAAAAAAAAAAACCGAATAATTGTTTCAAAAATGAAAACAACCATAACTAAGAAGCACCGAAGCATGTAACCAAAGAACGGAATCGGAGAACGGAAAATAAAACATAATAAAAAAACCAAATTATTTAAAAACACGGAAAAAATACGACTAAAAAATTTTCATGTTTTAAACATTCGAGAAAATACCAAAACTAGCAAAAATACAACTAATAGATAAATATCATAATACCACTTTTCAAGTTTTTTGAAAATATATTTAAAACTTAATAGTTTTATTGAAGTTGATTTCGGACATCAACAATATAACTCCAATTTGTGAAAATTCTTCCAAAGGTATGTATGCTTAGTTGATGTGTACATGGATCACAGAAAGGATAAATTCAACACCAACTTTGCTTTCGTTTATCGGAGTAAATGATGAAAGCAACATGGAAGCGAAAGCTAAACAAACTCAAAATTAAGGAAAACCCTGTAAGACTAAAATAAAAAGAATTAACAAAAGAAGATTAGGGTTGGACCGATACAAAATGCTACTCCTCATTAAATAAGGTGTATAACAAGTTTTGTAGATCATGAAAGTATCGTTCTTTTGATGATGCATTACTAGGGAATAGTGGAGGCGGGTTGTAGGCGATTAAACTATGAAGAGAAGATGGCAATAGATATCACTATTCCAATAATAAACATGAGATTTAATAGGGAAGTCAAATACATTGAAATGCCATCTTCCTTTTCTCCAATCCTTTAGAGTACTGCACGTTTGAGTGTACGGTGAGATACATGGGATGTTACCTGGGCGGGCGCAGTAATGCATACTAGTTGTTGCTGATGTTGAAATAAGTGTTGTCGGTGCAAGAAAAATAGGTAAAAAAATCGAAATTTTTTCCACTGCGTACAGGAAAAGTAGGTGTTGTCGGTGTCACACTGGGACACCAAACAAAATCGCCACTGGGTGGTTATAATATGTTAATTAAACATAAACTGTAAGCACAAGGCTTAGTGAGTTCCTTAAAGTACCATATGCCAAACACACATCTGGCCCAGCCATGGGCGTATATAAGCCCAAAAACACAAATATGGGCCCAGTCCTGGGCCCAACCCTATGTTTTATTTTAACCCGATCAAACAATAATGGGCCCATACCCGAGGTTTATTTCAATTCGATTATACAATAATGGGCCCAACCTTTGGAGTTATTTCAACCTGATCATACAATAATGGGCCTAACCATGGGGTTTATTTCAACCTGATCAAACAATAATGGGCCTAACCATGGGGTTTATTTCAACCCGATCAAACAATAATGGGCCTAAGCCTAGGGTTTATTTCAACCCGATCACACAAACATAAAAGAGTCACATAACAACTAGCATTCTACATAACAACATAATGGGCCGACAATGGTGCCTTCGACCTATAGGTACAGTGAGAAGACTCACTTCTGATATAAGATAACTATATCGCATATGCGAGTTGCTTCTGACACAACTCCTCACACTAATCATAACCCATTAATAACCCTAATTAATAATCAGGATTTAACCCACAAATAATGGCCAAAACATAATTTATCCTACTAAGGGCAAAAGACCATTTTGCCCCTTCACACATGGCCCAACCAACCAAATCCCAAAACTTCCTAGTGATCCAAAGCCCAAATGGCCCAAAAGGCTTCATGAGTGTATGCCATGCATACGCCTTGTTACGCCCAACGTACAACTCGACCTCAAAAGACTTACGAGATCGCAACCTGGTACACCCAACGTACCATGGGTTACACCCCGCGTACTCAATAGGCTTCAAAAACTCTATTAAGGTCTTAATACCTTAAGAATCTACGTCCAAACTTTAGATTCAAAACTAATGAACATTTGGAATAATAAAGTTGCAAACTTATGCCTTTGCATGGCTATAAGGAGTCCAAAGTCCAACTCTAAGTCTTATTCATCACCAAAAGGTTTAATAGATCCATCAAGCATGATTGGAAAGGACCAAGATCCCATTTTTGTGAACCACCATGCTCCAAATGAAAGGAAACTCTCCTCATTAGGTCTGGAGTTGCTCAAACTCTCACGATCATAGGTTATGGGAACATTAAAGAACAAATCTTACTATATAGACGGATCTAAAGAAATATGCATCAAGGTTTGAGCTTTATACCTCCAAAAGATGCAAAAGGATGAGTAATTGTTGGATCTAAAGTCTTGAGTGAAACACTACAACTCCAAGGGTCTTCCTTCACCATTAAGAAAACCGAAATGACACTCTAAGGCTTCAAAACACACACACATACACTTAGGGTTTCGAAATGGAGGCTAGAGGTAGAAAAGGGTTAGAGCCCATAATGTTCTTTAAATAGGGTCTAAACCCTAAAAATTAGTGTTTTCCCTTTGTAGCATTACGCCCGACATACCTATGCGTATGCCCAACGTTGCAAGGGACTCACGATCCTCGTTTAAACACCTACGCTCGACATACCTATCTCGTATGCCTAATGTGGGGACCAAATTTGCAAACTTTTAAAGAATTGAACAACAATTGAAAATACCTGGAACACTGGTGTTATAGAATAACAACAATTAATTAAATTAAATCTAACACCACTACCCAGCACAGGTTCATAAGTCTCAATCTTGGTAACATGTAAATATCGCCTATTCCCCATGATCAGGTTTAACCTTCCATGATCCACTTCCTCACTTTCTCTTAGTCCCTGCAAATCAAAACAAATATGAAAACCACATTTTGTGTTAAAGACCTAATAATGAGAAAGTTGTGTGTTATTAACTTAATAGTGTAAATACTTGAAGATGACGCATGGCTTTACCATCCTTCAAGTCCTGCAAGTATTTTGGGCAACTTCTTCTCCAATGACGTTTTTTGCCATAATGGAAGCAAGTGGTCTCTTTTGGATCACCGATCGAAGGGACGTTAAAGTTGGGTTTCGACTTAGACCTGTTGCTAGACCCTCTAGCATGGGCCTTCCCTTTCCTATTGGATTGGGAAGGAGCCTTCCTTTTTTCCCTTTGCTAGATCTAATGGCCAGGATAGGAGCACTCGTTGCAGAATGGGCATCACTTTTCTTCATTCCCGACTCAATAATTTGCAACAAGTTATGAAATTGGGTCAATATCGTCTCTGTGTTGTTCAAATGATAAGTCATGATGAGCTAATCATAATTAGGAGGAAAGGATTTAAGGACCATGTCAACGGCCAACTCCTTGTCAAATAACACCTTGAGCCTTTGTAGTTGCTTTATGTATATTTGCATCTTTTATATGTGCGGACAAAAAAATTATCCTTCCTTGACTTGCATGCCATAAAAGACTTGACCACTTCGAAGTCCTCTTGTCTCGCCTTCTTGTGGAAATTTCCAGCAAGGTCAAGATCCATCTCATATGGCCGATATTCTTCATAGAACATGGCCAACTCAGATGCCATAGTGGCCAACATGATGCAAGCGACCTTTGTTGAATCATCAGAGTGTTTATTGTAGGAGGCAACTTCCTCAGGAGTAGCGGTGGAATGATTGATTTCAACAAGAGGCTTTTCGAGGACATATTCTTTGCCCTCATATTGAAGATTCATCTTAAAATTTCTCAACCAGTCCATGTAGTTGGGACCAATGATCTTATCTTTTGACAGAATCGAGAGTAGTGAGAAGTTTGAGTTGGAGGGGCCGAATTGAGTAGTAGCGAGATCACTGTTTCCATAAATCCATATAAAGAGACGTAATTTTTAGTTAGTGATGCAAATCCTTAATATTTTAACCCAAAATAAATATTCAAGGCTATGATCCGAAAATACAATTCACAATAAAGAAGAGAGATGTCATAATCTGATTACAAATTTATCAATGTAAGTAATATAAATTTATAAATTTCAATCTAGTATGAATCTCCTAGATTGTTTGAGATTCATTGAATCTTATCAATGACATGTCTAATCTCAAATTATGCTCTTCAAATTTGTGACTAGAATGTCGAGGATCACAAATAAGATGTGAATAACCATACAAACCCGCTTGACAACATCAATGTCATTTATCATCTCAAATTAATGTGTCAGTAAACCACACATGCTCCATTAACAATGATAATTTTTTATTTGTCCATCACTCAACTTTATAGTCCTAAATTAGTATGTCGGTTAACCACGCACGCTCCACCAATGACATATAAAGAGTGATGCACGTTTTCATGGATTAACATACACTTCACATTTTTGTCCTAAAGTAACTAGAGTCAGGATTTATTCAAAACACTTCTAGTACTTTAATAACATCATACTTGTAAGAGGTTATGTCCTATCAAATCCTTTCGACTAACGACCCTCCACCATACAAGGGAGCGGTGGGTGAGAATGGGCTCCCATTCAACGATCATTTTATAAGTCGCTTCCTTATACTCCCCCTTAGAGTATGACTTCGTGAATAGGGAGTACTAGCGATTTTATTGACTTGTCTTATACATATAGTATATTAAAATTTTAATCATATATATAGTATAAGGTGTATTTTAAGACTTTTCAAAATACTAGGGTTTAAAATTTATTTTCGAATTAACAATTAATGATTAATTAATTTAAAACAAAATGATGATTTAATCTTTTATCCTAATTAAACAATTAGTTAAATAAATTTAAATCATATTATTTACAAATTAAATAATTAATTAATTAAATTTTAAATCATATGGATTAAATAGTTATTTAGCAATTAAATAAATAATTCAAATTTAATCATAATCCCTTAGCCTTCTAATTTTCGAAAAAGGCTAGGGTTTATCAAATTTTAATTATTCAAATTTTAAACCATATTAAAATAATAATTAAGGAAGCTAGAAACCCTAGGGGTATATATCAATTTTCAAAAGTAAGGGGATGGTGGTTAGCGTTTCAGAAAACCCTAGCCAAGTCGAAATTTTAAGCCTTTAGGGTTTAATTTCCATAAACCCTAATTTTGACCAGTTCATTTTAATGCACAATCAAATAAAAAACTAAGGTTATGATACATGTGGCGACAAGACACTTAAACCCTTAAGTTCACATGCAACCTATAAAGGATCTAAGTTTTCTCTACTGATAGCAACTACCAATGAATATCAAGTAACCCTAGGAAACCCTAGTATAATCGAAATTATTAGAAGGTTTAGAGTTGCATACCTTTTGATCAACGTAACAACTAATCAACCAAAATCTTCTTTAAGTTCCTTGGAAAGCAAGCACCAAAAGCTTGGATGCCTCTAATAGCTTGTACCAAAACCCTAATAATTAGAAGACTTGAGGAGAGGGGAGGCAAGAGCAAAATTCCGGCTCTCTTGAGAGTATATGGAGTTGACGAAATAAGGTTCTCAATGAGTCCTATTAATAGGTTGTAAGATAACCTTAAAAACCCTAATCTTGAATTAAATAATAATATTTCAAATTCAAGATAATTATCTAGTATCCTTATCATTAAGAGGCTTACAGAAACCCTAATTGGGTTCATCCAAGACCGTCCCTATGAGGAAGATTCTGAAAACCTTCATTTGTTAAAATTGTAAACAATGACAACCATAGTCCCTGCACCTTTAATTCATCTAATTAAACCTAAAATTAATCCCAATTCATTTTTGATTAATTCCAAATTAATTATTACTATTTCTACTTAATTTATTAATCATATAATATACTAATAAATTATTTGTTACAATTTATTGATCACATAACAAATTAATAAATCAATCTCTCTTACCAAAAATCATTCTAATCAGTTATTGGTTATGAGGGCAACCCAAGATTTTTTTGCTTATAATTCAAGAATATACCAATTTAGTTACTGGTTTAGACACCTTAATCCAACACTTGGAACATATATGTTTAAGTTATTAATAATTTCAAGCCAACTCTCAGTACTAGGATATGTCAAAACCGAAAGCTCCATTAACAACGCATATACAACATCTAAACAAAAAATAATAATAAGTAATTACAAAATTTAATCATATCTTAAAGCTGATTTGGTTGGTGGTCATCCTGTTATACCCCTACGAGAATAGGGATACTCAGACGACCCTCTAGGAACTGCTCGTGCATCATGTAGGTTATAATTAAGATATCCTAAATAATTGTAGAATGAATAATCATAACCCCTATCGTATTATTTAAGCACCCCAAATGCATTACCTCTTAAGACAACCGATTATTCTTCTCTATATGGACTCAGTAAACCAAGTGTTTTTTTAGATTAACAGATGAATACAAAAACTTTGAATTTTTTAGTTAGATAAACATATGAACCCAGATCTTGAACTTATGGAAAAATCAAACACATGATGAATATACACATGATGAGTGACTAAATGTATACAAAAGCAAAACATTGTTGGCTGGAAAATATACATCAGTTGGCCATGATGATATTTTGTGAACAATACAAGAAAAGTTCAATGATCACATGCGTACAAAAAAATATAAGTGACTAAATGTGTGTACATAAGCAAACGGATGTTACACTTATTAGGTCGAACAATATAGGTGTGGTCCCCCTACTAGCCATAAAGTTCATAGGCATGAAAAATTGACAATTTTGTGTCGTTGAATGTGTGGTTGCATCTCATCCCAATCCTTATATTTTCTCTCTTTTCCTTACCATCAACGCCACACAATGATGAAGATAATGACATGGCATGAAGACATTGAAGTAACGTCTAAGTAGAGTGTTGTGTCATCAACACAACAGAGTACAACCTAATTCATTATCCTCCAAAACTATCTAAAATAACTTAAATAAAAAATTAAAAATTTATTTCTCAAAAGTTATATATTTTACAAAAAAAGGAAGTATCTAACCACAATTTAATGTGTATTTGAATATAATAACCAGTATATATATATATATATATATATATATATATATATATATATATATATATATATATATATATATATATATATATATATATATATATATAACAAAAATAATCACCTAGTCCGGAATCGGCATTATGGATTGAAAAAAATAATTTTTATAGACAAAAATTCATTTCGGACCAACATTCTGGATTCCGGACTGAAATTTTAGATTTCGAAAAATAAATACAAAAATTTCAAGAATAAGTCCGAAATCCAGTGAACAATTCTGGAATTTCGAGAATTTTTTTTACTTAAATGTTAAATCTAAAAAATGTTAAACAAACATAATAAATGTGAAATATATAAGATATTATGACATAAAATCATGTATTTTATTGAAAAATTGTGGCATAAAATGATTAAAGAATTGAGTAAATTACACGAATAGTCCCTATCGTTTAGGGTAATTTGCGCGTTTGGTTCCTAACTTATTTTTTTAACTCGGAAGGTCCCTACTGTTTGTTTTTGTTACATGTTTGGTCCATGTCTGACCTAAAAAGACTATTTTTCCCTTGATTTTTTGCTAAAATTAAATAAACACACCCCCAATCCCGCCCTCCTCACCTGTAGCACCTGGTTCCTGGTATGTAAATCTTATTGAGTATTTTTCCTTCTTTTTAGCCTTGGACTCGGCGAGTCATAGGTCCGACTCGCCGAGTAAGGACGGGACCCGGGAAATGTTTAAGTTGGCGACTCGGCGAGTCCATATTCCGGACTCGGCGAGTCACCGTTGTTGGATGAAACCCTAAATTTCAGGGGTTGCACCCTATTTAAACGACGTTTTGTACCTCATATCAGCCCCCATTGCGTCCAGAACACTCCCTCTCGAAGCTCTAACTCCTCTTTTGGTAATTTGGGTGATTTTGGTGCATTTCTTTGAAGTTTTGGAGAGAAGAAGAAGGTAGATCAAGAGGAGAGGAAGAAGATCCAGAATCTTTGTGCCATTTCAGAACTTCTAGAGGTATTGGACTCGAAACCCTCTCTGTCCCTTCATTATTATCTCGTTGAGAGCTTGTGATAGCCATTTCAAGGCTTCTTCTAGTCCTGACCTTTGTGTAATGAGCTTATAGTGTTGAGGGACTTCGGATCTAGGCATGTTTGGGCTCTAAGGGCTCGAATATGTAGCCTTTATGGACCCTCATTGCTTGAAGACCTTGGATCTACCATTTTAAGTACATTTTGAACCCTAAAATCCGTATTGGTGAATATCTACACGTAAAGTTGGAAACTTTACGTGTGATTCGTGTTCTAGGAGTCCAGATCTGTGAATGGCATGGACTGGAATCGAGCAAATCTGTGTATTTAGTGGGTGCATGACAACGACTCGGCGAGTCGTTCATGTGACTCGGCGAGTCTGTCCGCGAGTCTCCGAGTTTGTCCCCTTTTGTAGTGTCGAGTGTGAGCAGTGAGTCACAAGGTGTGACTCAGTGAGTTGGAAGCTGAACTCACCCATGGAAGGACTCGGCGAGTCATTGCTTGACTCGGCGAGTCCAAGGCAATATTCATAGATCAAGAACAGACTCGGCGAGTTGTTCATACAACTCGGCGAGTCTCAGCATGAGTGTTCATCGGATGAAGATGAACTCGGCGAGTTGGATGAAGGACATGAACCTCAAGTTTAGAAGGAGAACTCCTCGAGTCAGCGCCCAACTCGACGAGTAGCGACGAGATTCAGGTCAGATGATTTGCTAAGAACTTGGCGAGTTGGCAAGACAAATCAGCGAGTCGAGTCAACTGAAAGCTGACTCTGACTTTGTTCAATGACATGATCAGGGGTAAAATGGTCATTTTACCCAAAGGACAGTTAGTAGTGATTGATTGAGTATGTTATGGGAATTGCAGCCGGAGGATTTCCGGAGCAGCAACAACAGCAGTAGACAGTCAGTTCCCGATCAGATCAGCAGCTACTTCGAGGTGAGTTACCTTCCAGTAGCAGTGGGTCTACGGCCACAATGTCGGCCCACCAATAGGAGTTGTATGTAGATGATTGTCTCCGTGATATTCATCTAGGGATTACTACTACATGTGTTATGTTTATGTGCTAGTATGATATGATGTTATGTGCTAGTGACAGTAGGGGGGAGATAGTCCCCGAGGTATCTGGTCGGTAGAGCCGAAGGGGTAGTCATCCCCAGCCATGTTAGATAGATTCTGATATTGTGAGATATGTTATGTGGTAGTAGTGGAAGGGAGGAATAGTTCCCCAACATCCGGTCGAGACGACCGAAGGGGAGGCCAGCACCCAGATATGCTAGGCAATATCTGGTCGAGAGGACCGAAGGGGAGGCCAGCACCCAGATATGCTAGGCAATACCCGGTCGAGAGGGCCGAAGAGGTAGGTCGGGCACCCAGATATGCCTGACAATATATGTATGTTATGAGATTATATGGTATGTAGTACAGTGGGGGAACTCACTAAGCTTTGTGCTTACGGTTTCCAGTTTTGGTTTCAGGTACCTCCTCAGCTAGGGGAAAGGAGCCGGCGCGGTAGCAGCATGTCACACACACACACTCTCTTGTTTCCGCAGTTACGAGTTTATTCTGGGATTGATACTCTGATATTTGATTGATCGAATGTTGTGATTTTCAATTTGGTTTTCGATGTGAAATGGTTTAATCAAACAATGTTTTAACTATTAATGCTTTCATGTAATGTTTTATAACGAAATTTTTGGACGTGAAAATTGGGTCGTTACAAGTTGGTATCAGAGCCCTGGTTTGAGGGATTCGGACACACCTTCGGGGGTGTTTGAACTCAAATCGAGGGATTAAAAGATTTTCTAAAAGAAAATGTTTTCTAAAAATTGAGAAAAGAGTTTCGAGAAAGAACGAAGTGTGTGATGTGCGCGACCGGCCGAGCTCAAGTAAGTGTTCCCAAAGTACCCATACGAGTTTATGTTATGTTTATCAGCTTTTGTAGAACAGCATGCTAGAATAGGACTAAGGATCTAGGAGTGATGCCTTATGTGCCTGCTTTATGTGTTTCAGTTGTATGAGAATTGCATGCTAGTTATTGAGTAGACAGCAAGTAGGATAACCTGATTAGGTTATGTCTGATAGTATGAGCTTAGCACTTTATGCTAGTACAGTTCCTGTAAGCAGATAGAGTTGATTGAGATTGTTACCCTTGTCTGAATGCTGCTTGCTTCGTGCTATGCGGTACTCTGAATAATGGGAGTTATCCATTAGGCGAATACGTCACGTCACATGCGATCAGGGTTGAATAATCTTAGAGTGTCGGATTTGATCCTACTGCGTAGCTCTTGTTTGTCCAACCTTTGTAGGGACGAGTCGGGTACTCGAAGGATTATCTGAGCCTCGTCACATGTGATGGTATTCGGGTAATGGCTAATTGGCATTACAAGGAGGCCTGCAACAGCTGAGGACTGGATATAGTAGAATCAGAGATTTCCCTAGGGAAAGCCTAGGATGAGTATAACAGTGATCAACAGTAGTGAAAGGGATCTGGTGGAGTCGAGGCATTCCTTGAAGAAGGTACGGATAGATGTGGAAGGTAGTATGGGCCCGTATTACTGAAAGTAGAGGATCCGTACCCAAACCAAGGAAGGCCAAGATAAGACCAGGGAACTTGTAAGTAGCAGTGATCCCTCAGGAAGTATCAATATCACTAATGATTGTATTATGTATTGCAGAATGGTGGTACTTCGATCGAGGCTGGTAGATGGCGGTTCAGGAGAGGGGTCAGGTTCAGGATCAGGTTCCGAGCCGGTAGATGAGGGACTACGCGGGTTCATCGCGTCAGAGATCACCAGAGGCATCCTTGAGTCGACCCTCATCCTCTTTGGGTCGATCAAGGAAGGTATCATCAAGTTGATGGAGGATCGCCTTTGGGCATTCAGGAGTGATATGGCATCTAGCCAGTCGGGATCTCGCACACTGTCCTTCAAGGACTTCAGGGGTAGTGGTGCGCCGGATTTCCATGGGGTGAAAGACCACATTGCTGCCAGGCGATGGATTGTAGACATCGAGTCTGCACAGTTGACTAGCTTCTGCCCCGAGGGGTCGAAGGTGAGGTATGCAGCCGGGTGTTTATGGGACCGAGCCTGGGATTGGTGGGAGTCAGTGGATGACTCGTTGGGAGCCTCAGCTATCGAGGCTATGACCTGGTCGGACTTTGTGACCAGGTTCAGGGCAGAGTTTGCGCCGGTTGTCGAGCTTCAGCAGTTGGCTAGGGAGTTTCTGGACATAAGGCAGACGACGGAGACTGTGGCGGAGATCATCGCCAAGTTCTGGGAGAGGGCTTTGTTGGTGCCCCAGTATGCGGGTGACGAGGATATGAGGAGGACCCGCTATCACGACATGCTCCGGGCTGATATCCAGGAGCACGTTAGTTTTTCAGCTTGCCCCACCTTGGACTCCATGATTGCCAGGGCGAGGGAGAGGAAGATAGATTTGGAGCACATCCGGAAACGGAAGACAGAAGAGGGTCAGTCAGGAGGGGCTTCGGGGAAGAAGCCCAAGGGATCAGATGTGGGGCCGAAAGGCCAACAGGGACGGGGATGCTGCAGGAAATGCGGCAAGACGCATGAGGGAGCGTGCCGGTTGGGATCATCAGGCTGCTACAAGTGCGGCAAGCCTGGGCACTTTAGCAGGGATTGCACTGCCCCGGCAGCAGTTATTCAGACATCGGAGTTGCTGTGTTTCCACTGCAACCAGAAGGGCCACAAGAAGGCCAATTGCCCCCAGTTGACAGTTTCAGCGCCGGTGAAGGCGCCAACTCCAGCAACCCTGCGGATCACGGATGGCCGGTAGGGCAAGACAGAGGCTCCAGTGGTGAGGAGCCAAGCATTTCAGCTGACTACTGAGGAGGCACGCGCCGCACCCGATGTGGTGACGGGTATGATTCTTTCCCTCTATCTTATTTTTATGATGTTATGTTATTGATATGTGCTCTGTATGTATATGTATGCATTAGGATCGTTCCATGTGAACGACATCCCAGTTCAGGTGTTGTTCGACTCGGGTGCATCCCGATCATTTGTTTCCCTTGCGCTTAGCAAGAAGTTTCATGATACTTAGGGTGAGTTAGATTGCCCTTTAGAGGTAGAGATCGCTGATGATCGATCGATGCGAGCATCGATGGTGTTTCGAGATTGCGTATTGCGTTTGTTTGAGGAGTGCTACTTGGTAGACTTGGTTCCCATTCCGTTGTGCGGGAACAAGGTGATTATAGGCATGGATTGGTTGAGCCCTAATGGGGCGGTGATAGATTGCACGCAGCAGCTAGTGCGGGTCAGGACCCCAAGCGGGGGAGAGTTAGTGATTCATGGCGAGAGGCCTCAGTGTGGACCCGCAGTATGTTCAGCAGCAAGGGCGAGACGCTACCTTCAGCAGGGATGCGCAGGATATGTCGCGTATGTGATGGATACCCGGGAGGCGGGTAAGGCGACAGTGAGCGAGGTTCCAGTGGTTCGAGATTTTGCAGATGTTTTCCCGGAGGAGCTTCCTGGGTTACCTCCGGAGCGACAGGTGGAGTTCAGGATTGACCTTGTTCCTGGTGCGGCTCCGATACCCAAGGTACCGTATCGGTTGGCTCCTCCTGAGATGCAGGAGTTGTCTACACAGCTGCATGAGCTGTTAGAAAAGGGATTCATTCGACCGAGTAGTTCACCCTGGGGAGCCCCGATTTTATTCGTGAAGAAGAAGGACGGGTCGCATCGGATGTGTATAGATTACCGGGAGCTGAACAAGGTAACGGTGAAGAACCGTTACCCGCTCCCGAGGATTGATGACCTCTTTGACCAGCTTCAGGGAGCATCTTGGTTCTCCAAAATTGATTTGCGTTCGGGTTATCATCAAATGAGGGTCAGGGAGGAGGATACGCAGAAGACCGCGTTCCGGACGCGCTATGGCCACTATGAGTTTGTGGTGATGCCGTTTGGGCTCACCAATGCTCCTGCCGCGTTCATGGACCTCATGAACCGCGTATGCAGACCGATGCTGGATCGGTCTGTGATAGTCTTTATCGATGACATCTTGGTTTATTCCAAGACTCAGGAGGAGCATGAGGAGCATCTGAGAGAGGTGTTGGAGACCCTAAGGAGGGAGAGCTTGTATGCCAAGTTCTCCAAGTGTGAGTTTTGGTTGCGCGAGGTGCAATTTCTCGGACACCTTGTCAACCAGAACAGGATTCTGGTCGATCCGGCCAAGGTCAAGGCCGTGATGAGATGGGAGGTTCCGAAGTCTCCATCTGAGATTCGGAGTTTCCTGGGATTAGCAGGCTACTATCGGAGATTTATTCAGGATTTCTCCAAGATAGTCGTACCCCTGACACGGCTGACGAAGAAAGTCGTGGTCTTTCGGTGGGGACCCGAGCAGCTGGCTGCGTTTGAGACGCTGAGACAGAGACTGTGCGAGGCGCCGATCTTAGCCATGCCAGAGGGCGTAGAGGATTTTGTGGTATACTGCGACGCGTCCATTTCTGGGTTGGGTGCGGTACTGATGCAGAGGGGGCATGTCATTGCCTACACTTCGAGGCAGCTCAAGCCTCACGAGGCGAACTACCCGACGCATGATTTGGAGTTGGGGCCGGTGGTTTTTGCCCTCAAAATTTGGTGGCATTACCTCTACGGGGTTCGATGTACCATCTACACGGACCACAAGAGTTTGAGGTACCTCATGGATCAGCCGAATCTGAATATGAGGCAGCGTCGGTGGTTGGACGTGGTAAATGATTATGATTGCGAGATCCTCTACCACCCGGGGAAGGCCAACGTGGTGGCCGATGCGCTTAGCCGCAAGGCGGCACTGATCAGGGATATGTGCATGAGGATGACCGTAGTGACTCCCTTGTTGGAGCAGATTCGGGAGGCCCAACAGGAGGCTATTAAGGAGGAACATCGGAAGAGTGAGCGTGTGGTGGGTCAGGTTTCCTCCTTTGATTATGATAGCCGGGGGCTATTGACACTACACCGTAGGGTGTGGGTGCCATATCACGGAGGCGTGCGCTAGATTTTGATGGAGGAGGCGCACAAGTCCCGATTCTCTATTCATCCCGGGGCGACGAAGATGTATAGGGATCTTCGTCTAGATTATTGGTGGCCCTGCATGAAGCGGGATGTGGCATGGTACGTTGAGCGGTGCTTGACCTGCAGGAAGGTCAAGGCCGAACATCAGAGACCGCATGGCAAGATGCAGCCGTTGGATATTCCACTGTGGAAATGAGAAGATATCACGATGGATTTTATCACGAAGCTTCCCAGGACCGCGCGTGGAGTGGATTCGATTTGGGTCATCGTGGATCGATTGACCAAGAGTGCTCACTTTATCCCGATTCAGGAGAGCATATCGGCCGAGAAATTGGCCGACATCTATATCAGGGAGATCGTGGCGCGGCACGGGGTGCCAGTTTCGGTTATCTCGGACTGGGATGTGCGTTTTACTTCCAGATTTTGGAAGAGATTTCATGACGAGTTGGGTACTCGTTTGCATTTTAGCACTGCCTTTCACCCACAGACGGATGGTCAGAGCGAGCGGACCATCCAGACCTTGGAGGATATGTTGCGGGCGTGTGTGTTAGACTTCGGTGGTAGCTGGGATACCTATCTTCCCCTGGCCGAGTTCTCCTACAACAACAACCATCACGCGAGTATCGACCGCCCTCCCTTCGAGATGTTGTACGGACGGAGGTGCAGGACCCAAATATGTTGGGGTGAAGTTGGCCAGAGAGTCATGAGGAGCACCAAAGTGGTGCTCAAGACAACCGAGAGGATCCAGCAGGTTCGGAGCAGGCTTCAGACTGCTCAGAGTCGATAGAAGAGTTACGCCGACAAGCGTCGATCCGACTTGGAGTTCCAAGTCGGGGATATGGTTCTCCTGAAGGTGTCGCCTTGGAAAGGCGTCATTCAATTCAGGAAGCGGGGCAAGTTGGGCCCGAGATTCATCGGACCGTTCAGGGTCGTAGCCCGGGTGGGCAAGGTGGCGTATAGGCTGCATCTGCCAACTGAGCTCAGCCAGATCCACAACACTTTCCATGTTTCTCAGCTGCGGAAGTGCCTAGTGGACGATTTAGCGGTTGTGCCGTTAGAGGATATTTAGGTTGATGACAACCTGAATTACATTGAGCGCCCAATCGCAATCCTCGACAGGAAGTCGAAGGATTTGAGGAACAAGAGGGTGGAGCTAGTGAAGGTGCAATGACAACACTGCAAGGGTTCGGAATAGACTTGGGAGCCGGTGGACGAGATGATGGAGCATTATCCCGAGCTGTTTCAGGATCGAGTAGCAGACTTCGAGGACGAAGTCTAAAATAAGTGGGGGAGATTTGTAGCACCTGGTTCCTGGTATGTAAATCTTATTGAGTATTTTTCCTTCTTTTTAGCCTTGGACTCGGCGAGTCATAGGTCCGACTCGCCGAGTAAGGACGGGACCCGGGACATGTTTAAGTTGGCGACTCGGCGAGTCCATATTCCGGACTCGGCGAGTCACCGCTGTTGGATGAAACCCTAAGTTTCAGGGGTTGCACCCTATTTAAACGACGTTTTGTGCCTCATATCAGCCCCCATTGCGTCCAGAACACTCCCTCTCGAAGCTCTAACTCCTCTTTTGGTAATTTGGGTGATTTTGGTGCATTTCTTTGAAGTTTTGGAGAGAAGAAGAAGGTAGATCAAGAGGAGAGGAAGAAGATCCAGAATCTTTGTGCCATTTCAGAACTTCTAGAGGTATTGGACTCGAAACCCTCTCTGTCCCTTCATCATTATCTCGTTGAGAGCTTGTGATAGCCATTTCAAGGCTTCTTCTAGTCCTGACCTTTGTGTAATGAGCTTATAGTGTTGAGGGACTTCGGATCTAGGCATGTTTGGGCTCTAAGGGCTTGGATCTGTAGCCTTTATGGACCCTCATTGCTTGAAGACCTTGGATCTACCATTTTAAGTACATTTTGAACCCTAAGATCCGTATTGGTGAATATCTACACGTAAAGTTGGAAACTTTACGTGTGATTCGTGTTCTAAGAGTCCAGATCTGTGAATGGCATGGACTGGAATCGAGCAAATCTGTGTATTTAGTGGGTGCATGGCAACGACTCGGCGAGTCGTTCATGTGACTCGGCGAGTCTGTCCACGAGTCTCCGAGTTTGTCCCCTTTTGTAGTGTCGAGTGTGAGCAGTGAGTCACAAGGTGTGACTCGGTGAGTTGGAAGCTGAACTCACCCATGGAAGGACTCGGCGAGTCATTGCCTGACTCGGCGAGTCCAAGGCAATCTTCATAGATCAAGAACAGACTCGACGATTTGTTCATACAACTCGACGAGTCTCAACATGAGTGTTCATCGGATGAAGATGAACTCGGCGAGTTGTTCATACAACTCGGCGAGTAGGATGAAGGACTTGAACCTCAAGTTTAGAAGGAGAACTCGTCGAGTCAGCGCCCAAGTCAACGAGTAGCGACGGGATTCAGGTCAGACGATTTGCTAGGAACTCGGCGAATTGGCAAGACAACTCGGCGAGTCGAGTCAACTGAAAGTTGACTCTAACTTTGTTCAAAGGACAGTTAGCAGTGATTGATTGAGTATGTTGTGGGAATTGCAGCCGGAGGATTTCCGGAGCAGCAACAGCAGCAATAGACAGTCAGTTCCCGATCAGATCAGCAACTACTTCGAGGTGAGTTACCTTCCAGTAGCGGTGGGTCTACGGCCACAATGCCGGCCCACCAGTAGGAGTTGTATGTAGATGATTGTCTCCGTGATATTCATCTAGGGATTACTACTACATGTGTTATGTTTATGTGCTAGTATGATATGATGTTATGTGCTAGTGACAGTAGGGGGGAGATAGTCCCCGAGGTATCCGGTCGGTAGAGCCGAAGGGGTAGTCATACCCAGCCATGTTAGATAGATTCTGATATTGTGATATATGTTATGTGGTAGTAGTGGAGGGGAGGAATAGTTCCCCAGCATCCGGTCGAGAGGACCGAAGGGGAGGCCAGCACCCAGATATGCTAGGCAATATCCGGTCGAGAGGACCGAAGGAGAGGCCAGCACCCAGATATGCTAGGCAATACCCGGTTGAGAGGGCCGAAGGGGTAGGTCGGGCACCCAGATATGCCTGACAATATATGTATGTTATGAGATTATATGGTATGTGGTACAGTGGGGGAACTCACTAAGCTTCGTGCTTACGGTTTTCAGTTTTGGTTTCGGGTACCTCCTCAGCTAGGGGAAAGGAGCCGACGCGGTAGCAGCATGTCACACACACACACACACACTCTCTTGTTTCCGCAGTTACGAGTTTATTCTGGGATTGATACTCTGATATTTGATTGATCGAATGTTGTGGTTTTCAATTTGGTTTTCGATATGAAATGGTTTAATCAAACAATGTTTTAACTATTAATGCTTTCATGTAATGTTTTATAACGAAATTTTTGGACATGAAAATTGGGTCGTTACATCACCTTACCTTACCCACCTCACCATTTTTTCCTATTTAAGTAATACTCTTTTTACGTAAGATAATGATCAAACGTGTAACAAAAATAAATAGTAGGGACCAATCGCGTAACAAAAACAAACTGTAGGGACCTTCCGAGTTAAAAAAATTAGTTAGGGACCAAACGTGCAAATTACTCCAAACCATACGGACAATTCGTGTAATTTACTCTTGTTTTTGTAACGTGATTGGTCCCTACTATTTATTTTTGTTACACGTTTGATCATTATCTTACGTAAAAATACTATTATTTAAATAGGAAAAAATGGTGAGGTGGGTAAGGTAAGGTGAGGAGGGCGGGATTGGGGGTGTGTTTATTTAAATAAAGCAAAAAATCAAGGGAAAAATAGTCTTTTTAGGTCAGACATGGACATAACGTGTAACAAAAACAAACAGTAGGGACCTTCCGAGTTAAAAAAATAAGTTATGAACCAAACGCGCAAATTACCCTAAACCATAAGGACTATTCGTGTAATTTACTCTTCTTTAGAGTAAATTACACGAATGGTCCCTATGGTTTGGAGTAATTTGCACGTTTGGTCCCTAACTAATTTTTTTTAACTCGGAAGGTCCCTACAGTTTGTTTTTGTTACGCGATTGGTCCCTACTATTTATTTTTGTTACACGTTTGATCATTATCTTACGTAAAAATATTATTATTAAAATAGGAAAAAATGGTGAGGTGGGTAAGGTAAGGTGAAGAGGGCGGGATTGGGGGTGTGTTTATTTAAATAAAGCAAAAAATCAAGGGAAAAATAGTCTTTTTAGGTCAGACATGGACCAAACGTGTAACAAAAACAAAAGGTAGGGACCTTCCGAGTTAAAAAAATAAGTTAGGAACCAAACGCGCAAATTACCCTAAACCATAGGGACTATTCGTGTAATTTACTCCAAAAACAAACTGTAGGGACCTTCCGAGTTAAAAAAATTAGTTAGGGACCAAACGTGCAAATTACTCCAAACCATAGGGACCATTCGTGTAATTTACTCTAAAGAAGAGTAAATTACACGAATAGTCCCTATGGTTTAGGGTAATTTGCGCGTTTGGTTCCTAACTTATTGTTTTTTTAACTCGGAAGGTCCCTACTGTTTGTTTTTGTTACATGTTTGATCCATGTCTGACCTTAAAAGACTATTTTTCTCTTGATTTTTTGCTTTATTTAAATAAACACACCCTCAATCCCGCCCTCCTCACCTTACCTTACCCACCTCACCATTTAGATGATACAAATTAATTCCTCGTTGAGAAATCCATATAGAACACAGCCTGCAAGTAGTTGCACCATTAATGGAGATTACAATCGATCAATTTTCTTTTTGATTCTAAAAAGGGTAAAACGTCCAAGATTTTTTAATTATATGAATTTTTCCAGATTCATTCATGTGTTTTTAGTTGGGATCAAAGTGTTATACACCTTCTTTTCCACTTTTTCCCCTTTGTATGTTGATGCTTTAAGACAGATACAAGCGGAATCAACTAAGAATTGTCTAATTTTCTTGAGTTTGATACATGTGACATTAAGAAATGAAGATGGTTATGTAGCAAATCACCTAAGAATATGGTTTCGTGTATCTAGTTTTCCACTTTCTCATTCTCCCCGTTCTAATTTTTGTCATGTGTTTGTACTTTAAATCACATAAGATGTTATGTGTATGTGGTGTTTTAATTCAATTTGATTGATTAGAGAAGCAGGTTGAAGGTTGAAGATTACCGGAGGAAGTTTTTAGAGAAGTAGAACGAGGGTTAATCGGAAGAGCAACACTAGAGTATAGGGTGATGGGAAGAAGAAATAGGGAGAGGAGTGTGACCTTAAATAATAATAAAATTAAAAATAAAATAATAAAAATAAATAAGTAAGGTTATATTAGTCATTTTACGGGCGTGTTCGGCACGCAACTTTTGGAAGCTTTTGGCTTTTAAGAAAAAGCTAGTAAAAAAGAAAAAACCTCGTTTGGCAACGGGAGCGTGTAGCTTTTAGCATTTTACCCTAAACAAAAAACTCCAAAATCAAAAGCTACATGAAGTAGCTTTCAACAAAACGCTCCAAAATCAAAGCTACCCGCTACTCGCTACCGACTAGTTTTTGCCGAACACGCCCTACATGTTTTTATCAAACTATTTCTAACTAGTTTTTGCCGAACACGCCCTACAAGGATACGACTTATAACCTTTTCAAAAGTTGGATCAAAACTGAAATTTTGAGCAAACCATAGGGACCATTTCTGTAATTTACTATTCAGATAAAATATTAAGAATTTAATAACAATTATTTATTTAAGACGTAAAAGTAATTTGGATTTTATGGCGCGTCAAAGATTTTCATTTTACTAAAATCCCTTCTACATGACAGGCTGACAGCACCATCCTTTCACCCTGGGAAGACAATGCATGGTCACGCAATTTTGTGAAAGAGTGTACGGCGGCGATTCTGTTCGATTCCATAGCCTCGTAGCTTTGGTTCTCATCCCTCCCTGGCGCATATTAGCAGTCATTTGTCTTTTACTGTTTCCGCCATAGCCCCGTAGCCTTTGCTCCTTCCCCCCTCAAAGTTATCCGATAACCATTTTACTTTTTGCTGTTTCCGCCATAGCAATATCACTGTGTCTGTGTTAATGATCAACATTTTCCGAACGGCGAGTTCGAAACTGGTAAGGTTATTTTTTTTTTGACGCATTTTTGTATGATCAAGCACCTACCATCTGTTTTCTCTCACTAGATTTTAATTTTCGGAACGCCGAGCTCGAACTAGCAAGGTTATTGATCAGTCTATTTCTTATGCGTTTGTTTGTGATTACGCATAACTGTTTCCTCACACTAGATTTTAATTTTTTTAATCCGTCGATACAGATATCTAGGGTATATAGTAGGGTATTTGTTCTTGTTATGTTCCTTGTGGTTTCTCTCGCGAACCTGTTGTGAATGTGATTTAAGTTTTTCTCCCGATGCAGCATTGTTTATGCTCACGCGTTTGTTATCTGTTTATTTTCTCACTGTAGATTTTGAATTTAATTCAGTGCCCTAGGGTTTCTAGTAGTGGTTTTCATCGTTGTATCATATCAGTGCTGGTTTTTATCTTCTGTGTGATTTTTCTCCCGTTTTGCTTGATTAATCGTCATTTTTCATATCCAATTAACTACGCAGCGTTTTTTTGTAGATAATGAAAGAAGCAGTTGATGATGCTAGTAAATCAGGTCGTTCGTGATTGAATTCTCATTTCAGGACTTTCTTCAATCCGAGCAGGTTGTTGACTTGTTGTTGGTTCTCTTTGGTGTTTTGCTTCTGGATATTACAGTTTCCAGATATGTAATATACTTCCATTAATTTGTAATCTACAGATATGTCAGATCATATTAAAGGAAAGGCAAATGCATCTTCTGAGAATATCGAGTTCAAATGGGGGCGAAAGGAGCAAAATGATGGAAAGAAGCATGATAGGCAATATTATAGATCATTTACCTACGATGGTGTAGACTACTTTCTTTATGATTCTGTATACATATGGTGTGAAGGTCAACCAGAGCCCTATATTGGTAAACTTACTGAGATATATGAGACAAAACATCTTGAGAAGAAAGTGAAAGTTGTCTGGTATTTTCATCCCACACACGTTCAAAAGTATTTAAGAGGCACTCAAACACTCAACAATGAATTATTCTTGGCTTCAGGTGTAGGTCAAGGTCTCTTTAATGTCAACCCCCTGGTAATCAAACATCATTTTTAAACTCTTCCAAATATGCCCTTTTGGCCTTTTTTCATCTTACTAATTTACAACTATCTCTTTCTAGGAAACAATAGCAGGGAAATGTGATGTTGTATGCACATCAAAGGACAAGAGGAACCCTCAAGCATCTATTGAAGAAGTGGAAATGTGTGATTATGTATTTTACAAGACATTTGATGTTGAAAAATTAATATTATCAGAAAGATTTCCCGATAAGATAGCTGGAGTTGAAGGTTTGTGTGAATTGTGATAACTTATACTTTCTAAACATGTTCATGTGATATAACTTAGTACTTTCTAAATGTCCTGAATCTTTTTGTTCCAATATGGATTCAGTTGGATTCTTCTTTAATCAGAGAAAACATTTGGAAATTGGCACTCCTCCAAAATCCAATTGGAACTCCAAAGTTGCAGGGAAATCAAATTCATCTTCCAAGTTTGAAACAGGTCACTGTTCTACTGCAGTAGAAGATGAATCTGGTAATATTAAACAAAAGTTTGTTTTTTAGTAAAATAATCTTTTTAAATCACTTTTACTTGACCTATTTTTACAGATTTTAGGGTTCCTCCTGCAAATATTGGTAGACTAACAATTTCATCGACTAGTGAATACCACTTGAACAAAAGGAAGCTTCAAGACTCTAAAGTTGAACCTGAGAAACCCACAAAAAGACCAAAATTGGTAAATCATTAAATGTATAAATGGTCTTATTTTCTACGTTGCCATATGAATCAGTCTTATTTTGAATTCATTAAATTTGAAGACTTAGATACTACGTATCCATGTGCATGCAGGATTCAAGCAATTGGTTCAAGGAACAAGTGAGTTATCTACAGTTTTTTATAAGATTTATCAAACACCATGGATTTTTTTTGCAAGATGAAGTGATATAAACTAGAAAATGCTACAAAAAGACACATAAATTTAAAGTGAATAAGTTAATATTTCCTTTCTTTTGAGCAGCCATGGGAGGAAAGGATGCAGATAGCCAATGAAACAGGCTCCCTTGTATTACTAGAGAATCTGGATCCATCCCTTACATCATTAGAAGTAGAGGCATGTTAATATTTTAAAACTATACTCTGTTCATACTCATATGGTAATTTAATAATTTATCATTCCCAAATTTTCCACTTTTTTTTTTTTAATCAGGATATAGTTTTGGATGCTTTTCATAAAAAGGCTAGTGCAAAGATGATACAGTGTAATGCGTATTCCAGCCCATACAATGGTATATAATATAACCATTTGATACATGCAAGACAATATTTGTGCTTTGTTAATTGTTTTATGTATGTTTTTGTATTAGGACAAGCTCTTGTGATATTTAACTCAAAAGATGAAGCAGACTTTGCTATTTCTGAGTTAAAAACCAGATGTCTAATGCTTGGAGATCTAAGGTAGACTTTGCTCGTTGTATTTTTTTTTTTTTTTTTTTTTTTTTTTTGCATCATGTTGATTTAATTATATTACATTTTCAATTTTGGTAACAAGTTTTGGGTTCACAATTTCAGACCTATTGTTGGTAGTAGACCTTCATTGAAGGAAACCAGTAAAAAATCAAGGTACTTTGGTCATTTAACAATCAAAACCATGAAACAAATGCGGTCTATGGATTTGGTAATTTTAAGCTTCTTTTACTTTACACTATTATCCGAGAGCTTTTTGCTAAAGATTTCTAGTATCTTTCTAGATAAATCTAGAATCAACAGCCTTCCTTTTTTTGTGTGTAGAGAAATGTAGTTTCCACATCCCACTTTTCACAGCCAAATACCATCGAATTTGAGATGGCACTCGAGTGGTGCACACTGCAAATGAGGTTGAAATTCTGTTGGGATGCATTATACAAGGTAACAATCATATTTCATTCTCTATTCTCTATACATTCAAACACTAATAAATAGTAAATTTTCTTTTATATATATATATATATATATATATATATATATATATATATATATATATATATATATATATATATATATATATATATATATACCCTTCTATCCTTCCAGCATCAAGGAAAAGAAATTGCAGACCTTAAAACACAACTTTCCAACCACAAGGACTAAATATGTAAAAATTCCAAATCACCACAAACACAAGAGATAGATAGATAGAATTTCCAAGTTTTCAAGTTTTCAAGCTATCAACTATGATATATATTGTTTTAGTTTTTTACTCTTTGGAAGATTTGTTGATGAGTGACTTGTGAATGTGAGGGATAACTCCACCACCAGCAATCGTTCCTTTTATAAGCGTGTCAAGTTCTTCATCTCCTCTTATCGCAAGCTGTAAATGTCTTGGCGTTATACGTTTCACTTTCAAATCCTTGCTTGCGTTACCGGCTAACTCAAGCACCTCCGCCGTCAGATACTCTAGTATAGCCGCCGTGTAAACAGCTGCCGTTGCTCCAACTCTTCCGTTAGCAGCCACTCTCGTCTTCAGAAGCCGGTGAACTCGACCCACCGGAAACTGCACAAATCGCATAACAATCTAATTGAACAAACTCCACTCGTTTAATCATTTATCAGATCTGGATAAAGTCAACACAGTCTTCTCTCCGATTCTCCGTTTCCGTTCGCCGGTGAATCGGAGATTGAGGAAAGGAGAAGAAACCTGGAGACCGGCGCGTGAAGAGCGAGTGGTCGGCTTCTTCTTGTCTTTGTCCTTGTTGGATAATACGTTTGTTTTCCCCGTTAGCAAACCTTTTGCTCCTTTCCCAGACATTTTACCGCCAAAATTTCAGAGAATATTTTCGGCCAATTACTGTTCCCGATCGCCGGAGTTGATCTGAGAATTTTATCTGCGGAAAAGAGGAGCCAGATCCTTTTGTCAGCCAATAGTCTTTTCTTTTTTTTCTTTATCCTGTTGATGTTACTTGTTCATTTTAGCCCCTGAACTTTCATCAGCTTTTCATTATGGATCAGCTTCTTCTTAGATTTGTATAGTTTATCTTTTTAGTTTGGTATGTTAATGCTTTTAGTTTGGTCATTTTTAGGAACCGATTTCATCTGATGCGAATCAAGTAAATCTAATCTGATTTTGTTTTTCATATTTATTCGAATAGTTTGAAATAAAGTTAAAATTAACGGTTCATTTTTTACTTGATATATATTTCAAAAGTCCAGACATTTCAAGAAAATATATAGCTTTAGTAGTAACAAGTCGTATTGTCGAATGAGATATCACCAAAGTACTTTGATGTTCGTATATTTGGATATTCCAAACTCAAAAGTATAGTAACGGCGCATGTTCGGCTTGAGTAAATACAAGGGATCAAGCCCAATTATTTTATTTTTTATTTTTTAATGACATAAAACTTGCCTTCATAAGATATTTGTACAAAAGAAAAGTAAAATTGTAAGTAGATAAGGATTCCTTCATACATGGGACATCCACATCCAAATTATTGGTGTATGTAATGTAAGATGTGGGATCCATATAAAGCTTCAACTCTTTCACTGTTTGTCTCAAAATGATGTTGGGTCACATGAAATTTTTTAGTGGAAAAACCATCCCATAGCGTGCTTTAAATTAAACAACTGAGGTCAAAACAATTAAACTAACCCATTTGAAAGTAACAAATTAAAAGATATAATATGAAGTTTTAAATTTCATATGTTTACATTAGGGATGAGGTCGGTTCCGGAATTTAACCGAACCGACTCTAATTGAAAAATGAAAATTCAAAGAATTGAGAACCAAAAAATGGAAATTCAAGGGCGAAGCTGGAGTCACTCTAGACTTACATGTATTAAGGCATTGGTGGTCGGTGGATATATAATGCTTGAAGTTATGTATATAGCTTAGTGGTACACAAAGTAGATAGGAAACCGGACTAGTTAAAACCTAACTGAACTGCCAGTTGGTAACTAGTATTTTTTATTAAATCGATAAACTTTACCGATTTTGCTAAGACCGAACCGAACTGGTTTTTGATCTGAAAAGCTGATTTTTTTATTAAAATTTCATTTCTAAAAAAGCCGAACCGATTATAATCGAAACCGGTTTTCCTATACCAGTTTAAAGAAAACGTTTTTTTACTGGAACCGGTTTAAAACAGGTTTTTGTGCACTTTTAATTTAGCTCAAAATGATAAAATCCATTCGGGGATCAAAGGTGATGAAAACTCAAAATTCTTTCATGGAATTTCCACAATAGAAAAAGACAAAATACCATTTGTGATATTATGGGAGATGGAAAGCATCTGTGAAATATGATTTTTTTTCTCTAACTTTGTCATTAGAGCCCTCAGTATGCCACCTACCGCACACCGTAGTATGTGACGTGTCACTACGGTGTGCAGTAAGCACCGTTCCGACCCTTAAAAAAAGTGGTATGAGTCCTGCACGAGATTGTTTCACCGCACCTAAATTCAAAGTTTTTTACTGTTTTTTTAGCCATCGACAAACGACTAGAAATCTTTTTTTTTTCTTCAAAAAACACTATAAATACACAATTATTAATTATATCTTTCACACAAACCATTTTCAATTCATACCACATTTCAAACCCGTGCATTGCAAAAATGAATATAAACAACCCTCAATCTACCGCTTGTAGTAAATCGCGTGTAAATGTTCCACCTTTGGAGTCGTGTGTTTACCGACCACAAATTGATACGTCTATGATTTCGCCCAACCTAACCCCAAGCCCAACAATTTTAATACCAACAAATACCACAACAATATTACACGATGAAACTTTTTAGCCTAACCATGTTTCAAAAATCCCCCCTCTCCTCGAATAAGTTCCTGCAAGTACCCAAGCCTGAACTCCAAATTGTTCGGGAAATCTAACCTGAACCATCCAACCCCAAAAGACGAGGAAACGGAAAAAACACTGGTTTGAAAAGAGAAGACGACATCTCAACAATGGCAACCGGACGAAGAGATGGTTTTAGCTCAATCATGGATCGACATTTCGGAGGATTTTAAAATCAAAAATGCGCAAAAAGATGACCCTTTTTGGTGATGCATTATGCAACGATTTCCTAAATTTATGGGTCGTGGCTATTACTGCACTAAAGACGAATGTACTAGCAAATTTCTCGAGAAGAACAAATATGTCATAAAATTCAACGATATTTTCAACAATTTAGTAACTCAACAAAAACGGAGAAGGCGATAAACAAATTTTAAAGACGAACCTTAAATTTTTTCTTAATAATAAGAAGTTGTTCAAGTTTCTGGATGTTTGAAGGTTTTTATCCGCATCCCGAAAATGGGTAGAAGATTTTGGTAGCGAAGAAAATAGTTCGAAAAAACCAAAGTTTTCGAGACGAGTTACACTACTTCATCGAATGCGCATTTTGGGGTTGATTTTAACGAAATGGATGAACTCGAGCTTGAAGAGGTAGTTCGACCGATTGGTCAAGATAAGGCGAAAAAAAGAGTCTCTTTGTCAAGTACATCGGGAATGGGAAGAAGATATGACATTCAGAGAGTTGTTAGTAATTTTAAAATTTACAATTTGAATTTTGAAAGTCGTTTGAATTTTGAAAATGAGAAATTGAAGGAGAAAAAGAAAGCTAGAGAGGAGAAGCAAAAAAGTTGGGATATAAAATTTTTAACAAAACCCTTTGATTACCTCACCGGGAACGAACTCGATATGGTTTTGAGGGCAAGAACGGACATCATGAAAAAAATATTACAAGTAGTGTTTTTATTTAATTGTTTTTATGTAATGTATTTGTTTATTTAATTAAATTAATGAAATGTTTTTTTTTTATTAATTTTATTAAATTACATTTTTTATTCATTCAAAAAAAAGATTTTTTTTTTTTGGTATGACACCCTTCAGTTTTGTGAGATGAGGGAAAAATAAAATGTCGATTACCTGACAATGCAAATAGTATGCTGTGGTATAACATCCACATGTCTCAAGAAAATCTTATGACATGTTATTGAAACACCATTTATGCGGTTAGAAAAATAAAAGCGATGTGGGATTCTAGCCTCCTTGGGATGGAACATAATGAACATGACAGTTTAACTTTTAATTTCATTAGAAGATTTTTGGAAATTGTCAAGATGGATGTCATTAATTTGGTTTGCAATTTCAAGAAAATCAAACTTCTTAATGAATGGTTACAATCCTTCATTTACAACTCTCATCCTTAAAGTTTAAGACTAGAAGTGTGTTAAAGATTACCAGCCTATAAGCCTTTACTGGTTGTCAACATATAATAATTTGCAAACTTTTGACTAACTAGTTATGTGAGGTTATTGGAGAAGTCTAAGCATCGAGCAATCAACCTTCATTAAAGGACATCAAATTTTATAGAAACCCTTAATCTTAAATGAAATCATCGCATGACATAAGGATAATCCGAAAGAAGCATATGGTCTTCAAAGTAGATTTTGAGAAAGCTTATGATTCTTTAAGTTATGGTTACTTGGACAAGGTCTTTTGAAAGATGGTGTTTGGGGTCAAATGTCGGGTATGGATTTATCTTTGTCTTAGCTCTTCTATGCCTTTTATTTTGGTAATGGTTTCCCAACTTGCTGTTTTTTGTTGAAGAAATCTTCTTGCGTTCTCCTTTCTTTGTTGAATCTTTCATCTACCATAATGATTTGATTCATATGAAAAAATAGAAAGTATCTTTCGTATGGAGAGTTTAGGATGTTCGAATCAAATTATGTTGTAAGAGGAGGTTCAAAAGTTTCTAAAGGCATATTATCTAGGTCGTTGAGTTTTTGGATCTTTATATACCATGGATCTTGTAGATGAAATGTTTTAGTAATCGATTTTGCACTATTTTCTTTGACATAAGAAATAATGTTTTTAGCAACATTTTTATCTGAAAGCTCAGTAGAAGGAGACGATCAAGATCTTCATGTTTTTTTAAATTCCTCATATAAATATAGACTTCGGGGAGGAGTCTTTGGACGTTCTTCTTCGGTAACAAGCTTCTTGCTCAAATTTTTTTAAGGGACATCTTGAACTCCCTTGAGGGATCGTTTGCTCTGGAATGATGGATGATGGTTGATCATTTTTTTAGTAAGGAGGAGGATGTGTTTCTTCTTCTTCTTATATTTTCTCTTATCCAATTTCTCTCTGAGAGATCTTCAATGTGAATATATTTTACATCATCTTCTCCTCCTTTTGCGGAAGAAGGCCAACTTTATTCGCAAACCTAGAATATCATCAAGATTATCAAATATTTTGAGGAAAGATGCAATCATAGTTTCACATAACCTGTCTAACCCTAAGTCAAGAGTTGGTTTCTCAGGAAGTCTTCAACAACTTCAACGCCATTGTTCATTTTTCGATTTCTTCTAAGGGTTATATCCATAATCTGACTTGCATTGTTTAGAATTTTGACATTTACTTTGGACATAACTAGGCATTTTGTGCGATGGTACCACAATTCGTCTGTGTAATATTTGATTTCCTGACTGTGGCACGATTTTTGACAACTCTTCTTTATTTTTGACATTTACGGAGGTACGCGATCCCTTTGAAAGTGCCATCTTTGTAGTCATTTTCTTTTCCAATACATGTATCTCCTCCAATATTTTCATTTATGCTTTTGAAATTTACTTTTGAACTTGATGAAAATTTTGTTGAGGTCCATAATAATGACAAAGTTTGACGCATAAATCTTTGATTGTTGAATAGATAACAAGATTGAATCAAATTGTCTTCCAACTTCTTGAAAAACTTTATTCCCCACTCTTCTTTTTATTGTGCGGTGATTGTTTGGTGGACAAAAATGATGATTCCGTAGGCTTTTGAATCTTAGGTTCGAAGTGTTGAGTTTTTGCTAGTTAAGGCTATCGGTGAATAGACAATCATCGTTGAGGTTCTGTTTGGATTGATAATTTGACTGGAGAGTCATTTCTCATAAGATTGTCCTCCGAAGGAAAAGGAATTTCATCTATGGTGTGTTCCGCAAAGTTTTTCGATAACTCTGAAGTGAGTTTATTTCGCTTCTTTTTCTTTTTCTTTCTCTTTCTTTTCTTCTTATCTCTAATTCGGCTTCAATAGGAGGTTGAATATTTTGAATTGACCTCAAAACTAGTTATTTTATCACCGAAAACCATTTTTTTTGGTCAAAAACGACTCGATATAAACTAAATGGTTTTTTGAGTTTGTCTTTAATACAACCAACCCCTATTTAATTAATGTTAATTTATTTTACTCTATAATTATAATTAAACTTTAAATCTTTGTTATTTACTAACGAATTAATTTTTTTTAGTGAATATTAATAATATTTTATTTTAATGTTTGATATTAAATGTTATATATATATATATATATATATATATATATATATATATATATATATATATATATATATATATATATAGAGAGAGAGAGAGAGAGAGAGAGAGAGAGAGAGAGAGCTAGGTTCAAGTATTCTAATTAATTATTGTGCAGATATCGTATGCTATTAAAATTACTAAGAGAATAAGTTATTTAGCAATGCGAACACGTTCAACGTTGCAAAAATATCGTCATTTTCATAATTATTGTTTAATTTTGTTCTCATACATCGTTTTTCACTCATTTTCATTCTGACAAACATTCTGACAGAAATGAGAATAATAATAATAAGTGTATAATAACCTTATAGACGATTTAATTAGTGAGTATGTGTGTTAATGATAATACTTATGTAAGATTGAACGTATTTATATTATCAAACAACATATATTTTTTTATCAATCTAATAGTATACGATATCCAC
The DNA here is from genome assembly GCF_002870075.4 of Lactuca sativa. Classification (NCBI taxonomy): domain Eukaryota; kingdom Viridiplantae; phylum Streptophyta; class Magnoliopsida; order Asterales; family Asteraceae; genus Lactuca; species Lactuca sativa. Next base: position 284,714,457 of record NC_056627.2, on the reverse strand, counting down.
ACAATAATTAGTTAGAATAGAAAACCTAAGTCTCTCTCTCTCTCTCTCTCTATATATATATATATATATATATATATATATATATATATATATATATATATATATATATATATATATATATATATATATATATATATTCATTTGTGGAGAAATGATAATTTTTTACGCGCAATCAACATAAATATACTTTTTCTCTTCAGTTGAAATTAAAGACGTAAAAATTTATCATTACTCTACAAATGAATAAATGGAATTACAAATGAATATACTTTGTTCTCGCGTTCTCAACCTTTTTGGTGTTCTCATTTGATCCTACTCCTATATATATATATATATATATATATATATATATATATATATATATATATATATATATATATAAGAATTTAAAAGTTAGGAATAATAATTGTCAACTTTGCCCCCTTATTCTTTTGTTGGTTTGACATTTTTGGTCCTTGCAATCAAAATTTTTATATTTTTTTAGGAACCTTTTATATTCCAACATTTTTAATTCTTTAGCCATTTTGACACTTTTGGTAATTGCAGTCAAAATTTTTATATTTTTTCCATAAAAAAACACAAAAAACGGTCCGACACTTTCTGCCGTCTGTCATTTTCTTCTTTTGGTATTTTTTTTTCTATATTGGTTATCATATTTTTTTTTGTTTTTTTCTGCATTCTATCTATACGTCTCTATCTGTGAAAATTAGGGGTTGAATTATCCCACGTTCATCTTTTAACAACAACGACAGTCAAATCAGATGCACACGGCCTATGCAGAGCATGAACAACATATCTAGTTATTACTTATGATATAATATTTTGGTGTTTTTCATGATTATGTGTTATATATATATATATATATATATATATATATATATATATATATATATATATATATATATATATATATATATATATATATTAATTGTCAAAATTTTTCCATTTAATTTAATTGTCAAAATTTAATTAAATGTTTTTGTCATGTAATATAGGTGATTGTTTGATAAAGCTAATGGAAAACTAATGTAACAAAATTAAAAAGCTAAAAAGATATCTACACTATAGGTTTTTGCTAATGATTACTAGACAAGAATATGAAGTTGCATATAAATATTACTACATGAAAATGAAGTAAAAAACAAAATATTATTATTATTATTATTATTATTATTATTATTATTATTATATGTATTTAGTATTTAAAATCTTCATTCACTTAAAAACGGTCCATGCTAATCTGTTCCAGGTTATAACATGTGGGTAAATGGAAGAATACCAACGATATTTTGGATCATGTGTTTTCTTTATATAATTACACACCTAAACCATTAGATTTTTATCGCAAAACTAATATTTATTTACTTATATATTTAAGAAAACATATTTATAATAAATGATCGAATAAATAAACGCTAACATCTTAAAGAAAAATTAAACTCATAATTTAACTGAAAACATTGTAGGAAAAAAAATACATTTGGTAGATTTTGACGACAACAAATAAACTAACAAACTAGTCGTCCGTGATGGATAAAGGGAGAAAGCTCCAAATAAGTTATAAGTAGTTGGAATTCGGTTTTGATAAGGGATAATGACTTGAAAGGTAATTAATTTTCGATTTTTTTTCATATTTAATTACTAAACTTTTTTTAATTATTTATTTGCCACTGAATTATTGAAACTGTTCACATTTTACCGTTATGACCGGTAAACAACCGGTCATAAGGGTAAAATGTAGACAGTTTCAATAGTTCAGTAACAAATAGATAATAAAAAAAATTTAGTGACTAAATGTAAACAAAGTTGGAAGTTTGTTTCCCTCTCAAAAAAATTCAATAACTAAATATGAACAAACTTTCCTCTTGTATTATGGTTTAGCAAATTATGTATTTTTGTTAAATTTTAACAACATTTGTTGATGAAGAAATCTATGAAAAAAACCCCCCGAAAAAGATATAAAAAACGAAAAACAAAACCAATATTATATGTATAAGTTTTATGTTATAAAACTATGCAATATTATATGTATAAATATTATCCTAATATTATATGTATGATTTTGTGCTATAAAATTATGCAACATATAAATTGACATACATTAAACCATATACGTTGTTTATAAAAGAATACATACATACATTGATACATTATAGATGTTGTTATGCTCCATATGTATTGATATACATCATACTATTAAAAAGGATATCGAAAATGAAAGTCAAGTTGTTTAAAATTTAGATATTTTAATTTATCCGGATAATTGATTTATATTTGAGATTGTATTTTCTTAAAAAGTTAGAATAATTATTGAAATTTATGATTATTTAACTAGACATATAGAATTAAGTAAAACAATTAACATGTTTTATGAAGTGTTGCACCCAAATCATCCCATCCATATTACCTTTATATATATATATATATATATATATATATATATATATATATATATATATATATATATATATATATATATATATATATATATATTAAAAATAACTATATATTCAACAATTAAAATGACACTATTTTTTTTCTTTAAAAAAGTCGCTCATAATTTTAAAAGGTTTTAGAGAAAACAATTCATATTTAAATAACTATTTAAAAAAATAAGGTTTTTAATTTTTTTTTCTTCAAAATACAACGTAATTTCTGATTATTAAACAAAATTTCTTAATAACTATGATTGATAATGATTCATTTTTTTGTTAAACCAAAATCAGATTGAAAATTTTGATTTTTTATATTTTGGAAAATACAAACTATTGGTTTTTTATTTCGGTTTCGGTTTTTCGTTTTTTTAATATATTTTTTGGTGTTTTTTTTTATTATTATTTTTTTATTTTTTATTTTAAATTTTATAGATTTCTTCATCAACAAATGTTGTTAGAATTTAACAAAAATAAATAATTTGCTAAAGCATAATATAAGAGGAAGTTTGTTAATATTTAGTCATTGAACCTTTTTTAAAGGGTAACAGACTTTCGACTTTGTTTACATTTAGTCACTAACAGTGACAGACACAGACTGTTTTAGTAGGGGTGTCCCTCGTACTTCAAGCGGGTGCACCTAATAAAAAAAAATTATACTGCTTGCCGGAAATTGAGCAGTGGCCCAGGACCCCAAATGTCCCACTAAGGTCCACCACTGGTCACTAAACTTTTATTGATTATCTATTTGCCACTGAACTATTGAAACTGTTCACATTTACCTTTATGACTGGTTGTTACCGGTCATAAGAATAAAATATGTACAGTTTCAATAGTTTAGTGAAAAATAAATAATAAAAAAAATTTAGTGATTAAATGTGAACAAAATTAAAAGTTGGTTACTTTTGAAGTCATTATCCCTTTAAAGTTGGACCACATCAAAAGGTATGCGATCCATTAGCCATGATCCATATTGTCATATTGAGGACGTCTTACATTGACCAACGCCCCTAAATCTCTCCTACAGCTCCTGATTCTTGCATACAGTTACTCCCACCTAGTGATAAATTGTCCTATCGTTGTTAAAAAATCGACATCTAACTGTTATTTATTTATTTATTTTTTTTTTTGTAAATGATATGTAATAGGGATGAGCAAAAACCGAACCAAAAACCGAAAAAACCGAAAAAAACCGATATAACCGAAACCGAAAAACCGAAACCAAAACAATAACCGACGGTTTAGGTTTGAATTTTACAAAAACCGAAAAATAACGGTTCGGTTCGGTTTTGACGTATAAAACCGCCCATAAAAACCGAACCGACCCACATATATATTATTTATTATGTTTTAAACTTTTAGTTTTAGACTTTAGACTTTATCTCTTTAATACTTTATGTTTATTTTCAATAAACTGTTAATGGTGTTAAACTTTGATATTTTAAATATTTTTATGTTTTTATAATACTAGAATTCGTACTCTTTATTTTGGTATATTTAAAGTAGATACAATACTATTTATCGCAACGTATTTTCACTAGGTTTGAACCCAAAAACTAGAAAAAAAAATAAGAGCTCATAAATCCACGGTTTAAAACCGAAAACCCATAAACCCAACCCGGAAAACCGAAAAACCGAACCATGCAAAAACCGAACCTATATGGGTTTAAAAATCGAAAAACCGACTTTCTACGATTTGGTTTGGTTTTAGCCAAAAACCGACCCAAACCGACCCATATTCATTCCTAATATGTAAGAGAAATTCTCCATCAGGTACCTTAGAGTGAAATTGGTATCATTATGGTCAAAATCATCTACTGATATAATTAAATTTTAGATCATGACAATTTATTAAGTGATTTAAGTCACAATCGTTATTATTAAAGACGAAAAGCACGTGACAATTAAATCGTAAGTACACGTTAGCGGATTCACAAAAAGCATGTCGGGCCAAATACTGTGGAACTTTAGAAAGCCACGTATTTACCGAACAACAAAAGTTAAATACGTCAAATCACAACTTTCTGCAAATTATAATATTTGTTGGGCCAAACGCAAATATAGATGCAATGATCTTATACCAATCTTATAAACCTATCAAACATATTTCCATTCAATAGAAGAATATTACACATTTTATACTAATATATCTTGTAACTAGGTGTGAGAGCTATGTATTACATGTGTTTAATTTTAAAAAACAAATATAAAAGTTTAACAATTTGAAAAGTTTGAATTTATAAAAAAAATGAAAAAAATTTGAATTATTAAAATTAATGAGACTTTAATGTATTAAATACATTACATATATAAATTTTTTCTAATAAATAGTTTACATATATGTTACCTTACACATTAAATGTGGAATTTTAATTTAATAAAATAAAAAATACAATAAAATGACAAGTGGAAAATAGAAATTTTAAAAATTTTAGAAAATGTCATGTGTCCAAATGAATGAGAAGATGACATGTGACAAAAAACCTTCATTTATTATAATAGATTCATCTGATAAATTCACTTTAGAGTTATTTATATTTACCTAAAATACGTCAATATAACATAATAATTAAAAGAAAGAATAAGTATACAATTTTAAAAGGGAATCATAATAAATGGTAGGATTATATGAACGCATCCAAGTATAATCATTTCACGTGTCAAGTTTGAGTTGCATGAATAAGCGAAAGCTGAATTATCAAGTAAAGTGGTTAATATACCATTTGATTATAATTGTGTTTTTGGGTACAAAATATAAATTGTTCAATTATGATCGTACAGTAAGAAAAAAACTAAAACTTCTATCCAATAAAACATCCAATAAAACGACATATGTTTTGGATGAGTACTTAGGTTATGTTTGGCGTACTAGTTGAAAAGCTAGCTGTTAGCTGAAAAGCTAACTGTTAAATAAAAAGCTAGCTGATAGCTGAAAAACTAGCTGATAAAAAATAACGTTTGGTAAAACAGTTGAAAAGCTAAATAAAATATATAAAATTACATAAAAGGACATGTAAGAGTATGTGTTTCTATAGTTAATTAAGGGGTGTATTTGGAAAATTTTAAAAAAGCTTCTAAAAAGCTAGTCTAAGTAGCTTTTCAAAAAGCTAGCTTATAAGCTACTTTTTGGCTTACCAAACAAGGCAACATAAAAAAAACTCGAAAAATAAGCTAGTTTATCAGCTAACTGTGGCGCGCCAAACACAATCTTAATATGTCGAAAAACACTACATGTGAAAGCTTCTACAACTATTAAGTTCCATGGAAACGAGTTTGAGATTATGTTATAGACAATATCTTTATAGATCTTACGTCGATTTTGTTGTTGTATTATAGAAGATAACGATAAATGTAATAATATAATTTTTTTTTTTTTGTATTTTATTATTATTAGATATTAGATATATCTAAAAAACAGGCTGATCTTTTATTTTGGACTATTAAGTTTACTAGTCGATATCATAACAAAATTACCTCCAAAGTGTAATGAGTTGGATTTGAATCATCTTCAAAAGTATTGCTTTCAGTTTGTAGGCTTGACAAAGACGTCTGGATTTGACAAATCGGTTCCACACTGATAAATGATAACAATTAACAAGTACGAAATTTATATAATTCATAAGCCTATTTTATTTTAGAACGATGAATCATTCCAAAGTTGAAGTTCATCATATTTTAATCAGGAGTTATTATTTTTTTAATAGTGGTATAAATATTTTATGAGCCTTAAGTCGTGAACTAATGCATTTGGATTGATTTTAAAAATCTTTTATGAAATATATTTTAATGCGTTATAATAAGTTAGTTAAATATGCTGGAAATCAAAAGAATTATTAAACACCAACAACATGTTAAATCAACACATATGATTGAAGTCCAAGAACATGGTTTATGCATATACAAACCAAAATACTTGTGAGTGATTGCACAACAAGATCTTTGTATTATTACCGACCAAATAGAATAAAAACAAAGAAATATTTTCGTAATTTTAAATTCATAAACAAAATTTGTCATAGAAAGACCGATCACATTGATTTTTAATTTTTTTTTATAATCGTCATAATTTTTGACTGATTAAATTAATAAGATCAAACCCCACTACTTCACCCACGCATTCATTCTCTTTTTCTATAGCATTTTACAACATTTGTGGTAATACTTTGGATATGTTTGACAAGAGCTTTCGAGAATTTTTAAGCATTTTTATTCTTTAAAAAAATCTCTATTTATATGAAACAGTGGTGAGCATATAGACCGCACCTGCCCAAAACCACTTTGGATCCGAGACTATAATTGATGATTCAAGAGGACAGATAATCAGACTGGTTAACCAAGACTGATGTCGGTGTCAGTCTCAATATTTTGATCAGATATCTAGTTGGAACCGATACATGATGCTAATGCAATTGGTATTGGAAATAATTTCAAGTCATTACAACTTCAAACGAAAGATTTTGGCAATTTATAAGAGATGATAAATTCAGATTAATACTAAAATAGAAAACAATTCAGCTTTGATTTCTCATACTCCAGGTCTTGTAACTCAATTAATATGTAACCATATACTATGCTTATATAGTCTAAAATGAAGTAGAAACTATAAACTAAAAATTGGAAAAAGTTTCATGTCATTTCGACTTCAAACAAAGGGGTTATGACAATTTTAAAAAAATGACAGATTGTTTAAATGCTGAAACAAAAAACAAAATTTAGCTTTGATATCTTGTGTTTGGGGGCATGTAACTCGATCAATATGTAATAAAATAATGTGTTTCAATAGTCTAAAGTGAAGTAAAAGTAGTAAACTACATATTGGAAAAAAATTCATGTCATTCTGAACAGGTCCTGGCTTTTTAGTCGGATCTAAAGGCACCGAACTAGAACCGATATAAGGCAATATTAAGAACCAAAAACTACCATGCTTGATGAAAATCCGTCCATGTTCGATTGAACATACAAGCTTAAATCTTTTATTTAACACAAAAATTTCATAATCTGCAAGCTACTTCAAGTTCATATTGGGATCTTTTAGTTTTGGGTTTTTATGTAATTTTATAAATATAAACAAATACAATTATTTTTACCAAATATATCTACACAAATAAAAGGCATAATTTTTAACCTTTAGGCTTCGCAACCAACATAGCGTTGTTAGCTATGAGCTAATAAATAAATAAGTAATTTTGGTTCTTAATGTTACTAAAAGAATATTTTTTAGGACAACTCAAAACAAAAAATATTGTATTATTTTAACGCTATGTAACATGGCAAAATGGGTCGGGTTGGTCCAAGCATTTATTTTAATACATTTTCTTATTTTTAATAAATAGTTAATGTAGTAAAGTAAGATAAAAACTTTAATTTAACTATTATAATAATAAGAGAATAGTTTTATCAATAAGAGGTGTAAATTAAAAATAATTTAAATGGCTTTTTTTTTCTCATTTTATCTTTACTTTTTTAGTTATATTTTCTTATTTTATTTTACTTGTCCCGTTTAACATCAAATATAATATACATTAATCTTTTTTCAAAAGTAGATTAACTGAATAATCTAAGATATAATAATTTGGTAAAACTAAAAAAAAGTATATCGTGCTTTAAGTGTTGTACCCTTATTTGAAATGCCTAAGATCACATGGAGGATTGGTCAGAAATCAGATCTTGAGGGAGTTATTTAAAGGGTAAGAAATGAATTATTCTCAATCTTTGATGAATGTCCACCTTCCATCCATTCATTATAACTAACATGATCTCCATATTTATTTATTTATGTTGGATGGCTACCCCCACCAGATATACATCTTATGTGTGCTTCATCTACCCAACAGTCGTTTCAATGTCCATGTGCGCTTTTCCATAAGGGCAATTACGTCCTTTTGCTTCTTCATAGGTTACCTTTATTCCAATAAACGGCAAATGGTTACTGGATATTCCAACGGTGTACTCATTTTCTACTTTTGCAAGATTAAGATAGATCAAATTCCGAGTATTGCAATTTCACATTAGTGAACACTTTTGTAGTGTAGAACTGTAGATAAATACTTGTCACTTCGATATTGTTCATTGGTACAATTTTGCAATATATGAACAATTTCGTAGCGCTTAAAAATATTGCAGTGCCAAAACTTGCAGAAAATGAGTAATGATGAAATGCATGTTATTTGAGCTCGAGTTTCCATCCAACCAAGAAATAAAACAATCTAGCGATGATGAATTGCTTTGTATTCGCAATCATCATCATCTTATTTAATGTACACAACATTGTGGATTGAAACTATAAGACTTTACGGATAAAACCTCAAAGGGTAAAATAAGATTTACAAGTACTTATAGTTCAGAATAACATATGCGGATAACTAGGAATACATATAGATAAATACATTATCTATGACTTATCACTAACACTCCCCCTCAAGCGAAGAGGTGACAAATAAACACGAAACTTGGTACGAAACTGTTTGAATAGCGGGCATGGAAGACTCTTGGTAAATATGTCAGTCAACTGTAAGGAAGTAGGAACAAAACGTGTGTGCAATTATCCATAAACAACTAATTCATAAACGAAGTGATAGTCAATGGCTATATGTTTCGCTCGTTTGTGAGAGATAGGGTTCTCACTAGAAATATATCACTTTTGTTGTCACATAAGAGAGTAGGATGATCTAGAGGTAATGCATGTAACTCACGCAAGAGACGATTGATCAAAATAATTTCAGCAACAATATTGGCCATTGCCCGATATTCAGATTCACAGCTCGAACGGGAAACGATATGTTGCTTTTTAGCGCTCCAAGAGATGAGATTACCCCCTAGAAAAATAGAATAACCATAAGTTGAACGACGAGTCTTGACACATCTAGCCCAACCTACATCAAAATATCCTACCAGCATGAGGATCGTAGATAAGCGAAATGAAGTCCATAGGATAAAGTACCTTTGACATATCTTAAAATCCTTTTAATTGCTTGAAAATGATTACTGGTAGGAGCATGTAAAAACTAGCTAACTTGATTTTCTGCATAGGACAAATCAGGACGAGTGATTGTCAAGTATTGAAAGGCACCAACTAAAGATCGATAGAGAGTCGAATCTGAACATGGTGAACCAGAATTCACAAGATAGTATGATGTAGATAAAGGTGTGGAGGCAGGTTTTGCATCGAGAAGGCCAGCTCGAGAAAGTATGTCGTGAGTGCTCAAGACCCAAAAAACAGCTTAGCTGACCAAGATCCTATATAGCAAATTCCAAATGTAATCTAGCAATGAACTTCTGAAGGAGTGGTGGATGATTACTGCTTAGAATGATATCATCGACATGGACTAGTAGATATAAGATATGCGACACTCGTTTGAAGATAAAAAGGGATGTATTGGCTGTAGGAATAATACTCCGGTAATGTATGAAAACAAATAAGAAAATAGAAAAAAATGAGGCATGTGTTTAACATATTGTCCTTAAAAGAAATTCCGCTTTCGGGTGTTTGTTTCCCAGGATAAAACAATTTGAAGTGACTCTTCAAGACCATCCGAATCCTTAATAGGCCTAAATTATACCTTTGATATAGCAAGAAAATGAAGAAGACAAAAATGGAGAAGAAGAAATTTTTATTGCATTCTTGGTGTGTCTCAAATGGTTGATGAATAGTTGTATTTATACTACAAACCATAACCAACAAACAATTAAATTGTCATTAAAACACAATTTGTAACCGACATTGTATTTAATATCGTTCTTAATTACAAGTTGTAACAGAAAATTGAACATCAATTTAAGAGTATACTCCATTAAACCCCTCAACTATGATGATTAGTTTCAATTCATCAACTATTTTTTCAACAATCCCCCACATGAATTGAACTTGATTAAACATTTTCAAGCTACTTAGATAAAATCTAGCAGTTGAATAATGCATAAGATAGGTAAGTGTTACCCTTTGAAATTTCCCTTAAGATACATATTTATTTTACTAGCTGACCAGTAGACTTGATGTCCTTGAATTGTTCTTCTGTTTGTGTAAATAATCAATATGTGTCTCACATGATTCTACCTGACCTAGTTAGGTTCTCATTGATGTGTCTGTTATGGTCATGGACATTTGCCTGGTTCTGTAAGAGCTCTTAGGAATGTTCCCATACAATTCTTTTTCAAACGACTCCACTTTTCTCTCGTATAGGTGATTCTATAATAATCATAAAATGCTAATTTGTAATGATTTCCAATTTATCATCCACGACTATAAGCTTAACCTGCATTACTGTTTGTTTTAGGAATGGGTTGGGGTTGACCCCCACAGTGATTCATAAATGTTATATGTAAGTAGGTTGTCCCATTGAACCTAGATCTTGGGATCTCTAGTGTAACAACCTGTTATTTCAAGTCAATGTAATAGTCTAGGTCAACTGGTGTAACTCATTTTAAAGTAATAAAGATATAATAAATTAAGATGAAAATAAGCATCAAAAATAAAATGTTAGATAAACCCAATATCTATGAAGAAAGCTGTAGTGGTCATGACAAGGATTCCGAAATATAAAGAACACCGAAATCTGAGCTATAACGAAGAAGTTATGGCTTATCAAAGTTTCGCGACAGAACCGACACGACGCTGTGTGTCGTAAAAAGTGAGTTTACAATAAAATGCTTTTTAGCCTTAACAATCTAAATGAAAGTCGTGGTATACGTTAAACCGAGAGCGTGCACAAAAGAACGTCAAAATCTGACTTCGTATGAGGAAGTTATGAATTTTCTAAGATTTGACATAAAAGTGTACACCTCGGAATTCGAATTATAGATCGAGCGATTTTTAGCCGACACAACCTAAACGAGAATCGAAGATCTCATCAATATTAGCTCAACGGTAAAAAGACAGACGAAAACGGACGTCGAATGAAGATGTTATGAATTTTTAACTTATTTTTCCTATCCCGGCCTGTTAAAAATAAACTAAAAATTAGTCGACGGAGTCTAAACAAAAGTTGTACAATACGCTTCAAAAGTCCTTTCTCCTTTCTTTTCCGAAACTCAAATAGAAAAATCTCCCCATGGGACCGGGGTTTGAGGTTGTTATACCACTTTCATCCGATATCTAGTTTGAATTCTAAGACCCTCTTTATGAATTATAAGGCCCTCTTTATGCTTTTGAAGACTTTTACAGAACTGAGATTCCATAGGCCGAAACGAAGCCCTTTCAAGGTAGAATTAGGAGTAGAAGCCATGCATTTAGCCCGATTGCTATTCGCCGGGTCTCACTTACGTGTGGATATAAAGAACACCAAAAACGGAGCTCGTATGCAAAAGTTATGAATTTTTGAAATACGAGGCACAATTTCTAAAGCTGGTCCGAAGGTGAACGCCCCGCGTTCGCAAACACCTGGTCCGGAGTCGGCCACTAACACACTTCACATGTCCGACATGTTTGAATCTCGAAACATGACCCGTGCCCCGCTCCTCCGCGCCACGTAAGTAGGTACTCCCTGCGTAGCCAGCAGCCTTTCGGACTATAAATAGAATACGAGGGTCAGCCACATTTTTCATTCCTTTACTATTTCTTTCACTCTCTACTCTATCTCTAGCCACCTTAATCCACCCAAAGCCTAGGGAACCTCCCTAGTACTAAAAGAAATCCCTGGAACACCCGAAGTCTCCGAGAAAAGAGTCTTTTAGTTTGAAACTTCGTCCGCGCAGAACCCGATTTTTAGCAAAAACTCGCATTTTCGTCAAAAGAGATTATTTTAAGAAGCGAAGTGTTGTCCGAATCACCACCTTATCAAGTGAGTTCATACCCTTATTTTTTTTTACTATTTTCCATATTTTAAGGGGGGGAATACAAGTAAAACACAAGGAAATCTTGTGTTAATATCAAAACTATTCAAATAAGTTTCATTTTCCGTTTTTACTAATATATATATATATATATATATATATATATATATATATATATATATATATATATTACTTTACTAATTCGGGATTCAATACAAATATATAAACTATAATAGGTATAGTTTATGAGTCATACATATGATTTTATTAATACAAAATGCCTTTTCTTTATTCTACACGTAACCGTCAATATAGCCTTGTGAGATACACATCAAGTACTTATCTAAGTACCATCCAAGCCCTGAAATTATAACCAACGTCTCATGGAGGGAGAGTGTGACACTTGTGTATAGATCTATACGGGACTGACAATCCCACACCTAAACTGTTAGCTACAGATAAGCCGACAGGCCTGAGGTGAAAAATGTCGTACCGATTCCGACGTCTGAAGAACGTCGTGTTCAAGCCATTTTAGGTCATCAAGTATGGTTATAATAACTCACAATTGGGTATTGAACAATACGGTTAGTGTACGAATACGTAAACAACTTTTGTAACATCCCGAGTTCAGGAGTGCAAGTTCAGGGTTTAAAGTGAAAATGTGAATGGTCAACTCGATGAGTCCATGGTTGGACTCGGCGAGTAGGGTCGCGATTCTGGTCGTGTGTCAAGTGGCCAACTCGGCGAGTCGGTGGCTGGACTCGGCGAGTTGGTGTTGTGTGGAGAAAACCCTAATTCCGGGGGATGAGCCCTATATAAAGGACATAATGCCCTCTCCCCAGCCTCTTTACTCTCCCTTGAAGTCCATAAACCCTAATATTTGTTTGTGAGTGAATTAGAGAGCATTTGGGCCTTGAAGGAGTGTTTGTGGAAGAGATCTTTGAAGGCTAAAAGGCTTGGAGCAAGGGGCTTTGCAAGGATTTGGATTGCTCTTCTGTTGGAGCTTTCTTTTGAGGTATTATTTCATTGCTTGGGCTGTTATTCATCTAGATTCATCATTTTGGAGTTTTTGGAAAGCATATCTTGTGATATTTTGAGTTTGGAGGTTAGATTTGAGGTTGCTACCTCAGATCTGGAATGGAGAAGGTCTAGAGTGCAAAAAAGTCCCTGTTCTTGAGTGATTGGTGAAGCCATCTTGTCCTAAACCCTAACCCCAGAGTGTTATATGCGTAGATCTATTTGGATTCACGTAAAGTTTGCCACTTTGCGTGATGGATGGTTTGTAGAAGGGTAGATCTATTGTTTGGATCATCTGCATGGCCTGGAAAGCCTCTGTATGGTTTAAGACCTAGGGGTACTCGGCGAGTCACAAGGGTGTACTCGGTGAGTTGCATGAAGATAGGCAGGAACTCGACGAGTTGGAAGAACAACTCGGCGAGTTGGTTGAAGATGGCCTTGGACTCGGCGAGTCTGTTCTCGGACTCGGCGAGTCAAGGGATGACTCGGTGAGTTGAGTGCGAGGGGACTCAGAGTTGTGGAACTCTGTAATGCCCCAATTCAGGTATGTTATTTAAATAATTATTTTTCAAGTTTTCAGAAGGAACTCGACGAGTCAGTAGCCAGACTCGTCGAGTTGAGTCGGGACTTTGAGCACGTGTAAGTTGGCAACTCGACGAGTCCATATTCCGGACTCGGCAAGTCCGCCAGTCTGGATGAAACCCTAATTTCAAGGGTTTGCACCCTATTTAAACAACTTTTGGGGCCTCAAGACAGCCCCCATCACCCCTCAGAGCACCACACTCGAAACCCTAGAACCCTCTTAGCATTTTTGTGTGATTTGGTGGGTTTCTTTGAAGTTTTTGAGAGAAGAAGGAAGGTAGATTAAGTAGAGAAGAAGGGGATCAAAGATCTTTGTGGTATTTCAGAGAATAGTGAGGTATAACTCGTCCCTTTTCTGTTTTCATGCTTTAATTCCCTTTGGAAAGCCATTAAAGCTATTCTTGAACCATTTCTTGGCTTGGTAATAGTATAGAGGACTCATTTTGATGAATAGCCTTCGGATCTAGCTAGGTTTGAGTTCCAGAAGCTTAGATCTAGTACCTTTATGGAGCCATTTTGCATGAAAGCTCTAGATCTACTTTTATAGTGTGCTTTGAACCCTAAAACCTTCATTTGATGATATTTACACGTAAAGTTGGAAACTTTACGTGTTAATCAAGCCCCAAGAACCAAGATCTATGAATGGAATGGACTGGTTTCAAGCAGAATCGAGTATATAGTGTTTGCATGCACGCGACTCAGCGAGTCAAGTTGCGAGTCCCCTGTTTTCCCCGTTTCAAGTTATGCGGAGTGGAACTAGTGAGTGAGAGAAGGACTCGGTGAGCTAGAGGGTTAAACTCATTCGTGGAAGAACTCGGCGAGTCAATGCCCTGACTCGGCGAGTCCAAGGCAATCTTCATGCCTCAAGAACAGACTCGACGAGTTGTTCATACAACTCGGCGAGTCACAGCTAGTGTGTTCATCTGATGAAGGAGAACTCGACGAGTTGTTCATACAACTCGACGAGTCGGATGCAGATTGTCGGAGTGTTAGTAACAAAGAGGAACTCGCCGAGTTTGTGCCAAAACTCGACGAGTAGTAGCGAGTAGAAGCATAAAGTGAGAGTAAGGACTCGACGAGTTGGTGACCCAACTCGACGAGTCAGGTCAACTGAATGTTGACTTTGACCGTTAGGTTGACTTTGAACAGGGGTAAGAGAGTCATTTTACCCTCAGTATTATTATCAGTATTTGATTGATGGTACTTATGGAAATTGTAGCCGGGGTGAAACCGGAGCCGCAACAGACAGATTCTGGAGCAGTTCTTTCAGCAACTAGGCTACGAGGTGAGTTTCCTTCCAATAAGAATGGGTCTAAGGCCACAATGCCGGCCCAATCAGCTAGTAGTAGTTTATGGACTTCGGTCCGATGTAGCAGATAGTGTGTTTGATGCCTTCGTGGCTCAGACAGAATTTATGTGTTATGTGTTCCGGGCTACGGCTTGATGTAGTATGTAATATATGTGTTTATGTTAGATGATGTGTGTTATGGTAGTTGATATGTGTTCCGGACTTCGGTCCGATGCAGTCAGTTCCAGACTTAGGTCCGATGTAGCTAGTTTCGGGCACCGGTTCGATGCAGGGGACAAGGTCAGGGTGGGCATGCTGATGTTTTGCAATATTTTCAGTATGGTGGTTACGAGGCATGCTAGGCGCGGATCTGGATCGGAATTAGGAGCAGGAGAGGGTGGTCAGTGTGGGTCAGTACCGCCCGAGGTTATTGGTCAGATGAGCACAGTCGAGTTGGATGCTAGGATTCGCGAGATCCTACATGACGAGGTTGCTGCGATGTTCCGGGCTGAGTTACCAGAACTGTTTGGGTCGATCAAGACCGTTATGGTTGAGTATTTTGATGAGCGTTATGCAGCTCTTACAGAGACGGCTGCCGCGGCGGCTACAGTGGCTGTAGCAGCGGTAGGGGGAGGAGCCGGTCGGGGTTTTCAGTATCAGGACATCGATAATATGAAGCCCCTACCTTCGATGAGGTTCAGGACCCGATTGTTGCTATGAGCTGGTTGTTAGACATGGAGGGGTGTTTCTTCACGTGCTCATGCCCTGCTGATCAGAGATTGAGGTGTGCTCTGAACCTGTTGAGGCTTGGGGTGAAGGATTGGTGGAGGTTGACCATGGGATCGTATTCTGATGCGCAGCGAGCTGCGGTTTCTTGGGATCAGTTCAGGGAGATGTTTAGTACTCGTTATGTTACGCGAGTTGAGAGGGATAGATTGGCTCAGGAGTTCCTGGAGCTGAAGCAGGATTCAGAGTCGGTGACGGAGATCACCAGGATGTTCACTGAGAGGGCGATGTTTTGTCTTGAGTTTGCTTCAGAGTAGGCTCAAATGTCCCGATATCTAAGCATGCTCAAGAGGGATATCAGGTAGTTTGTGTCTACGCAGAGGTGCGAGACCTTGTTAGAGTTGCAGGAGGCCGCCAGGCAGCGTGAGTTGGAGATTGAGTTGCAGTTGCGAGAGCAGAGGCAGGCTCCGGTGCAGTCGCAGCCAACGCTGAAGCGGTTCAAGACCGTTGATTCTAGATTGGGAGATCAGAGCAGCCACACTTGTGGGAAGTGTGGGAAGGGTCACACCGGAGTTTGTAGGTCCGGTGGTGCATGCCGCAAGTGCGAAAAGGAGGGGCACTATGCGAGGGATTGCCGGCAGACAGCCCCGGTTCAGGATTTGAAGATTTGTTATCACTGCCATCAGGTTGGACACTTGAGGGTCAACTGTCCACAACTTGCGGCAGGACCGATGCAGGCTCCAGCACCGGCCACTTTGAGGATTACGGGTGGAGGTCAGGGTGGAGCGGAGCCCCCAAGGGCCCAGGGTCGTGCATTTCAGCTTACAACAGAGGAGGTCAGGGCAGTACCGGATGCAACTGCGGGTATGTTTCTTTCTTGATATCTTGTTATCTTGTGATTATGAAGTATTGTTTATCTGCTAGTCTCGTTGTATGATTTTTGGTATGGTATTCGTGTTACTTGAGGGTTTTTGATATTGGGAATTTCGTTGGTTATCATCTATGAGGATTTTTAGTGGGAAATCAGGCTTTTAGTATGAGTGTCGGGTAGCATCTGCAGTCCGAGGAGTGGTTAGCTGAAGGTCGGGCTTCTTCCAATTCCGAGATGATGAGTATTGATATGTGATTTTGTGAAGGGTTGTTAAGGGAGGTTGGTTATGGCGACCGCTGGTGGATAGTCAGTGCTCTAAGTGGGGAGAATTGGAAAATTCTCCGGAAGATTGACAAGCATGGGAGGTTGATTAGCTGTTAGGGATTCAGCAGCGGTTCTGTCAGCCATGAGCGTAGGCTGGGATGAGTACGTGACAGGCAAACGGGGCGGGATACAGACCAAGGGTTTCGGATAAAGGTTGATTGATTGCGGAAGGCCTAGGATCAGGCCGGGATTGAGTATGTAGGATGGAGTTAGAGTTCGGAGCCCATAAGGGGCTAGAACAGTATGCATGATAGAGTTTTCCAGGAGGGATAATTCGGGATGATGAATACTAGTTGAGCGGAACGGATAGACTGAAGGCCGATGAGCGTACCAGTCAGGCCGAAGGCTCGGAGAACGGTCCAGACATGCTGAAGGCCCTGGAGGGCGGTCTAGACATGCTGAAGGTTCTGAGAGTGGTCCAGATTGGCTGAAGGCCTGGTAAGGTGGTCCAGTCATGCTGAAGACTCTGCATGCGTTGATAGATCTGTATAAGGGATGGAATGAGTATGTTGCGATGTGATAGCATCAGAAGGTCTGGCCCCGTGAATTGATCATGATTAGTGGGAGGTAGTGCATGGAATTGAGAGTCCTTGCGAGCAGATTCAGAGCATGTGTGGTGTGATGGGATAGCGATTATTCTATAAGAGAATGGTGTAGTCCCGTGACACTTGTTGTAGTGACAAGGCGGCCAAGTAGATTTCCTTGGATAAGGAAAGGGAAAGGTAGGTAGCTCCGTGAGGGAGTGTAAGTTCATGGAATTGAAAGCAGTAGCACAGAGGT
Source organism: Lactuca sativa (assembly GCF_002870075.4). Classification (NCBI taxonomy): domain Eukaryota; kingdom Viridiplantae; phylum Streptophyta; class Magnoliopsida; order Asterales; family Asteraceae; genus Lactuca; species Lactuca sativa. The sequence continues at coordinate 284,696,669 of NC_056627.2, read as the reverse complement.
ATGATTGAGGTGTTCCAATTATGGTTGTTGAGCAGTGTGTTTGCGGTGGTGGTATGAAAACACATCCGGGTTGAATGTCTGCTGAGGTCAGAAGGGATACAAGGGTGGAGCCTTGGATCCCAGTTTAGTTTTGATCGAGGAATTATGTATGTATTGGTAAATCATCCTGCGGGATGTTTGGAGGTGTCGTTGGTGTGTCGTGTTTTCCCAACCCGATGATGCTAGAGCCAGTTCAGCATGGATATGTGATTGCGGAGGAGAACTCATGGGAATTGCCCTGAAGCTGAAGGATGTGTCATCCTGTCAGCATGGAGGGAATAGATTTAGACTCAGGAAAGGAGCAGGTTAAGTCTCAATAGTGAATTCGGTGAAAGATATGTCTAGTGTGACAACCCGAAATTTCCATTCTGAACAAACCATATCAAGCCAATAGAAGTAGAACAGTTACAGTGAAGATTCAGATTTCGAGTATAAGTTTGGCAGTTTTCAGGATTTACACTTAAGGAGATATTAGGAGAGTGGATGCACTAGGGTTTTGTGCAACACTGTTATTCCAATACTCTAGGATGTTAGAGTTCATTCCGAGAATAAAAATATTTTCTGCCAAAAATCCCAGGACTATATATAGAAAACTGAACCAAATAGTTCATTAGTTACATTTCCAACTAGAGAAAAACCATTTTCTGTCTCACGGATCTTCGGGTTTTTATCCCAAATTGTGAGTACTTCAATCTAGTTATGTTATATAGCTTAGATTGTGTTTAGAAACATCAATTTCATAACAAAACAACTAGAGTCGGGAGTTTACCACCCAACAATGTTCTTGGAGAGTAAACTCCAATATGTGGCTTAAATGCTACCTAGTCCTTTCCCCGTGAATTGTAACTACCTTAGACTTGTATGCTAGTGTGTATATGACTAGAAAACATCAAAATCGGAAACAGACACCAAGATTTGGGAGTTTACCGCCCAAGAACACTTGGGGAATAAACTCCATTTTAAGGGCCAAAAGTGTCCCAATGACCCTCAAAGCTTTAGAACTCGAACTAGAACCCACCATTGCATGTTTAGGACACCAAAAGCAATTAAAATCAATGATGAAAGTGAGTTCACGTCCAAGGAGGTTCTTGGGCCGTGAACTCCATGTTTAAGTGCCAAAATGCCTTAAAACCCTCCTTAAGCCAAGATACTAATTTGGGCATGTACCTAAATGAGTTTAGGAGTAGCTAACACACTTAGAACACCAAGAAAAAGGTGTTCACGGCCCAAGATGTTCCAGGGGCCTGAACTCCATTGAAAGGTGCCAAATGGTGTCATAAATCCCCCTAAAGCCTTGGACAATTGCGTTGATTCATTCCTTGTTAAATTAGGGACTTGAAAACACCATAAACACCCTACCAAGGGAGTTTACGGCCGTAAACTCCTCAAAGGAGTTAATAGGAAGCCCAAACACTTGATTTAGCCTTGAAACAATTCACCAAAATAGTTGTATTGTTGGGTCGTGTTCTGTGTAATGAGTTGCGTCTATTGGGCTCGTTAGTTAGTCCATTTTGTATCTCCGGTATGGGCCTGTCCATCCGTGAGTTTAGTAGGGTTTAGTATAAATATAGGAGCTTGCATGCATCCTAGAGAGTAACGATAGAATAGAACAATCAGAGAATTATTCAGCAAGTTTATTTTTATCGTTCTTGTAACCCTAAAATCCTCTACAGCGGAAGTTCTTAGTCGAGCTCTGCTGAGGATTGTTTGATCTAATCATTCGACACATATTGATCCATACTTGTGTTATTTACTACTTTTACATCCATCGCATTACCTGTTAAGAAGATCTAATCGATCTTTAAGTTTATTAATAACTTAAAAATTGGTATCAGAGCAGGAGGCTGTGTAATTCATACACATCTTTTCTGTGAAAAAGGTTGCGATTATGGTTATTCCGCATTAACTAATATTTATTGAGCCGTCATCCCATAATTGACGTAACTCAGCATTTATTTGTTTTTGCCCTAATCTTACATATATTACAGTCTGATCTTTCAAACAGGTTATACGATCAAGCATGGACGAGTCACAATCAAATCCCATAAACATCTCAAATAGCATTGGATCAACGACGAAGATTCCCATCCTTTACACCCAGGATTACGAAGTCTGGGCACATCACTTTGAAGATTATGTCATTGGATCTGAAGACAATGGATACCTTATCTGGGAAGCAATCGTGTCTGGACCATTCGCTCATTCAGCAACGTCTATAATCGTTAAAACACAGAAAGAGTATAATGATCTGTTGAAGGACGTAAAAGATATTGCTCAAGACGAAAAGGATGAGTTTCAGTGCAATATTAAAGCATTGAGACTAATCAGATTCGCTCTTTAATCGGATACTTTCAGGCTAGTGAGTTCATGCAGTACTGCCGAAGAAATATGGGATAGGCTACGAGAGTTATATTCCACAAACGAAGATCTGGAACATTCCATTTAGACCTTACTCTTGTCTGAGTTTGGCGAATTTAAGCAGAATCCCGAGGAAACTGTTACTCAGACATTCGATTGCTTCAATCATCTTCTTAGTAAGATGATTAAACACGATATTGAAAGGAAGTTGATTGAACAAAAAGTTACGTTTTTGAATGGTCTTAGATCTGAGTGGAGAGCGGTTGTGTCCACTGTTAAAGCTCATGAGCAATTCAAATCTTATTCGTTGGCTAAGCTGGTAGGAATTTTGAAATCCCAAGAAAAGATTGTCTTGCAGGAGAAGAATGTGGTTTCAAGCTTGGGTTCCTTAGCTCTTCTTTCTAGAAACAAAAGTGTGATGGAAGATGAAGACCTTAACTTAGAAGACTATGACCTTACCTCTGAAGACTATGCAATGATGGTGTCAAATCCAAAGAGGTTTATTAAGAAAAGGTTTCCCACCAATACAAACCGAAATTGGCAGGGAAGCTATAGTTCTGAAAAAGTAAGGGAGGAACCAAAGGCAGAAGAAGCAAAGAAAGAGCCGAAAGCTGAAGGGGATTCTAGGGTGAACTGCTATTACTGTGGAGGAAAGAACCACTATGCTAAAGATTGTGTCCTAAAGAAAATGACAGAAAAGGATGAAGAAAAAGATGAAGAAGTTGTGTTGATGAAAAACCTGGAAGAGATCAAGAGAAAGAAAACTGCTGCTAACCCTTCTATGAATGCTTTAATTGTGCAGGGTTCGGTAGCGGATGATGAGGTCGGTGGCGTGGAGGTCTGGTCAACCGACTCTGAGGATGATGAAGTCGAAAACCATCTCATGGAAAGGCTTATGTTGCGAAAGGTGAAGGAAGCGGTGGAAAGTGTTTGATGGTGTCAGATGTATCTCAAATGAGGGGATACAACACAGACGGTGGGAATGAAGACACGAAGGAGCGAGAGGACTTGTGCTTCACAGCAAAACCTCTCAGCGTGCAGTTTAATGAGCTTGATGAATTAATCAAGAAGGTACAATCCATTTTTGTTTCATTTAAAGTCCCACAAAATTCATATGAAAAAGAACTAAAAAATGTAAATTCAAGAATCTCTCATCTAGACAACAGTTTAACTCAAACACGGGTCACCAATTCTAACCTGACTGACCAATTAAGCAGAGTGTCTTCAAAGAGTGAGGAACGGAGGATGTGGATAGAGCTGAAGGAGTCGGAGTTGATCAAATCCAAAGACGAAAACATTTATTTACAAAGAGACAATTTAAAACTTTTGAAACAAAGAAATGTGTTTTGTTTGATTGCTAAGCGTCTTTATTCTAACTCACTCAACTTCATCTTAACTGTGAAATATGACAGAAAATTCATCGCATGATTTTGCCCTTTCTTGAGTTTAAGGAAGATGAAATTGACGCAGAA